>NW_028288587.1:300000-595056 GCF_059628265.1 Tinamus guttatus
CAGGCAGGCCAGCAAGAGGCGCCTGGCTGGGCAGTTCCTTGGGAGGTCCCTGCTGGCAGAGCAGCTGCGAGGCCAGAGCTGGCCCATGGCTGGGGACGGGCTCTGAGTCCGCTCCTGTCCCAGCAGCAGCGCGGCCGGCAGCGGGGTCTGGTGCAGACACGCGGGGAGGTCCCTTGTGTGCGCGGAGCTGCCGGGGCAGCAGCAGGCGCTGCCTGTGAGGCCAGGGGTGTCTCAGCAGCGGGCAGGGACACGGAGGCCATTGCGGGGATGCTGCCGGGAGGCCCCTGCTCTCTGCAGGGCTGGCTCTGTGCTGACGTGTGGGCGTCGGCTGGTGACGTCACTGCTGCCGCAGCCCCTGATAGGCCAGGCCGCGCAGCTGGTTGTGACGTCAGCAGCCCCTTCCTGGCCGGAGCGGCTCTGCCGAGGAACCTGGTGTCCCTGCAGCCCGCGGCGGCAGCAGCCCACGCTGGGCTGTGCGCGAGCGAGGTCCCCCTGCCCGAGGAGCTGCTGGGCCAGCAGGAGGCTCACGGCGGGTGCTGGCGCTGAGGTCGCTGCTGCCAGAGCAGTGAGGGGCCAGCAGCAGCGGCGGGGACGAGAGGGTTTGCTGAGGGTGCCCCGTGGAGGGGCTGACACCTGCGGAGCTCTGCAGCCCTGGAGAAAGGCAGCTCCTTAATCAAGAGGAGGGAGAGAAGCACTTAGCACCATGAATTTGTGCTGCTGGGAGCATGATCTTCTCTGGCAAACGCGGACAAGGAGTAGAGACTTGTGGCCAGCTACCATTGGATCAGGGAGTCCAGCAAGACCTTTTAGGCTGCTAAATGATCCCAGTGCCTGAGCGAGCATGGTGTAACGAGAGCAGCACGATTAATAATCTGTGATTGCCAGGCTCTTTGTCTGTAGTAATTTCCCTCCCTGTTCAACAGAAGGGATCTTGTGAGATTTTCCTACAGGGTCTGAACCGGGTCTCTCTCCATCATGGGTCCACCTGCTTTTATGGTCTAGGTAGGACTGAAAGACATTAGAGGTCTGTGACTTTCTATCCAAGCACGTTCTCTTTGGAGAACAGGTACAAATGCTTTAGCAGGAGACAGAAGGAATGTCCCCCCAACAAAAGGGAGCTTGGAGCCTGCTGCCTGATGGATGCTGAGGTTCAGGCCTGAAGCTTCCTCAGCTCTTGCCAGGATCTGCATCCAGATATCCCAAGTGGTCTGTGCAATACATACAGATATGTATCTTGGAGTACATGAAGTAGAAGAGGTAATCTCTCAGGTGGAACTGAGAAGAACTGCTGTGGGATGCGGTCATGGAGTCCTGGACAGCTGGTGCCATTGTAGGTGCCCTCATCCTCTCTGCTCAGCCTCCCTCTGCAGCTCTGATGGGCTCTGGTCTCCCCAGGTTTCTGTGAGAGCTGCCAGGCCCAGGCAGCTCCCTCAGAAACCCCAGGGCCTCTCCAAGTGCTAATTTTAATTCCAATGTTTTCCTGTCACCTGTTACAAAGACTGAGAGTTGAGAGTATGAAAGAATTTTTTGGAAAGTGCCTATGGGTAGCTAAAAAGAGCCCTGCATGTTCTTGGCTAGAAGTGGAGCTTGGAGAGCTCCCTCAAGTGCCCTGAGAAAGGGAGAGAAGTTGAAGATCAGAGGTTTTGAAACTGGACTGGTCTGCTCTTAGGAAGGGCTGGGTTCTTTTTAGGGGAACTTGTTTAGGGTGATCATAATGCAGATCAAAGAGATGTTGGCACATGATGCTGAAATCAAGGCTAGCAGGCAGATGAGCTGTCCTCACTCTGCAAAAGGTGACTATGAATCTTTTTTTCTCAAGATTCCCAGTAGGAATGCTGAAAATTTCTGCCTCTGAGGAACACTCCCCAGGTGGTATTTCACCTAATCTGCTGCTATTACAAGAGCCCTGGGGTCACACTGAGAACCATTAGAGAGCACAGACGCGTGCCAGCAGTATCAGTGATGGGGAGCCCCATTTCGCTGGGTCTGCTGCCCACCTCAACCACCAAGACCAGCGCGGAGTTAGGAGTCACCCCATGGCCTTATGGCCCCACAGCCCCACTTGTCTCCCTGGAGATTTTCTGACACCACTTGACACAAGGAGAAAAAGCTTCCAAGGGGTTTATTTGAAGCAGGCGATGGCTGCTGGCGATGTTGGCGAGTTTGGTTTCTCCGGGCACATGGGTGCTGTCTCTCAGCTCTGCTCCAGCCCCCATCTCAGGGCACCTGTCTGGCACATGCGTCTGCTCGCTGCTCCTCTCGCTGCCCCACGATGCAGCAGCAGCAGAACGCTCTGCACAGAGCCCGAAGCGCCGTCCTGAGCCGTGAACGCCATCGCCAGGGAGCTGCAACGTCCGGGAGGGCAGCGATGCCTGTGGTGGGAAGCAGAGCTGTGGGCAATGGGCTGCAGGGTGCAGGGCTGCACCTGCCTGTCCCTGCCACCAAGGGCTTCCCAAGGGGTTCTGTCCTCGGCACAGTAACTCCCGAGCGTTTCCTGCTGCCGGCCTCGGTGCCACCCCCTGTGCCAGGACAGGCCACTGTCCCCAGCAGGGCTCTCCACTCGGGTACGTACCTGCCTCAACGTCGGGTGTGGGGCTGCGGGAGGAGGGCTTCTCTTCCTCCTCTTGGGGCTCCAAGGCCACCTGCATGGGCAGAGCAAGAACACGCACCCATCAGCTGGCCCTGCTGAGGGTCCCAGTGCCCCAGGCTGCACAATGGCAAAGGGTTTGGATCAGAGGAGGCTGCCCATGGCTGCACGTCCCAAGGGAAGGGACCTGCGGCTGGCACGGCAATAGGACAAGGCTCGTTGTGGGGCCGTAGCAGCAGGGCTGGGCAGGGGGAACGGAGGCAGCTGGGGGCTTGTGTGGCACAAGGGGACTCGTGCCCTGGTGTGGAGGGGGCTACTTCTGGGGCTGCCCCTTCCCTCCTCGCTCGGCATCCAGACCCCAGGCCTGAATGTGACGTGGGCTGGAGCAGACTTCATCGCTGTGCCCCATCCAACAGGCTTCTGCCTACCAGGCTTCGGTGCACTTCTATTGCACATCGATGGGTTTGCAACCCAACATGAACTTCACTACAAAGCCGATAAGAAGAGGACTTGAACCTCTGTAAAAAGGACTACAGCCTAACGCCTAATCTCTCAGCCATCTTACCTGTGACCTTTATCAATCGATGATTATTCTCAACAAACCATAAAGACATCGGTACATTGTACCTTATTTTTGGTGCATGAGCAGGTATAGTAGGTACAGCCCTAAGTCTACTTATCCGCGCTGAACTTGGCCAACCAGGCACTTTACTAGGTGATGACCAAATTTACAACGTTATCGTAACAGCCCATGCCTTCGTTATAATCTTCTTCATAGTTATACCAGTAATAATTGGCGGCTTTGGGAACTGATTAGTTCCACTTATAATTGGAGCCCCTGATATGGCCTTCCCCCGAATAAACAACATAAGCTTCTGACTCCTACCACCATCATTTCTACTCCTACTAGCCTCATCCACTATTGAAGCTGGAGCGGGCACTGGATGAACCGTCTACCCCCCACTAGCTGGGAATATAGCCCACGCAGGTCCCTCTGTAGACCTAGCTATCTTCTCCTTACACCTCGCTGGAGTATCCTCTATCCTCGGAGCAATTAACTTTATTACTACCGCTATCAATATAAAACCCCCAGCCCTATCACAATACCAAACCCCACTATTTGTGTGGTCCGTCCTAATTACTGCTATCCTCCTACTATTATCCCTCCCTGTACTAGCTGCTGGCATCACTATGCTCCTTACTGACCGAAATCTCAATACCTCATTCTTCGACCCTGCAGGAGGAGGAGACCCTATTCTATACCAACATCTATTCTGATTTTTTGGCCACCCAGAAGTTTATATCCTCATTCTCCCAGGATTCGGAATTATCTCCCATGTAGTTGCTTATTACGCTGGAAAAAAAGAACCCTTCGGATATATAGGAATAGTATGAGCCATACTATCCATTGGATTCCTAGGCTTCATCGTATGAGCTCACCATATATTTACCGTTGGAATAGACGTCGATACACGAGCCTACTTTACATCTGCCACTATAATTATTGCCATTCCCACTGGTATCAAAGTCTTTAGCTGACTGGCTACCCTTCATGGAGGTACAATCAAATGAGACCCTCCAATCCTCTGAGCTCTAGGCTTTATTTTCCTCTTTACCATTGGAGGCCTTACCGGCATCGTACTAGCCAATTCCTCACTTGACATTGCTCTACACGACACATACTACGTAGTCGCACACTTTCACTATGTCCTATCTATAGGAGCCGTATTCGCTATCTTAGCCGGATTCACACACTGATTCCCCCTATTCACAGGATTCACCCTACACCCAACCTGAACAAAAGCCCACTTTGGAGTCATATTCACAGGAGTTAACCTAACCTTTTTCCCACAACACTTTCTAGGACTAGCCGGAATACCACGACGATACTCTGACTACCCAGATGCCTACACTATTTGAAACACCATATCTTCCATTGGCTCCCTAATCTCCATAACAGCTGTCATTATACTCATATTCATTATCTGAGAGGCATTTTCTTCTAAACGCAAAATCCAACAACCTGAACTAACCCCTACAAACATTGAATGAATCCACGGCTGCCCACCCCCTCACCACACCTTTGAAGAACCAGCATATGTTCAAGTCCAAGAAAGGAAGGAATCGAACCTCCTCATGTTGGTTTCAAGCCAACCGCACTAACCACTTATGCTTCTTTCTTATGAGAAGTTAGTAAATCTATTACATGGCCTTGTCAAGACCAAATCACAGGTTAAATCCCTGTACATCTCACGTGGCCAACCCATCCCAACTTGGATTCCAAGACGCATCATCCCCAATCATAGAAGAACTAGTCGAATTCCATGACCACGCTCTAATAGTAGCACTGGCCATTTGCAGCCTAGTCCTATATATTCTAACCCTTATACTCATAGAAAAATTATCCTCCAATACTGTAGATGCCCAAGAAATTGAACTTATCTGGACTATCCTACCCGCCATTGTACTAATCTTACTAGCCCTTCCATCCCTCCAAATCCTATACATAATAGACGAAATTGATGAGCCAGATCTAACCCTAAAAGCAATTGGCCATCAATGATACTGATCATATGAATATACAGACTTTAAAGACCTCTCATTTGACTCTTACATAATTCCAACTTCAGAACTACCCACAGGTCACTTCCGACTCCTAGAAGTAGATAACCGAGTTGTAATTCCCATAGAATCCCCTATCCGAGTAATTGTTACCGCTGGAGATGTCCTACACTCTTGAGCAATCCCCACCCTCGGAGTAAAAACTGACGCTATCCCCGGACGACTCAATCAAACTTCATTTACAGCAACCCGTCCTGGAATTTTTTATGGTCAATGCTCAGAAATCTGTGGAGCTAACCACAGCTACATACCAATCGTAATTGAATCAGCCCCACTCCCATACTTCGAGAATTGATCATCACACCTCTCAAACTCATCATTAAGAAGCTATGCCACAGCACTAGCCTTTTAAGCTAGAAGATAGAGGTTTTACTCCTCCTTAATGATATGCCTCAATTAAATCCTAGCCCTTGATTCTTCATCATGACTTCCCTATGAATTATTTTTCTGCTAATCATACAACCTAAATCCTCAAACATGTACTTCCCCAATCCACCATCTCACAAAACTAAATCCACCCTTAAACCCCTACCCTGATACTGACCATGAACTTAACATTCTTCGACCAATTCGCTAGCCCCCAACTCATGGGATTCCCATTAATCATAATCTCCATAATCTTTCCTACTCTTCTCTTACCATCTCCCAACAGCCGTTGACTCACCAACCGCCTGACAACTATACAACTCTGACTAACTAAATTAATAACCAAACAACTAATAAGTCCCCTAAACAAGCCTGGTCATAAATGAGCCCTCATCCTATCCTCGCTGATAATCCTCCTCCTCCTAACTAACCTACTCGGGCTACTACCATATACCTTTACTCCCACAACCCAACTATCTATAAATTTAGCACTAGCTTTTCCTCTTTGACTCACCACCATCCTCACCGGACTTCGAAATCAACCCTCCACATCATTAGGCCACATTCTGCCGGAAGGAACCCCAACCCCACTCATTCCTGCCTTAATCCTAATCGAAACTACCAGCCAAATCATTCGTCCTATCGCCCTAGGGGTTCGACTCACTGCAAACTTAACTGCAGGACATTTACTAATCCAACTCACCTCCACCGCTACAATTGCCTTACTACAAATCTTCCCAGCTATATCCATCGTAACCTTCACCATCCTACTCTTACTCACTATTCTAGAATTAGCAGTGGCAATAATCCAAGCCTACGTATTCGTTCTACTTATCAGCTTATACTTACAAGAAAACATCTAATGGCACACCAAGCACACTCATACCACATAGTAGATCCAAGCCCATGACCCATCTTCGGAGCTATTGCAGCCCTCCTTACGACCTCTGGCCTAATTATATGATTCCATTTTAACTCTACCCACTTACTTTTAGTAGGCCTA
The DNA here is from genome assembly GCF_059628265.1 of Tinamus guttatus. Taxonomy (NCBI): domain Eukaryota; kingdom Metazoa; phylum Chordata; class Aves; order Tinamiformes; family Tinamidae; genus Tinamus; species Tinamus guttatus. The sequence goes on from NW_028288587.1 coordinate 306,579, forward strand.
GTATCCATAATCCTCATTATAATCCAATGATGACGAGACATTATCCGAGAGGGAACATTCCAGGGCCATCACACCCCGACTGTCCAAAAGGGTTTACGATATGGAATAATCCTATTCATTACATCAGAAGCTTTCTTTTTCCTAGGATTTTTCTGAGCCTTCTTCCACTCAAGCCTAGCACCTACACCTGAACTCGGAGGCTTATGACCCCCTACTGGAATTACTCCATTAAACCCTATAGAAGTTCCACTACTCAACACCGCCGTCCTCCTAGCATCTGGGGTCACCGTAACCTGAGCCCATCACAGCATTACCGAATGCAATCGAAAACAGGCTATTCAAGCTATACTATTAACCATCCTCCTCGGATTTTACTTTACTCTACTACAAACCATAGAATACCATGAAGCCCCATTCTCTATTGCTGATGGAATTTACGGCTCCACATTCTTTGTAGCAACTGGATTCCACGGATTACACGTAATTATTGGATCCACCTTCCTAACTGTATGTCTTCTCCGCCTTATCAAATTTCATTTTACATCCAATCATCATTTTGGCTTCGAAGCAGCTGCTTGATACTGACACTTCGTTGATGTAATCTGATTATTCCTCTACATCACCATCTACTGATGAGGATCCTACTCTTCTAGTATAATTATTACAATTGACTTCCAATCTTTAAAATCTGGTTACACCCCAGAGAAGAGTAATAAACATAATTACATTCATACTCCTAGTAACCCTAATCCTCAGCACTCTCCTAACTACTATCAACTTGTGGCTAGCCCAAATAAACCCAGACACTGAAAAACTCTCTCCATACGAATGTGGCTTTGATCCCCTAGGATCAGCTCGACTGCCATTCTCGATCCGATTCTTCCTCAGTAGCAATCTTATTCTTACTATTCGACCTAGAAATCGCCCTACTTCTACCTCTCCCATGAGCAATCCAACTCCCCAATCCACTACTCACAATACTATGAACCTCCTTAATCCTACTTCTACTGACCCTTGGATTAGTTTATGAATGGATCCAAGGAGGACTTGAATGAGCTGAATAATAGAAAGTTAGTCTAATACAAGACAGCCGACTTCGACTCGGCAAATTACAGCAACTACTGTGACTTTCTTATGTTAGTACACCCCAGCTTCTACTCTGCCTTCATCCTCAGCTGTCTAGGACTTGCCTTCCATCGAACCCACTTTATCTCAGCCCTACTATGCCTAGAAAGCATGATACTCTCACTATACATCGCCCTCTCAATCTGACCAATCCACACCCAAACTCCATCATTCACACTCATCCCCGTACTAATACTAACCTTCTCTGCCTGTGAAGCTGGTACAGGACTCGCCATACTAGTAGCATCAACCCGAACCCACGGCTCAGACCATCTCCACAACCTAAATCTACTACAATGCTAAAAATTATAATCCCTACGATTATACTCATCCCAACAGCCCTACTATCCCCCAAAAACCTCACCTGAACTTATACCACAACCTACAGCTTACTAATCGCTTCCCTTAGCCTACAATGATTGTACCCAACATACTTCCCCTACAAATTTTTAAACCAATGATCAGGTATTGATCAGATCTCAGCCCCGCTCTTAGTACTCTCCTGCTGGCTTCTTCCACTCATACTTATTGCCAGCCAAAACCACCTTCACCCCGAACCAATCACACGAAAATATATCTTTATCACCACTCTTATTACTATCCAACCCTTTATTATCCTAGCCTTTTCATCCACAGAACTATCCTTATTTTACATCTCTTTCGAAGCTACCCTAATTCCAACACTAATCTTAATCACACGATGGGGTAACCAACCAGAACGTCTTAGCGCTGGCATTTATCTTTTATTTTATACCCTAATCAGCTCCCTTCCCCTACTAATTGCTCTTCTACACCTCCACATACAAACAGGCACACTTCACATACCTACCATAAAACTCCTACATCCCCTACTATCATCGTCATGGACTAGTGTTCTATCAAGCATAGCACTCCTAACAGCATTTATAGTTAAAGCCCCACTATATGGACTTCACCTATGACTGCCAAAAGCTCATGTAGAAGCTCCCATTGCAGGATCTATACTCCTTGCTGCCCTCCTTCTAAAATTAGGTGGTTATGGTATTATACGAGTTACTGCAATCACTGGCCCACTAACTACCTACCTCTCCTACCCGTTCCTTACCCTCGCCCTATGAGGCGCACTAATAACCAGCTCCATCTGCCTACGCCAAACTGATCTAAAATCACTAATCGCATACTCATCTATTAGCCACATAGGCCTCACAATCGCTGCCTGCATAATCCAAACTGAATGATCCTTCTCAGGAGCCATAACCCTTATAATCGCCCACGGCCTCACCTCCTCCATATTATTCTGTCTGGCAAACACAAACTACGAACGTACACACAGTCGTATCCTAATCCTAACCCGGGGCTTACAATCTTTACTCCCCCTCATATGCACATGATGACTTCTAGCTAACCTAACAAACATAGCCCTCCCCCCAACAATCAATCTCATAGCTGAACTTACCATTATAATCAGCCTATTCAAATGATCCCCTTTTACAATCATTCTAACTGGCCTCGCAACCCTACTCACCGCCTCCTACAGCTTAACCATATTCCTCGCTACTCAGCGAGGAGCACCCCCCTCTCACATCACCTCAATTCACTGCACAACCACACGAGAACACCTACTAATAACCCTTCACACCTTACCCATACTTCTCTTAATCACTAAACCAGAACTCATCTCAAATTATATATAATGCGAATATAGTTTCAACCCAAACATTAGACTGTGATTCTAAAAATAGAAGTTCAAACCTCCTTATTCGCCAAGGGGCGGTTTAACCAGCAAGAACTGCTAACTCCTGCATCTGAGACTAAACTCTCAGCCCCCTTACTTTTAAAGGATAATAGTAATCCACTGGTCTTAGGAGCCACTAATCTTGGTGCAACTCCAAGTAAAAGTAATAAAAACCTCATTACTCCTTAATACCATAACCTTATTAACACTAACAACCCTCTCTATGCCAATCATTTCCACCCTCATCTCCCCCAATCACAAAAATACCCCTTCAACTATTACTTCCCATGTAAAATCTGCTTTCCTCATCAGTCTCATTCCCATAATCACCTACATGCTCTCCGGAACTAATACAATTACCTCCTACTGACACTGAAATCTCACCACCAACTTCAAGATTCTAATAAGCTTTAAACTCGACCAATATTCCACAGTATTTTTTCCTATCGCCTTATTCGTAACCTGATCAATTATACAATTCGCAACCTGATACATAGCTTCAGACCCCTCTATCACCAAATTCTTCTTATACCTCCTCATATTCCTAATTGCTATACTCGTCCTAACAGTCGCCAACAACATATTCATACTTTTTATCGGCTGAGAAGGTGTAGGTATTATATCCTTTCTCCTAATTGGTTGATGACACGGACGAACCGATGCTAATACTGCCGCCCTCCAAGCAATCATCTACAACCGAATTGGAGACATCGGACTTATTATATGCATAGCCTGACTAGCCTCCTCTATTAACTCATGAGATATCCAACCCCAATACAACAATCAAATCCCTATTCTTCCACTCCTGGGATTAATTATTGCTGCTACTGGCAAATCCGCACAATTCGGTCTTCACCCATGACTCCCTGCTGCCATAGAAGGCCCCACACCAGTATCCGCCCTATTACACTCAAGCACTATAGTTGTAGCCGGCATCTTCCTACTTATCCGCACTCACCCCATGCTCTCCAACTCCCCAACAGCCCTAACTCTGTGCTTATGTTTAGGTGCTATCTCCACTACATTTGCAGCTATCTGTGCATTAACACAAAATGATATTAAAAAAATCATTGCTTTCTCTACATCTAGCCAACTCGGACTAATAATAGTAACCATCGGTCTCAACCTCCCTCAACTAGCATTCCTACACATTTCCACTCACGCCTTCTTCAAAGCCATACTATTCCTATGCTCAGGCTCAATTATCCACAACCTTGCCGGAGAACAAGACATCCGAAAAATAGGCGGATTACAAAAACTTCTCCCCATAACCTCTTCCTGCCTCACCATCGGCAACCTTGCCCTGATCGGCACCCCTTTCTTAGCCGGATTCTACTCCAAAGACCTTATCATCGAGAGCCTTAACAACTCCTACCTAAACTCTTGAGCCCTACTACTTACATTACTCGCTACATCATTTACAGCTACATACAGTCTACGAATAACTCTTATAGTTCAAACTGGATATTGTCGAATCACCCCTACAGCCCCCATTAACGAAAACATACCTAACATCCTAAACCCCATGACCCGCCTCGCTTTAGGAAGCATTACTGCAGGTCTTCTAATCTCATCCAACATACTTCCCACAAAAACACTTCCAATAACAATACCCACCATCATCAAAATTGCTGCCCTCCTAGTCACAATCCTAGGTATCCTCTTAGCTCTAGAACTAACAAACCTAACCCACAACCTTACTCTCCCTAACCAAAATACCCTAACAAACTTCTCCCTAACATTAGGTTACTTTAACCCACTTACCCACCGAACAACCTCCACTAAACTTCTCAACTCTGGACAAAAAATTGCATCCCACCTAATTGACTTATCATGATGCAAAAAAGTCGGACCAGAAGGGCTCGCCGACACCCAACTCTTAGCCGCAAAATCCTGCACCCCATTACACTCAGGATTAATCAAAACCTACCTAAGCTCCTTTGCCCTGTCAATCCTTATCTTGCTTCTACTTAACTAATGGCCCCAAACATCCGAAAATCACACCCCCTACTTAAAATCATCAACAACTCCCTAATTGACCTACCATCCCCCTCAAACATTTCAACCTGATGGAACTTCGGATCCTTACTAGGAATCTGTCTCATTACACAAATCCTAACCGGATTACTACTAGCCACTCACTATACAGCCGACACCTCCCTAGCCTTTCACTCCGTAGCCCATATTTGCCGAGACATCCAATATGGCTGACTTATCCGTAATCTTCACGCAAATGGAGCCTCCTTCTTCTTTATTTGCATCTACTTACATATTGGACGAGGACTATACTATGGCTCATACCTCTACAAAGAAACATGAAATACTGGAGTTATCCTCCTTTTTACACTTATAGCCACAGCTTTTGTAGGCTATGTTCTGCCATGAGGACAAATATCCTTCTGAGGAGCTACTGTTATCACTAATCTTCTTTCAGCTATCCCCTACATCGGCCAAACCCTTGTAGAATGAGCCTGAGGGGGATTTTCCGTAGACAACCCCACCCTAACGCGATTCTTTGCCCTTCACTTCCTCCTACCTTTTCTCATCGTAAGCCTCTCAATCATTCACCTAACTTTCCTCCACGAATCCGGCTCTAATAATCCCCTAGGAATCATCTCCCACTGTGACAAAATTCCATTTCACCCCTATTTTACCACAAAAGACATTCTAGGATTCACCCTACTATTTATCCCACTCTTAACTCTCACCTTCTTCTTCCCAAACCTTCTAGGAGACCCAGAAAACTTTACCCCAGCTAATCCACTAACCACACCTCCACATATTAAACCAGAATGATACTTCCTATTTGCATACGCAATTTTACGATCAATCCCCAATAAATTAGGAGGTGTACTGGCCCTAACTGCCTCCATTTTAATCCTCCTCCTCATTCCACTCCTCCACAAATCTAAACTACGCTCCATAACCTTTCGGCCCCTATCCCAAACACTATTCTGACTTCTATTTACCAATCTACTCATCCTAACATGAATCGGGAGCCAACCTGTAGAACATCCATTTATCATTATTGGACAAGTAGCTTCTTTCACCTACTTCCTCACACTACTCTTCCTATTCCCTACCATTGCAACCCTAGAAAACAAGATTCTCTATTAATACTCTAATAGTTTATTAAAACATTGGTCTTGTAAACCAAAAATTGAAGAATTGTTCTTCTTAGAGTATCTTTCCCCCGCTTAATTACAGAATGGGGGGGGGGAAGGGGGGGGGGGGGGAAGAGGAAAGGAAGAAAACAGAGGGATAATAAACACAAGAAAGTTCACCAGCCTCAACATCTCAGAAAGAAAGGACTTAAACCTCTACCTCCAGCTCCCAAAGCTGGTATTCTCCATTAAACTACCTTCTGACTCTCCCACACCTAAACTGCCCGAACTGCCCCACATGATAGACCCCGCACCAACTCCAACACCACAAATAGTGTTAAAAACAAACCTCACCCCGCTACTACAAACATCCCCGCTCCCCAAGAATAAAACATAGCCACTCCACTAAAATCCACTCGAACCACAGCACTCCCCCCACAATCTACCGTCCCCACCCATCATTCCTCTAACCCCACAAAATCTCACATCACCCCACCCATTAAAATCACTACTACGAACCCCACCCCATACCCTAAAACTCGTCAATCTCCCCAAGCCTCAACATAAGGATCCGCAGCCAAAGACACGCAGTACACAAACACCACCAGCATCCCCCCTAAATATACCAAAAATAAGGCCAATGAAATAAAAGATACCCCCAAGCTCAGCAACCATCCGCACCCTACCACAGATCCCACTACTAGACCCATCGCCCCATACTGCGGCGATGGGTTTGATGCCACTGCCAAAGCCCCTAAAATAAAGCAAATCCCCAAGAAAGATACAAAATACATCATAGTTCCTGTTTGGCTGCAATCCAAGGGCTGTAGTCTGAAAAACTACCGTTGTACTCAACTACAAGAACATCCATAGATCTACCCCCCCCTACCCCCCCATAGAAGTACTACTTAGTATTTCTATGTATTATCGTGCATACATTTATATAGGACATTAATCACTCCCTCATACTATGTTTTATAGGACATTAATTTATTTAACCCATGTATGGTGATTAATCCAATATAGCCTTAAATCCCTTATTCAGTTCATGATCTTCCACCAGTCACTAAATTTCTATATATGCTCATAATAGTCAAGCAGTCAAAGGTCCGGTATCAGATGGATTTCTAGTCTCCTCCCCTCACGAGAAATCAGCAACCGCTTGCATGGTTAGATCCCGTATGCTCTAGTTTCAGGAACCCACATTTAATATACAATGGTCCACGCACCTCTGGTTCCTACTTCAGGGTCCCTAATGGCTTAGTCCCCACAGAATGCTTTTTAAAAGACTTCTGGTATGTGAGATGCACCATATTCTCCCATAATCTCGACATTTTTAACTCTTCCGTCCATCTAGCTCCCTTTTTTTTTCTCTGCTACTTCAACGTGCCCCCATACTATGCGTAGTCAGAAAGCCCACAATTTAGGTCTGGACATCAATGGTCTTCGTAGTACGTCTCTGTTCCGGGACCGATTAATGAGACGGTCGGCGTATATGTGGAATCATTCGGACACTGATGCACTTGCCATCCGCATTTGGTTGATCTTGATCCACCCCCAACTAATTGGGGTAATAGTAGTGAATGCTTGTCGGACATATAAAACCCAATTTCCGATGCTCTATTTTTCTCTAATTTTTTTCAAAATTAGAGAAAAACTATAGCTTCAATTTACAACATTTTTTTTGATTTTTTTACAATTTTTTTCATTTTTTTATATTTTTGTCACTCCTAAACTTACTACTAAAAAAAAATTTTTTTTCAAAAAATTTTCAAAAATTTTTTTTTTTCAAAAAATTTTTTCAACCCATTTTCACCAACTCTCTCCAGCCAATTTCCCCCTATTTTCTCCACTACAACCATGACAACCACTATTCTCCTCCCCATCCCAAAACTCCCTGCACAATTTAAACCAAAAAACATAAACGAATCAGCCTACCCAAATAAAAACATAGGTAGCGAAACAATACGTCCTTGTAGCTTAACACAAAGCATGGCACTGAAGATGCCAAGATGGTTCACCCAACCCAAGAACAAAAGACTTAGTCCTAACCTTACCATTAATTATCATTAGACATATACATGCAAGTATCCGCACTCCAGTGTAAATGCCCTCATAAACTTCTACTCTTCTAGAAGTAAGAGGAGCAGGTATCAGGCACACCATATTCTCCTCGTAGTAGCCCAAGACACCTTGCTCAGCCACACCCCCACGGGCTTCCAGCAGTAATTGACATTAAGCCATAAGTGAAAACTTGACTTAGTCATAATGACTTTAGGGCCGGTAAATCTTGTGCCAGCCACCGCGGTCATACAAGAGGCCCAAATTAATGGTACACGGCGTAAAGCGTGGAAACATGTTATCTAATCAGCTCGGACCAAAGTACACCTAAGCTGTCACAAGCCTAAGAGGTACCAAAACCCTACGTAAAAATGGTCCCAGTGCTTATAGGGCCAATTATACTCCACGAAAGCTAAGAAACAAACTGGGATTAGATACCCCACTATGCTTAGCCCTAAATCTAGATGTTTACCCCTACCAAAACATCCGCCCGAGAACTACGAGCACAAACGCTTAAAACTCTAAGGACTTGGCGGTGCCCTAAACCCACCTAGAGGAGCCTGTTCTATAATCGATACTCCACGATACACCCGACCATCCCTTGCCCAAACAGCCTACATACCGCCGTCACCAGCCCACCTAAATGAGAGTATAATAGCGAGCACAACAGCCCTCCGCTAACAAGACAGGTCAAGGTATAGCGAATGAGATGGAAGAAATGGGCTACATTTTCTAATATAGAATAATTCTTCAACGGACAAGGTAATGAAAACCCCTTAGAAGGCGGATTTAGCAGTAAGATGAAACCAGAAAGTTCACCTTAAACTGGCTCTAGGGCACGTACATACCGCCCGTCACCCTCCTCACAAGCAATTATCCACATAAATAATGATCTAAACCAAAGCTGAAGATGAGGTAAGTCGTAACAAGGTAAGTGTACCGGAAGGTGTACTTAGCATATCAGGACGTAGCTATAATTGCAAAGCATTCAGCTTACACCTGAAAGATGTCTTCTAACTAGGACCGACCTGATGCCAACTCTAGCTCAAACCAATTAACCACAACACTAAACTTCTCTACAAAACAATTAAAACATTTTTCTACACCTAGTATAGGCGATAAAAAAGTTACTTGACGCAATAGAAAATTTGTACCGTGAGGGAAAGTTGAAATAGCAATGAAAAACCAAGCATAAAACAGCAAAGACCAACTCTTGTACCTTTTGCATCATGATTTAGCAAGAATAATCAAGCATAATGAACTTTAGCTTGCCATCCCGAAACCTATGCGAGCTACCTACAAGCAGCTATCATGAGCAAACCCGTCTCTGTGGCAAAAGAGTGGGATGACTTGTTGGTAGAGGTGAAAAGCCAATCGAGCTAGGTGATAGCTGGTTGCCTGCGAAACGAATGTAAGTTCTTCCCTAAATTTTCCCCTCCAGATATACTAAATTACTACAATGAGATATTTAGGAGTAATTTAAAGGAGGTACAGCTCCTTTAAATCAGGACACAACCTAAACCAGAGGATAATACAAACTACTCCTTTTACATGTAGGCCTTCAAGCAGCCATCAATCAAGAGTGCGTTAAAGCTCATACCTCCAAAAATACCAAAAACACCGTGAATCCCTCACCACTAGCAGACCAACCTATGACCATAGGAGAATTCATGCTAAAATGAGTAATTTGAAGGGGACCCCCCCCTCTCTAGGCGCAAGCTTACATACTAAACTATTATTAACAGTACGACTTATACCACAACTCTACAAGACCGGATATTTAACTAACCTGTTACACCTACCCTGGAGCGCCCCCAGAAAGATTTAAATCTGCAAAAGGAACTCGGCAAGCCCAAGGCCCGACTGTTTACCAAAAACATAGCCTTCAGCTTACACAAGTATTGAAGGTGATGCCTGCCCAGTGACTAAAGTTTAACGGCCGCGGTATCCTAACCGTGCGAAGGTAGCGCAATCAATTGCCTCATAAATCGAGACCTGTATGAATGGCTAAACGAGGTCTTAACTGTCTCTTGCAGATAATCAATGAAATTGATCTCCCTGTGCAAAAGCAGGAATACCATCATAAGACGAGAAGACCCTGTGGAACTTAAAAATTCTAGACCAATGCCACCACTCTCTAAACCTTCAAGGCCCACCTTCTTGCATTTAATGGTCCTAATTTTTTGGTTGGGGCGACCTTGGAGTATAGACTAGCCTCCAAAAATAAGATCACATAATCTTAACCTAGATTATACCCCTCAAAGTACTAATAGTAATCAGACCCAATATAATTGACCAATGAACCAAGCTACCCCAGGGATAACAGCGCAATCTCCTTCAAGAGCCCCTATCGACAAGGAGGTTTACGACCTCGATGTTGGATCAGGACAACCTAATGGTGCAGCCGCTATTAAGGGTTCGTTTGTTCAACGATTAACAGTCCTACGTGATCTGAGTTCAGACCGGAGCAATCCAGGTCGGTTTCTATCTATGCTTTTACTTCCCCTAGTACGAAAGGACCGGGGCAGTGGGGCCTATGTTCACTGACATGCCCCCCTTCTAATTAGTGAACACAACTGAACTAACAAGAATGAATCAAACCACTGAACATCCTAGATAAAGGATAGCTAGCGTGGCAGAGCTTGGCAAATGCAAAAGGCTTAAGCCCTTTATCCAGAGGTTCAAATCCTCTCTCTAGCTGCACACACTATGTACACCATAAATTATTTACTCATATCCCTATCATATGTTATTCCTATTCTCATTGCAGTGGCGTTTCTTACATTAGTTGAACGAAAAATCTTAAGCTACATACAAGCCCGAAAAGGGCCTAATATTGTTGGCCCATTTGGACTACTTCAACCCATCGCAGATGGAGTAAAACTCTTCATTAAAGAACCCGTTCGTCCTTCAACATCTTCCCCTCTTTTATTCACAATAACCCCAATTCTAGCTCTGCTCCTAGCTCTCACCATCTGAATTCCCCTACCCATTCCATTCCCACTCTCAGACATAAACCTTGGACTATTATTTCTACTCTCTATATCAAGTTTAGCCGTATACTCTATTCTATGGTCAGGTTGAGCTTCTAACTCAAAATACGCTCTAATTGGTGCCCTACGAGCTGTGGCACAAACAATCTCTTATGAAGTAACTCTAGCAATTATCTTATTATCAATCATCACCCTAAGCGGAAACTATACCCTCAACACCCTAGCAACAACCCAAGAACCCCTATACCTTATCTTCGCCACCTGGCCCTTAACAATAATATGGTATATCTCTACACTTGCAGAAACCAATCGAGCCCCTTTCGACCTGACAGAAGGAGAATCAGAACTAGTCTCAGGGTTTAACGTTGAATACTCTGCTGGCCCATTTGCCCTATTCTTTCTAGCAGAATATGCTAACATTATATTAATAAATGCCATAACTACAATCCTATTCATCAATCCTAGCTCACTAAGCCTACCCTACCAGCTTTTCCCCATAATCCTAGCCGTAAAAACTCTACTTTTAACCTCAGGATTCTTATGAGTACGAGCTTCCTACCCACGATTCCGTTATGATCAATTAATGCATCTACTATGAAAAAATTTCCTACCACTTACCCTAGCCTTTTGCCTTTGACATACAAGTATACCAATTTCATTCGCAGGCCTACCCCCATGCCTAAGATGCAACACCTACCCATGGAAATGTGCCTGAACCTAAGGGTCACTATGATAAAGTGAACATAGAGGTCTACCAATCCTCTCATTTCCTTAGCTAATTAGAAAAGCAGGAATCGAACCTACACAAAGGAGATCAAAACTCCCCATACTTCCTCTATATTATTTCCTAGTAAAGTCAGCTAACTAAGCTATCGGGCCCATACCCCGAAAACGATGGTTTAACTCCCTCCTTTACTAATGTATCCTCACACCAAGCTAATTTCACTGGCCAGCATTACCCTAGGGTCCACTATTACTATGTCCAGCAACCACTGAATCCTAGCTTGAACTGGACTAGAAATCAATACCCTCGCCACCATTCCCCTAATCTCCAAGTCCCACCACCCACGAGCTGTAGAAGCCTCCATCAAATACTTTTTGGTCCAAGCCTCAGCCTCTGCCCTAATATTATTCTCTAGCATAATTAATGCCTGAGATACTGGTCAATGAGACATTACCCAATTAACCAATCCCACATCCTCCCTATTACTGACAGCCTCTATCGCCATAAAACTGGGTCTAGTACCCTTCCACTTTTGGTTCCCAGAAGTACTACAAGGAACCTCACTAATCACTGCTCTTCTACTATCAACAATAATCAAACTCCCACCACTAACAATCCTAATCCTCATTGCACCCTCACTAAACCCTACTATCATCATAACTATAGCTATTGCCTCCACAATAATCAGTGGATGAATGGGATTAAACCAAACCCAAACCCGAAAAATCCTAGCCTTTTCCTCTATCTCCCACCTTGGCTGAACTACTACAATCATCATCTATAACCCCAACCTTGCCATCTTAACCTTCTACTTATACATAATTATAACAACGCCTGTATTTCTCTCATTAAATATAACCAAAGCTACAAATCTCTCCATACTAATAACCTCATGAACCAAAGCCCCAGCACTGAATACCAGCCTAATACTAACTCTCCTATCCCTAGCGGGACTCCCCCCACTACTGGGCTTCTTACCTAAATGAATAATCCTCCAAGAGCTAACTATTCAGGAAGTGACACCCACAGCCATTGTCATCTCCATACTCTCACTCCTGGGATTATTCTTCTACTTACGTCTAACATATCATTCCACAATTACTCTGGCCCCCAACTCCTCTAATTACATAAAATTGTGATATATTAATAAAGCCTCCTATACCCCCACCGCAATTCTTACTTCTCTCTGCATCACCCTCATCCCCCTATCTCCCATAATCTTCTCCTTGTTCTAGAAACTTAGGATAATAGATAAACCAAAGGCCTTCAAAGCTTTAAATAAGAGTTAAATCCTCTTAGTTTCTGCTAAAGCCAACAGGACATTAACCTGTATCTCCCGAATGCAAATCGGACGCTTTCATTAAGCTAAAGCCTCACTAGACAGGTGGGCTTTGATCCCACAACCCCTTAGAGGGGGGCATCCCCCTGGAGAGGGGCTGGCATCCCCCCATGGAGACATGGCAGAGGGCAAATGCCTGGGGGTGACAGTGGGATGCCATGGGCAGAGGGGTCCTAAGGGATTGGGCAGCTCTGGGCACCCCATCTGCTCCCCCCAGACCCAGCTCACAGGGCAGCTCCCTGGGATGGTGGGTGCAGGGGAGGCGCTGCTTGCTCACCTGGGGAGCAGGGCCTGCAGCCGGGGGAGGAGCCGCTGGTGCCGTTTCATCAGGCAGTGGTTGCTCCAGAGTGGGGCTGTCACTCACAGGGGGCACCTTCTGGTCAGTCATCTCCCTGTCTGTGAACTGGCTCCGGAGGCTGGGTCTGACCCATGGCAAGGAGATGCTTCCCTCCACCTCCTGGCCTTGCAAAACCTCTTCAGCATCTTCCTCTTCCTCATCAGTCTGGCCCGCGTGCTCATCCTGCTCTGCTCCCAGGTCCTTCTTCCCACTTCTCACCTGCCATTCCTTCTTGGGAGCATGGACATAGAGCCGCTCCAGCACCTCCCACTTGCACCTTGCATCTTTGAGGAGCTCCACTTGTGTGACCTTCGGGTTCCACAAGTCATAGAAGGAGTTTCTGGCGAGGAGCTAGAGGAGAGAGGGAGGTTTGTGAACAGAGCTTCATTTTCCACCTAGAATGGCCTCCTGGGTGCAGGGACAACTGGGATGTCACAATGCAGCTCAGCAGCTTGTCCCAGCACCGGTGGGTTACGGCTGCCCCAGCCCTCCCTTGTGCTCACTTGTTTGGGTCGCACATTGAGCGATCCCGAGGCTGTCAGGGAGAAACGTGTCCCCTCGCCCTCCTCTTCCTCGTCCTCGCTCTCCTCCAGGCTCTGCTGCTTCCTCAGGAAGGTGCCTTCTCGCAGCTGGGCCAAGCTCTGCCCGGTGCGCGCCAGGCAGCTGCTCTCGAGCTCCTCCAGCGGCTCCGTGCGGATGCTGAGCACGGACAGGCAGCGCGCGGTGTTGTCCGGGTGCACACGCAGCGGCTCTATTCCCAGGTGGCAGACGATGCCCACAGGCTGCTGCTTTGGGCCCTGTCCTGTCCCTGCTCGGCGTGGTGGGGCAGCCTTCCGGCTCTCTGCCCTCAGCTCCACTGCAATCTCTGCAAAGATGCTGTCCACGAAGCCAGCAGTCTCAAGCAGGGATGAGCACGTGGCCTCCAGTGAGGCCGTTTCACCGGGTGAGCCAGCAGCAGCCGTGTCTTCTGCAGAGCCAGGTGGTGCCTCTGCAAAGGGCAGGCTGGGGAGTTCAGCCTCCCGGGAACCCTCCTTGGCTGGCAGCACGCACTGCTGGGCATCCTGCGGGGCAGAAGAGGCTCTTTCTTCCTGGCACACCTTGGCAGGTGGCACTTCCACTTGGGGAAGCTGCAGCTCTCCCCCTTGGCACTCTGAGGATGTCATTAGCACCAAGTCCTGGTTCGGCACCACTGCCTCCAGGCGCTGGTCCTTGAGCTGCTGGCTCACCTGCGGGGAGAAGGAGGCCCGTGATGGAGGTGGCTGCATGGATGCAAGTGGCCTCTGAAGCACAAGAAATCTCAGCCCTGTGTCCAAGGGAGGCTTGTGGCTGCACACAGCCTGGCTGAGCTCAGTCTAGAGCTGCTCCCTGAGCCTCAGCACAGAGCTCACAGGGTTTGGGTGGCCCTGGGAGGACCCTGGTTGGCGTCTTTTGTCTGAGAAAAAATACCAAGGGCTGAGAATAAATGAGCCTGTCCCAGAAGAGCTCGTGCCTGGCTACCTCACCCCAGCTCCCCTTCCAAACCATCCTTGTGCTCTCCGTGTCAGTCCCATCCCTGCTGCGTGCCTCTCCCTTCAGCCCCACTGCTCACCTCGCTCCCGCTCTCCTGCAAGCCTGAGAGCCCGTCTGTGGGCTGGGAGCAGGCGTTGACCTGCTGCTCCTTGTCCATATTCAGGATCCTCTTGTGGGGACCTGACACTGGCACCAAGGAGAGCTGCTCTCTCCTGATCGAGCTGCTCTCCTCAGAGTGGGGATCTGGGGTCTTTTCCCCCAATAAAGGCATGGTCACCATGGGGACTGCCCCCTCACAATGACCTTGTGAGCATGATGCCACTGACATCACAAAGCCCTGCTGAGTGCCATGAGGACCTCGTCACGATGTCCTGGTGGAGACCACGGGGACACCATCACGATGTCTTGGTGGAGACCATGGGGATTCATCCCATAATGATGCTTTGGTGGAGACCAAGGGGACCCCATCATGATGCCTTGGTGGAGACCATAGGGACTCCACCATGATGTCCTGACGATCTCCATGGGGATGCCCATCACCATGTTGCTACCTCCAAGTCCTGATCCCAGCCTCTGAGCCTGCCTGGGAACTGCTATGAGGGGAGCAGGATGAATGTTCCTCCCTCCAGCTCTGCACTCCCCAGGCCTTGCAGAGGCTGCACTTCTTGAGGCGCTGCATAGCAGAGATCCACACAAGGCCATCGCTGTTGGTCTGCCCATTAATCCTCACCCCTACAATCCTGACTGACTCTCTGTCTGTCCCTAGGCAGAGTTCCCTGCATCCTGCTGCGCTCTCTGGGGTTTCCTTTGTCCACCTCACCTGCACCTTTCCCTGCCATCCCAGCCCATCACTCCCTCACTCTTGCTGTAGTCTTCTTCTTCTTCTCTGAGTCATTCTCAATTTAAGGCTCTCCTCACCAGCTTGGCCAACTGGTTGGTGACCATCAGGTGGGCAGATGGGAACAGTCTCCTTCTAAATGAAATGTGACATCATGCAGTGTTGGTGTGGGCCCAGCTCAAGGTCCTCCTCCAGCTCTTCCTAAAAATAACAAAAAGAAAAGGAAAAAAAAAAAGGAAAAAAAAAAAGACCCTTTGCTCTTCGTCCTCTCCATTTCTTGCTTGTCTTAAGCTGGTATGAGGGTACATGAAAGCAATATGAATTAGGGTACCTGAAATGCAGAATTAAAACCTGAATCTTTCGGACATGTTTCTCCTTCTTGTATCAGTGCATGCCCAGATGTGCAGGGCTGCTCCTGCTGGAGGCCAGTTCTGTGCATTTCTGTGCCAGAGCAAAGGCCACTCCAGGGGCACTCACTGAAGACTCCAAGGCCAACAGGGAAATGAGCAGGTTGTGAGGAAGCCCCAAAAGTGCCTTCGCCCACTCTGCCCATTGACAGCACCAGCAACACCTTTGCTGGCCCCAGTAGACCACCAAGCATGGGAAAGGGGATAACCAAGGGGTGCCAGGCACCCAAAGGCCATGCCAATGCCGTAGGGACCATGGGTGTGTGTGTGCAGGTGCTCTAGGTGAGCACACTTGTGTCTGTCACACTGGACTAGCCTGAGGGACAGGGCAGGACGGCTCCCAGAAGCACACTGCTGTGTTCCCCTGTGCTTCCCTGGCACAGTTAACCGCGGTGACATTCCTCCTCTCCTGGGAACGTTCTAGGCCAGCCCAGCTGGGTCAGGCAGCCCCAACAGGAGATGGGGTTGCTGCCCCAGGGGACTCTAAAGTACCTGGGAGCATGCGACAGAGGTAAAGAGGATGTCCAGGAAGGGCAAGTTGCTGCTGAGGAAATTCCTGTTCCTTCTGGATGAGGACAGCCTTTCATGTGGCCACATTGAGGACATCAGTAGCATGCTCACTGTCAGGATCACCATGAGTAGGAAGGTTCAGGAAGAGGAGACCCATCAGGCTTTAAGAGTGTATGTTCGTGAATAGAGACCCCAGCGTCATGTGTCTCCCGTTAGTGATTCCTCCTTTCATGTGTTGGTGCTCAGCTGCTGGTCCATAGGCCCTGGACCACCTTGAGAGGCCTCAGAGTTCCTGCCTTCTGCACCCATTCCACGAGGTCGTGTCTTTCCTGGAGGTGCTGTGCTGTATTTGCCAGCCATGGCTGGCTGTAATGGGCACACCAGGCACCTGGCCCAGCTCTAGAGACCTTGGACTGAACTTAGGTGCCTGCCGTGCAGGGATGTGCATGTGTCACTTGGCTTTGCTCTGATTTGAGCTCACATGCCCTAAATGCACATGTCTGATTCCATTTCAGGTGGTCAAGGACACCCTCCTTGCCCCTATGTCCACCAGCTGGTGCTTGGGAAGGATGTCCATCTCTCAGGATGGTTCCAAGAGAACTCGAAGACCCTTGCATTTGCCTTGGACCACCCCAGCCCCTCAGGCATTACAAGGTGTTATTACTGACTCCTACCATCTCTCTCTAGCGATTAGAGATGCCAGGACCATTTCCTACCTGGGATGTGCTGCACAGGTCTCTGTCTTCTTGAGTTCAAGAGAATGTTTTTTTCACATAGTTATGGCTTATGACCACTTCAAGGCCATCTGCAGACCCCTGTACTACGGGATCCTCCTGAGCAGCAGAACTTGTGTTGAAATGGCAGCAGCTGCCTGGGCCTGTGGGTTTCTCAATGCCCTGGTCCATACTGCTAACACTTTCATGCTTTCTTTCTGTAGAGACAGCTCTACAGACAGTAGTTTTGTGAAATCCCCCAAATCCTCAAGCCCTCCTGCCAGGCTACAGGCATTTCCATATATTTGTGATGCAAAACATCAGGATGGGGCACAGAAGAAAGATTGGTCATGGTAGACCCTATTACCAAGAGCCAAGGACAGCGTGTGTGCAATGGCCCCACTTGAGAGCAGAGAAATGCTGGCATGGAGAGAAGATGTCAATGCAATGGTGAGAGGAGGTTCCCACTAGGAGAGCAAAGCCTGCAGTGCCCAAGGCCAGGGAGAAACATAGTGTGACTGTGAGGAAATGGCAGGAGAGGGCTTTGTTGCCTGAGCCGATCTGTAGCACCTTGGGGCCTGTGACAGAGTTGGGCCAATCTCCAGGCAGGAGAAGGCATCATTGAAGGTGTTCTTGGGCTGGAGCCATCTATGATCCAGCCATCCTGAGGCTATCATTAGCCCAGTCATATCATCCAGGGTGAAAGGAGGTTCTGTTTGATAAAAGCGAGAAGCTGTTAAGAGAGCAGAGACCAGAGCAGACACCTTGGTGTGATGTGCCTCTCCCATTTAGGGAGCACACTTGGCGGCAGGAGGGATGGATTGGCCTAAAGGCAGTGGTGGGATCCAGTTGTTTTGGCACTGGTAGCGAACCCGAGAGGTCCTGGGGTGCTTGCCCAGTTCCAACTCCAAAGGGACATGGCTTCTCATAGATCCCATGCTAAAGGAGGCATTTGGTTTTGCTGGACAATGCAGGCATCTGTCTTGGCCCAGCCAGCCTATTCCGATGTCACTGAATGATATGCCTGCCCTGAATTATATTAACTTTTTGCACTGTGATGATCTGCCTGGGTCTCTGCTTTATACTGCATGGTGCTCACATAGTAGTGGAAGGCACCTGGGGTCATTTGAGATGGCCAAGGACATTCCCCACGTGGTCTTGTCCTGGAGCTCCATGAGAATGTGGGTCTGAGATTTGCTGCTTAAGAGCAAACAGACATGGGCAGGTTTTTGGTACCTCCTCTGCCTCTTCAACTGTCCCCAGGTGTTTGTGTGTTGCCAGCTGACTCCCACCTTCCATCAGCAGTGATTACAAGGGGAGCTTAAGAAGGAGCTCTTGTAGAGATATCAGTGCTGTGCACACTTCAGCATGGGGAAGCAGAATCCCACCCTCTCTGTGTTTGTGGAGTTCAGGGGAGGAATGTGAATCCCATCCCAGACCAAGGGTTTCAGAACCACTATGGGATGCCCAGGTTGACTCCTCTGAATCCAGGAGCCCCTTTCTTGCCCCTGTCTGGGTGTCCTGCCTATTAGGGTCTTACTAACTAGGGACTTCCAGAGTGGGACCTTTTTAACTTGCATGGATAGTCATCCTCTGATGAAATAAATGGCAAGTTGGGAATGTTCTTTCTCCACCCAATTGGAAAGGACAACAAGTGATTATTTTAATTTACTTAACAATCATTTCCCAGGAGGAGGGGGGACAAGGGACAGAGCAATTCTTGAGTTCAGCCAATCCTCTGCTCCTGAGCGGGGCCAGGCTCCTGGGACGGAGGCAGCTCGTGGCAGCCTGGCAGCACTGCCCAGAGACAGCCGAGTGCAGGAGCAGCTCCTGTGCCAAGAGCAGCAGGGCTGCGGGCACTGCCTGCTGCTGCGGACAGCAGAGGAGAGAAGGCAGCGAGAGGGGAACGGCAGTGTGAAGGAGAGAGGAGAGCTTGTTGTGGGAGAAACCTCTCCAGCCCTTGACATGGTGAGCGGGGCAAATCTGTTGATGTTCCTGGAGGTCTCTTCTGAACTCAATGCATGTAATTATGGATCGAGATTTTAAAGGTCTCTCTCCTGGAGTATCCAGGACATGGCAGGAGGAGGAGATGCTTCAGAGCAGGGATTCCCTGCCACATGCTCACAGGGACAGGGCAGCCTCCTCCCTTCTCGCAGGGAAGACACAGGGGTGTGAAGCTGCGGTCTGCACCCAGCTCTGCATGGGCTGTGATTGAGAGCAGCATCCCCCAGGCCCAGGGTGCTGTGTGCCCGGGACAGTGACTCTGCAGCCTGCGAGGGGCAGCACTGCCCAGGGTGCTCCCCACAGCGCTGCGGGGAAGCGCTGCGTGGGGAGACAGACACCCATGAGGGCAGGTTCATTCTGCTGCTAAGAGGCTGCTGCAGAGTGAAGTCTGCTCACAGCTCCAGCTCATACACAGGGCATGTGCGAGGGGTCCTTGACGGGAGCAAGATCAGAAGGGCCGCTTGAAAGGGAAGGAACTTTCCTTCCTCTCTCTGCTCTTTCAGCCTCCTGAATATTGCAGGGTGAATGAAGGAACAAGTTTTCTGTTTTGACAGGGAACTGGGAGTCCTAGATCTTCATGCCTAGAGATCAATAGGTCTGTGAGAAGCCTCAGCAAGGTGCTTCACGCCCACCTTAGCCTACAGGTAGCATCCATATCATCTTTGTGGATTCATTGGACCTCATGTGACCAACTCCTTAGGATCTGCAACTGCAGAGCTACGCCTGGACATGGCCCAGAGGTTTCTGCAGGGCAGAACTGAGCACGCAGAGGGTGATACGATATGGGATCTGTGAGCAATGGCAGGGACGGGGCACTGGGATAGAGGAAGAGCTGGTGGCAGGGACAGCTGCAGGCAGCAGAGATGGGCAGGGAAGGGGCAGGAGGTGCAGGGCAGGAGCCGCCTCCTCTGCAGCCAGACCTGCAGCAGAGGAGAGGGGCAGCTCTCCTGCCACAGGTCATTGCCTGCTGCCCCACCAAAGGGCTAAGAGGGACTGCCCTGCGACGTCCCCCTCGGAGAGGTGACATACCCAGACGATAAAGTGAAGGTTTTCCAGGAGGCCTCTCTGTCCCTCTCCTTGCCTCCCTTGGCAGCACATTTATGGGGTTGCTCCTTGTTTCCCCTCCCGTCCATGCTTTTCCTGTTCTTGCTCTCAGCTTTCTGCAGCTGGATGTTTGCAGCTGCAGTTCAGACACTGATGCTACAAGTTATGGAACAGAGGGGTCTGTGTGGGAGTGACATTTCCCAAGTCCCCTTTTGTCCTGTGGAGCTCCTGGAAATGCAGCCTGTGAGCCTAGGCATTGCACTGACTCTCCCTTAAGGAGAGCCCGCCTTCAGTGCTAATGCTCCTTTTGCTGTTTCCCTGTGGTGTCCTGCCAGGCTGCCACCTGCCCTCCAGAAAGGCTCTGCTGTCTCATGGCCTATCTGTGATATCTGAGCGATGTGTGAGGAAGCTGCAGAGATGCTGAGAGTGTGGAGTTGGTGGTGGGAGGCTGCCCATGAGCAGCTGAAATGAGCCCTGTGTGTCTTTGGCTAGAAGAGGAGTGTGGAGACTCCCTTAGGTGTGTGGAGAAAGGGTGAGAAATTTGGAGATGGGCACTTGGAAACTGCACAGCTCTGCTCTCAGCAGAGCCTGGCCTCCTTTGAGGGCAGAATAACAAACACGATGATCCTCTAGCTCAAGGAGACATGAGTACAGGACAGATGGGAACAAGACTAATAGATAAACAAGATAAACTGCACTAAGACACTCTTATTAAAGAGAGGGAATGGAGGACGATGTCGGACAATTGAATGACTTCAGGGCTTTCATCTTCAAAAGTTTATCTTAACTTCTCCATATCTTCTATTCTTTAGACAGTCCCACATGACTGGAGGGAGCTAATGTCCAACAGCAGCTCCCTCAACGAGTTCCTCCTCCTGCCATTCGCAGACACGCGGGAGCTGCAGCTCTTGCACTTCTCGCTCTTCCTGGCCATCTACCTGGCTGCCCTCCTGGCCAACGGCCTCATCATCACAGCCGTAGCCTGCGACCACCACCTCCACTCCCCCATGTACTTCTTCCTCCTCAACCTCTCCCTCCTCGACCTGGGCTCCATCTCCACGACTGTTCCCAAAGCCATGGCCAATTCCCTGTGGAACACCAGGGCCATTTCCTACTCAGAATGTGCTGCACAGATATTTTTCATGGTCTTCTTGTTTGGAGTAGAGTGTTTTCTCCTCACAGTCATGGCCTACGACCGCTACGTTGCAATCTGCAGACCCCTGCACTATGGGACCCTCCTGGGCACCAGGGCTTGTATCAAAATGGCAGCAGCTGCCTGGGCCAGTGGCTTTCTCAATGCTCTCCTGCACACTGGGAACACATTTTCCCTGTCACTCTGCCAAGGCAATGTGGTGGAGCAGTTCTTCTGTGAGATCCCCCAGATCCTCAAGCTCGCCTGCTCACACTCCTACCTCAGGGAAGTTGGGCTTCTTGTTGTTAGTGCCTCTTTAGTCTTTGGGTGTTTCATTTTCATTGTGGTGTCCTACATGCACATCTTCAGAGCTGTGCTGAGGATGCCCTCTGAGAAGGGCCAGCACAAAGTCTTTTCCATGTGCCTCCCACACCTGGCCGTGGTGTCCTTGTTTGTCAGTACTGTATTGTTTGCCCACATGAAGCCCCCCTCCATCTCCTCCCCACTGCTAGATAAGGTTGTGTCCATTCTGTACTCTGTGGTGCCTCCAGCCCTGAATCCCCTCATCTACAGCATGAGGAACAGGGAGCTC
This sequence comes from Tinamus guttatus, assembly GCF_059628265.1. NCBI lineage: Eukaryota > Metazoa > Chordata > Aves > Tinamiformes > Tinamidae > Tinamus > Tinamus guttatus. Next base: position 328,725 of record NW_028288587.1, read on the forward strand.
AAGGAGGCACTGAAGAAACTCATCCAGTGGGTACAAGGTCCGTGGTAATAACTGTTTCATTCACTCACCAGGATATCTGGTATCAAGGCTGTATTTTATCCATTTCCTTCTTTTTACTTCTCTCTTTTACACTCATCTTAAAATAATAAATAATAAAATAAAGATACATAGTTTTTGTCACATCTGCACAGGAATCTCTCATTTAGCACTTAAACACAGACCATGATAAAGCAGGAAGCCAGGCTTCCCCCTTCACTAGCAGAGAGAGGGGATTCTCTGAGCCGCTTCTCTGAGCTCCCTTGGATGTGCCCAGCGCAGGGAGGAGAGTTTCCCTCTGCAGCGTCTTTTCCAGCACTGACGCCAAGGGACCTCTGGGGTACAGAGTCACGGCGGGACAAGAGCAGGTGAGGTGAGACCAGGGGTCCAGTGTTGTTTAGGAGATCTCAGCTCTCGTGGCTATGGTTAGAGTGTGATCTCAAATACCTCTAACATGAGAGAAATGGCAAGCAAGTGTCACCACAGGTTTTCATGGTTCCATGCAAAGCTCCAACACACAAAACTAAACATGAGTGAATTGAAGGAAAGTCTAGAGGCAGCCTTCCCATGGCAGTTCATCTTTCCTGAAGACACAGTCCAGGAGGGCAGCAGGACTTTCTCTATTTAGAATTGTCCTCCTCATTTCCGTGCTCTCCTTCCACGCTTTATTCTGCAGATATGGCGCACGAATTCTCATAACCTGGTAGAGATAGGTTTGTTTTCTCTCTTACCCTGGAAGAACCGGCAGGACCAGTCCTTGGGCTCCCTTAAGCCACAGCTCAATTCCAGAATATCATTTCCATAATAAAAGGGGATCTTCCCTATGATGGTCCTGAATGTGGCCTCCCTTCAGAAACTGGAATCAAAAAATATGGCCAAGGCTGTGCAATCACAAATGGGCCTGCTCTTCTGCTTGTGAACTCCATGAGATCCAGGGGATGACCTCAGCATTTCAGGGTGATCTGTTAGCCTCAATCCAGGGTTCATCTCTCAGTGACCACTGCAGATAGGCAATGGTCTCTGCATTGCCTGTGCCAGGCTGCCCCACACATGACTGTGCTGATGAGAGAACCCCCAGGGGATCTCCAGGCACAGGGTTTGCCTGGGAGTGGGCACTGAGTGCAGCTTTAACGAAACAGGGATGACTCACAGTGCAGGGACCAGACGGTAGAGCACTAAACCCAGGTGCACATGGGGAAAGGAGGGCTCTGCAATCCCCAGGGAGGCAGTGGGGACCCAGGAGGCCCAGGGAAGGGGCAGTGGAGGGCGATTCCTGCACCTGCGGTGAAACACCACAGCCTGGAGCTAGTGGCCACCCAAAGACATCTCCTGCCATTGCAATATTGTGGTGCACTCTGGGTACCGTCAGACCTCAGCCACCAGTATCAGTGGCCACAAGGGCACACTGATGGCTCATGCTCAATTTGTTGCCAACCACGATTCCCAGGTCCCTTTTTGTGGAGCTGTTCTCCAACAGGTCAACCCCCAACCTATCCTGGTTATTCCGCCCTAGCTGCAAAACCCTGCACTTGCCCATGTTGAACTTCATGAGGTTCCTCTCCCCAAAACTCAGAAGGCCTGATGATTCGGGGCAGACCTCGGTGACAGATGGAACAGCCATAGTCAAGAGGATAAAGACCTCCATTCTGTTGGGGTCTTGGCAGCGCCCTTGGCCATCTCTACCACAGGTCATCCTAGACCTGCTCCTGTGTCCCTGCAGACTATGGACACCCCATCTGCTTCCCCAGCAAGTTCTCACAAGAGGTTCTTCTTCCCTTCATTGAGAGCTTTTCCATCCCCAGTGTCTGTTTCTTGAAACACAAAGTCATTGGTGGTCACAGACTCGCTCTGGATGCTCTGTAGCACCACTGCTCTACCCTTCAAGTGATATTTCTTTATCCTATTGCCCAATCTGAGCTTCCCAAGCTGTATTTTGGTCCTGTTTCCTCTATTCATGCTGCTTCCCACTACCAAGGAAATCTCTTGGCAGCCCCACAATGTGGGGACGAATATAACCTTGTGTGTCACGACAGAGTGGAACGTGAGGAACTGAATTGCCAGGGCCTGAACGACAGTCCTGAGTCAGGGTTGACTTAGAGATGAATACGGCGCTGCCTTTGCAGTGCACAACACTCGCCTGTGGAATTGCTCATGCCAGCTTGCACGGAGGCTCATTAAACTGTAGCTTTTTTAAGCTCTCGTGTGGCTGTTTTTGACCTTGAAGGGAACCCTCCCATCCGAGGCCTGGGCTCTGACCAGATCCCCATCCCGCATGATAGGGAAAGTATGCCACATCAGATGTCACCGCTCACAAACAAAATGCAAGTTATCATGATTTGCTGATTTGACTCTATAAAAGATGGACACTCTTGCCGCGATTTTGGAGACCTCACGGGTGGATGCACCACATAAGACCTCCCAGTTGCTGGGAAGGTTCTCCAAATCCTCGCCACAACAGGGACTCCCCAGCAACTGCGGATCTGGATGATGATGACATATGATGGCATATTTAGGCAATTGGTGATGTATCTTTTAATCACTATTCTAATATAGTAATGTTTAGGTGCATTAGCATGCTTATTTTGCCTGATGCTAAAACCAGCGTGTAATAAGCTTATTTTGTTAAATGTATCATTCTGTACTGCCTTAATATTAATAGTGAAATAAGACCATTCTTTCCAGTGGCGTCTGCTTTTTTCCCGTCGACCAACCGCCCCAGAGCTGTGCCGGTGCTCTTCTTTCTCATCGTGCTCCTTTACATGCCCCAAGCCCCCTGCCCTTATGGCCCTGAATAGCAAGTGTGTGTTACAAGCAGGATGCAAATTATTGCCTGATGATTTTAAAAGAAGGGAAAGCTCTTCTCTTGCTGCTCTCCAAGAAATAGCAGCCCAGCCTGAACAAGGCAACGCCTGTAACAAGACCAAGCAAGGTGGAGCAAGGTCCTTCCTTGTGCTCAGCTTCTTCTATTCCCAGTTGTTACTTTGACCATGCAGGTGGCAGGTGAAGTTGTCTGAGGTGTGAAACACAGGAATAACACCAGAGGAGAAATTGCCACTTGTGCACTTTGAGATGTGATCGTGACACATGCAATGGTGCAGTGTGACAAACAGAGAAGGGGTAAAGGGAAGCAAGCTAACCATCAGGAGGCATGAAAGCAGTGCAAGATGCAGTGAAAAAAATGCAGTATTACAATGTGAACCCCTTTTTTAATCTATTAGGGGGTGCTCAGAGAGTCTCTGATGCGTAAAGGTCACTTGCCAAGGGCCAGAGGTGCAAGCAGTGTAACTGGAGGGACTCGATTTCTCCAGTTCATGGAGCTCTGCCAGACGTGGGCACTGAACAGTACAAGAGAGTCCCCTCAGAGCCCATGGTTTTGTGGGTGTCCAGTTTGCTGAAGTGAGCCCTACTCAGATCCTCCTCCAGCAAGGGAAAGTCTTCCTTTCTCCATTGCTCCATGGTCTCCAGGGCCGAGGATTCCTGAGGGTCACTCTTAGCACTAAAGCCTGAGGCAAAGGTGGCCTTTTCTGTGTCCTCTCTCACCAGGGCTCTTGGCCCATTTAGCAGCAGGCCCGTATTTTCCCTAGTTTTGTTTCTGCTGTATTGCTGTATTATATTTCAAATAATTATTTATTATTATTTTATCAAGAATGTAAGAGTAAAAAATCAGAAAGAAATAAATGAAGAGCACATGTTTCATGCCAAGTACATGGGAATGACAAGTGACTGCACACAGGACAGTTTTGGCACTGACATTGTACCCATTGAGGAAGTTTCCTCAGTGCCTCCTTGAGCTCCTTGTTCCTCATGCTGTAGACAAGGGGGTTCAGTGCTGGAGGCACCACTGAGTACAGAATGGCCAGTACAGAGAGATCCAGAGCTGGGAAGAGTATGGAGGGGGCAGAGGGGGGAATAAAGTGGCTAAGGGTGACATTTCACTGCCCCTGTGCCCGGGGGTAGGAGTCAGACCCAACCAAATGGGTATCACGACCTCTAATCCCTCCGGGGGACTGCAGATGACTGCACAGTCCAGGGCACCTGGACTGCAGAGCATTTCCAAGGGTGCTCGTTGTGTCCATTGTGCCTATACATCCTGCCCCTGGTATTTGATAGATGGTGACCCAGAGGGCTCTCCGTTCTCCCTTCTTCCTGACAGTTGAGTCCTCACTGCCTCTCCTGAGACTGCAGAGTCCTCTTTTGCCTGCGAATACCCAGTGCTTTACCTCTAAGAAACTCCATCTTTGAGGAGCTCTCCCTTTATGAGGCTCTACTCACAGTCCATCCCAGGCATATGCTGTCCCAGGAGGATCTCTGTGCTCTCCTGACACCGCCAGCTTCCCCTCCATGAGAACAGCCATCTGACACTGTGCCTTAATACGTAGGAGAGCTGTGCATGTGTAAATCCACGACCATTCAGCGTCTCCACTATCCCTGGACTCTGATAGGTGAATTCTCAAATCAGCCTTTGGTCTCTGAAAGATCATTACATGATTCTGATCTCTGTGTTGCTGAACCCATGGAGAATCCTGTGCAGCAGGCCCTTGAGGGGTGCAAGTCCTTGGTCTTATTCTTTGCACCCGCTTTGGAGGAAAAGCCCAGCTTTCACGCACTGTACTGATAGAAATTACTTTATTATAGAGATACTGTTATGGAGCCAGTCCTTGTCCAGCATTGACACAACTTAGGGTATCAGGTGAGACAGAGCAGATACCGTAAAAAGGGGAATTAATACAAGTAGTTATGTAGGAACATGATAACAATTATTATCACTAGTAAAAGTCATAATAAAAATAACATGAAGAAACAATGCTCAATCCAGTTATGGGATACAGAAAGAGTCATTTGTGGATAGATGTGGAAAAATGACCACTGCTTAAAAAGGTGCATGAAATCACTTTCCTAATGGCATCCTTGAGCTCCTTGTTCCTCAGGCTGTAGATGAAGGGGTTCAGGGCTGGAGGCACCACAGAGTACAGAATAGCCACCACCAGATCCAGAGATGGCGAGGAGATGGAGGGGGGCTTCAGGTAGGCAAACACTGCAGTGCTGAGAAACAGGGAGACCACGGCCAGGTGTGGGAGGCACATGGAAAAGGCTTTGTGCCGGCCCTGCTCAGACGGGATCCTCAGCACAGCAGTGAAGATCTGCACATAGGACACCACAATGAAAGTGAAACACCCAAAGCCCAAAGAGACACTAACCACCAGAAGCCCAGCTTCCCTGAGGTAGGAGTCTGAGCAGGAGATCTTGAGGATCTGGGGGATCTCACAGAAGAACTGCTCCACCACATTGCCTTGGCAGATTGGCAGGGAAAATGTGTTCCCAGTGTGCAGGAGAGCACTGAGAAAGCCGCTGGCCCAGGCAGCTGCTGCCATTCTAACACAAGCTCTACTGCCCAGGAGGGTCCCGTAGTGCAGGGGTCTGCAGATGGCAACGTATCGGTCATAGGCCATGACTGTGAGGAGGGAAAACTCAGCTGATATGAAAATAGTAAAACTTGAGACCTACCCAACACATCCCAAATAGGAAATGGCCCTGGTGTTCCACAGGGAATTGGCCATGGATTTGGGAACGGTCGTGGAGATGGAGCCAAGGTCAAGGAGGGAGACGTTGAGGAGGAAGAAGTACATGGGGGTGTGGAGGCGGTGGTCGCAGCCTTGTCAGATGCCTGGGTTGTCCAGCTCAACCATATGTCTCTAGCAGATTGGACCTACAGGGAAACTATCCCCATTGGAGCACGTGCTGGGCAAGTGCTGCAGAGAATCCTAGGGTTCCATCCTGAACCCAAACAAATGAAATCCAGCACTGTCTGTAGGGAAAGTCCATCCCGTCTACATCCATGTATGCTGCATAAATGAGAGGCACATCACACCAAGGTATCTTGAGATTTTTTGCTCTCTCAAACCCTTCTTGCTCTCCTCCCCTCAACGTCTGTTCACTCCATCATATTATATGAACAGGGACTGGGCTAATGAGGACCTCAGTGTGGCTGGATCACAGTCTGGCAAGGTCCATGGACATCGTCAGGGGCACCTTGCCCTTCCTGGAGATTTGTGCAAGAAGTCTGTCATAGGTCCAGTATAGCCACAGAGTCACCTCAGGCAGAACCCCCTTTCCTGCTGTTTCTCAATGGCCCAGCTCTGTGTCCTCCTGGCCTCAGACACTGCTGGATTCACTTTCTTAGTAGGAAGCTGCTTCCACCATTGCATTGTTCCTGCTATATATGACGGCATGGCTCTGCTCTGAACTGGGCCATTGCACACCCAGTGTCTTTGCCTCTTGGTAACAGGTTTCTCTGTGACCATTCTGTTCTCTGTGCCACAGCTGAAGCTCTATAGCCCAAATATGTGCAAGTGTAGGCTGCCTGAAGTAGAGGCAGGAGCACATGAAGATGTGCAAGCTGTCACAGGCCTGAAATATCATTGGAATGGTGATCAGTGGACGATGAGGGAGGATGCCTTTTGTGTGAAGGAGCATATTGGATGTGTGGAGCTCTTCCTTGGAAGAGGCAAGGTTTGAAGCGAGAGCTTGTGGGTGAGCATCTCAGGAGGGAGCTCTCCTATTTCTCGGCAGTTTAAAAAAAGTCTGTGGATCACTGGCCCTGTTTCTTGTTGGGCAGACTTTAATCCCCCTATCATGACCTGGAAAGCCAAACTGCAGGGTGCAAGCAGTCTGGGAGACTTCTGGAGGGCATTAAGGAGAACTTTTTTGCACAGCTGCCAGATGAGCTGATAAGGATGATGCTTTCCGATATCTGGACATTTCAAACAAGGACAAACCGATCAGTGATGGGATAGTCAGTGTCTGCCTTGCCTCCTGTGACCATGAGAATCTGGAGTGCCTAATGCTGAGGGGAGTGCAGAAGGACAGTAGCAGAATGGAGACTGGGCTTCAGAAGAGCCAACTTTCTGGCCTGTTCAGGGGAGTGGTGGGGGATTCCAGGTGAGGCAGCTCTCAAGGACATCAGAGCTCAGGAAAGCCAGCAGGTCTTTAAGGACAGACCTGCCAAGCATAAGGATGGGTCATTCCGATATTCACTAAATCTATCAGATACCTCAGGGCACCAAAACCAGCAGATACCCCTTGGGTAGACTGGGATCTCCTTACTTAGCTCCAGAGTAATAGGGCAATGTAGAGGAGAAAAAAGGCAGAGGCATTTAGAAATATTGCCCAGCATCTCATTACAAGGACAAGTGCAGGGTCCTGCACCTGGGGAGGAATAACCCCAGACACCAGTATATATTAGAGGTTGACCTGCTGGAAAGCAGCTCTACAGAGAGGGATTTGGGAATCCTGGCTGACAAGGCGTTAACCATGAGTCAGCAATGTGCCCTTGTGGCCAAGAAGGCTAATGGGATCCTGGCATCTATCATATGAGGACAGACTAAGTGAGCTGGGCCTGTTTAGTCTGGAGAAGAGAAGACTGAGAGGAGATCTGATCAACCTGTAGCAATAAGTACCTTAGGGGTGAATGTAGGGAGGATGGGGCCAAACTCTTCTTGGTGGTGGCCAGTGACAGGACAAGGAGTAATGGGTGCAAGCTGAAACACAGAAAGTTCTGCTTGATCAAGGGGTTTGAACTAGATCATCTGCAAAGCTCCTTCCAACCTCAACCATTCTGTGATTCTATAAATGGTCTCCACTGGAATAGATCAGCTTGTGGAGCTGTAGGGATCTGCCTGTCCCTCAGCTTTATTGTGAGTGCTGCTCTAGTAGGATGGAAGGCATCCAGGGTCATTAGAGATGACCAAGGAAATTCCTGACCTGGCCTCCCACTGAAGCTCTATCTCCAGTGATTCCATTAGGACCTTTAGGCCAGGAGCTTGCAAGCAGACCATGTGCATGCTTAGCCTGCTAAGGGGGAATCGCACCTGCCATGTATTTGTGAAGTTCATGAGTTAGCTGAATCCTTCTCCAAACCTGGCGCTTCTGAACAGACATGTGGAGCCCCAATAAGTCATCTGAATAAGTCATCTGACTCATATATGCACCATGTATCAACAAGCTCCCTTCTTATCCCTGTCTGGGTGTCCTGCCTAGTTAAGAGATGTGAATCAGGACTTCCCATGGGACATTTCTAACTTTGGTAGATAATCATTATCTGATGAAATAAACTGCAATGTTGGAATCTGTATCCCTGTACTCTTTAGAGAAAGAAAACAGGTTACTCTACTTGATGGAACATATCTCAGAGGGAGGAATCCCAAGGGACAGAGTAATTCATGGATTCAGCTGGGCTGGAGCTCATGGCAGCCTGACAGCACTGCCCAGAGACAGCCGAGTGCAGGAGCAGCTCCTGTGCCAAGAGCAGCAGGGCTGCGGGCACTGCCTGCTGCTGCGAACAGGAGAGGAGAGAGGACAGAGAGGTGAAAGGCAGTGTGGAGTGGGAGGACAGAGGAGAGCTCATGGTGGGAGCAATCTGTGACACGGTAAGTCGCCGGCTGCAGGGTAATGCTGCTGAGGTTTCTGGAGGGGTCTGCAGCACCCCTCCAGCTGATGACTTATTTTTTTGAGGATTGTTCTCCCTGCTTCTACTTTGCATAAGAGGAGATGCTTCAGAACAGAAATTCCCTGTCCCAGCATCACAAGGTCAGGGCATCATGGCTGCTTCTTCTGGAGCTGGTGTAAGACAGTGAAGGCAATGTGGGCACATAGGTTCTTCAGAGCACTGTTCTTCAGAGCAGTGTCCATGCGTCCCAGGGTGCTGTGTGCCCGGGGCAGTGATTCTGTGAGGATCAGCACTCAGCCTGCCAGGGCGCTGCAGGGAGAAGCTCTGGGTGGGAGGAGAGATCCCCCCTGGGCAGGTTCATTCTCCTGCTGAGAGGCTGCTGTGTGGGGTCAGGGCTGCTCACAGCTCAGCTTCACCCACACAACATATCTGGAAGGGGCTTTGCAAGAGGACACTCTTGGGAAGCTGCTATGAAAGGGAAGGGAATATCCAGAGGCTAGGATTTTGTTTGGTATCCTTGACAAGGCAGCAAATGAATGGGACATTTTAGGTTTAGATACCTGAAGGAGAGTTCTGCAGTGCTGCTCTGATGGATCAATAGGTCTGCGAGGACTCCAGAATATTCCTTCAACTGCCTTTTCACCTGTGGGCAGCAGCAATATCCCCTTTGCAGCTCTCCTCATTCTCATTGTGCTTAGTCTCACTCTGCTCTCAAGGGGAAGGGCTCCAGGGCATTTCTGACCTCCTCTGCAGTCAGATTTCCAGAACAGCAGAGCTGCCTCTCTCCTGCCACGTGCCCATTTCCCATTGCAAGGCACAGGGTCTGAGAACCACTGTCCTGGAAGTCCACACTGTCTGGGAGGTGCAACCTGGGGATGGTGCTTCTCTGTCTCTCTGTCCTCCCTTGGCAGCAGTCACAGTGTTTCTCCTCATTTCCCTGCCTCTCCTTTCTGCTCTTGTCCTGGCAGTCAGCTGGGGCTTCAGCTACAAATTCAGATACTCACCCTGAGGTCCTGCCATGGAGGTGTCTGAAGAGGGGCAATGTGGTCAGGGTGCTGGGCAGCATCATTGGAGGGGCTGCAAAGGGGTTGACTCTCCCTTTAGGAGACCCTGTGACTGTCAGGACACGTGACTGTCTCTGTTGCCCTGCTGGGTTTGTGAGCTGCCCTGCATAAGAGGATTCAGTGCACAGAGTCTTTGCCATGTCAGGAGCAGTGTCCTATTCTTTCCATCACATATCCACCTTGAACTTAGAGGGAGAGCAAGGTTAAATGAGTGCTTTGAAACACTCTTCTATGATCTCAACAGAGTCCAGGTTTTTCTGCAGGAACAAGGCACATGGACTCAACAGCACTCCACACCGTTCCCTAAGCAGCAGAGAGCTCTCTCTCCAGTCTGCTTTATGTTCATGCTTGCAGCAATAAAGACAGCTGTCTGTATTTGCATGTCAAGAAAGACATGTAAAAAACCTGACCAGATATGGTGACAGAATCTAAAAATTTCCAACATAAGTAATTCTAAAGCAAAATTCTAAAATCCCGTGCTGCACCCCAAACTCCTTGGAAGTGTGTGTGGGAATACAAAAAGACCCTTTATATTAAAGGTGGATGTCCTGTGACATCAACTCCGAAAAGAACAGATATCAAAAACCAGTCCTTTATACACATTGACGTAGAGTAACTCAGGCTCCGGCTCCTCCCAGAACACTCAGGTGGAGCAGAGACTGAGGAGCTGATCGAAGGTGATAGTGAGAAGAAGAAATTACTGAGAGTTGGGACAGTGATCGAGAAGCATTTCTATGAAAAATGGAAAGTTTATTTTAGAGAAAATTCTTCTAAGCTATTATTGCCTTTTCTTCCCCACACAGTTTTCCTGAGCCCGATAGAACAGATGTCCAACAGCAGCTCCCTCAACGAGTTCCTCCTCCTGCCATTCGCAGACACGCGGGAGCTGCAGCTCTTGCACTTCTCGCTCTTCCTGGCCATCTACCTGGCTGCCCTCCTGGCCAACAGCCCCATCATCACAGCCGTAGCCTGCGACCACCGCCTCCACACCCCCATGTACTTCTTCCTCCTCAACCTCTCCCTCCTCGACCTTGGCTGCATCTCCACGACTGTCCCCAATTCCATGCACAATTCTCTGTGGAACATGAGGCTCATTTCATGCTTGAAATGTGTTGGGCAGGTCTTTTTCTTCCTTTTCTTCGTATCAGCGTAGTTTTTTATCCTCACAGTCATGGCCTATGACCGCTATGTTGCCATCTGCACACCCCTGCACTATGGGGCCCTCCTGGGCAGCAGAGCTTGTGTCAAAATGGCAGCAGCTGCTTGGGCTACTGGATTCCTCAATGCTCTCCTGCACACTGGGAACACATTTTCCCTACCCCTCTGCCAAGGCAATGTGGTGGAGCAGTTCTTCTGTGAGATCCCCCAGATGCTCAAGCTCTCCTGCTCACACTCCTACCTCAGAGAAGTTGGGTTTCTTGTTGTTAGTACCTCTTCAGGCTTTGGGTGCTTCATTTTCATTGTGGTGTCCTACGTGCAGATCTTCAGAGCTGTGCTGAGGATCCCATCAGAGCAGGGCCGGCACAAAGCCTTTTCCATGTGTCTCCCGCACCTGGCCGTGGTCTCCCTGTTTCTCAGCACTGCTCTGTTTGCCTACCTGAAGCCCCCCTCCATCTCCTACCCACTTCTAGATATGGTTGTGTCCATTCTGTACTCGGTGGTGCCTCCGGCCCTGAATCCCCTCATCTACAGCATGAGGAACAAGGAGCTCAAGGAGGCACTGAAGAAATTCATCCAGTGGGTACAAGGTCAGTGGTAACAACTGTTTCATTCACTCACCAGGATATCTAGCACGGAGGCTGTATTTTATCCATTTCTTTCTTTTTTAGTTCTCTCTTTTACATCCATCTTAAAATAATAAATAATAAAATAAAGATACCTAGTTTTTGTCACATCTGCACAGGAATCTCTCATTTAGCACTTAAACATAGACCATGATAAAGCAGGAAGCCAGGCTGCCCCCTTCACTAGCAGAGAGGGGGGATTCTCTGAGCCGCTTCTTTGAGCTCCCTTGGATGTGCCCAGTGCAGGGAGGAGAGTTTCCCTCTGCAGCGTCTTTTCCAGCACTGACACCAAGGGACCTCTGGGGTACAGAGTCACGGCGGGACAAGGGCAGGTGGGGTGAGACCAGGGGTCCAGTGTTGTTTAGGAGATCTCAGCTCTCGTGCCTATGGTTAGAGTGTGATCTCAAATCTCTCTAATATGAGAGATATGGCAACCAAGACTCAGCACAGGTTTCCATGGTTCCATGCAAAGCTCCAACACACAAAACTAAACATGAGTGAATTGAAGGAAAGTCTAGAGGCAGCCTTCCCATGGCAGTTCATCTCTCCTGAAGACACATTCCAGGAGGGCAATAGGACTTTCTCTATTTAGAGTTGGCCTCCTCATTTCCGTGCTGTCCTTCCATGCTTTATTCTGTGGATATGGCCCAGGAACTCTCCTAACCTGGTAGAGATAGGCTTGTTTTCCCTCGTACCCTGGAAAAACAGGCAGGACCAATCCTTGGGCTCCCTTAAGCCACAGCTGGATTGCAGAATAACATTTCCACAATAAAAGGAGATCTGCCCTATGATGGTCCTAAATCTGGCCTCTCTTTAGAAACTGGAATCAAAAAATATGCCCAAGGGTGTGCAACCACAAATGGGCCTGCTCTTCTGCTTGTGAACTCCATGAGATCCAGGGGATGACCTCGGCATTCCAGGGTGATCTGTTAGCCTGAATCCAGCGTTCATCTCTCAGTGACCACTGCAGACAGGCAATGGTCTCTGCATTGCCTGTGCCAGGCTGCCCCACACGTGACTGTGGTGATGAGAGAACCCCCAGGGGATCTCCAGGCACAGGGTTTGCCTGGGAGTGGGCACTGAGTGCAGCTTTAACGAAACAGGGATGACTCACAGTGCAGGGAGCAGAAGGTAGAGCACTAAACCCAGGTGCACATGGGGAAAGGAGGGCTCTGCAATCCCCAGAGAGGCAGTGGGGACCCAGGAGGCCCAGGGAAGGGGCAGTGGAGGGCGATTCCTGCACCCGCAGTGAAACACCACAGCCTGGAGCTAGTGGCCACCCAAAGACATCTCCTGCCATTGCAATATTGTGGGGACACTCTGAGTACCGTCAGACCTCAGACACCAGTATCAGTGGCCACAAGGGCACATTGATGGCTCATGCTCAATTTGTTTCCAACCACAATTCACAGGTCCCTTTTTGCAGAGCTGCTCTCCAACAGGTCAACCCCCAACCTGTCCTGGTGCATGGGGTTATTCCTCCCTAGCTGCAAGACCCTGCACTTGCCCCACGTTGAACTTCATGAGGTTCCTCTACCCCCAACTCTCCAGGCTGTCCAGGTCTCTCTTAAAGCCTGCTCAGACCTCTGGGCTATCAGCCATTCCTCCCACTTTTCTATCCGCAGAAAACTTGCTGCGGGTGCACTCTGCCCCTTCAGGTCACTGATTAATAAACGGAACAGGTTTTGACTGACTCCTGATACCAATAGTTGCAGGTCTCCAACTAGGCTCTGCCCCACTGATCACAACCCTAAAGCCTAAACCCCAAACCCAGCTGCTCTTCCTCATCTCTGCAGAATCCTGGAGACAGTCTTAGAGAACAGAAGACCCACCCATTTGGAATTCTGTCAGAAATGTGACTTTCCAAGTCACTGCCAAAGGAAGGACTTCTTTGGGTTGCACATTTAAGTCTGTGGCACCTCATTCATGATGCTGTGGAGCCCAGCTCTGCGTCTTGGGGCCTCGGCCCTTTCTCTCCCATCTCCTGTGTTTCTACCCAAGGTCTTCACCATTGCCCAAGGCCATGGGAAATGTTGGTTTAGGGAGTACATGTGAAGCTCTGACACTTTGTGGAACTGAAGGTGTCATGGAGACTGTCTGGGATGTAGCTTTGTTCCCATGCATACTCCTGCTCACCTGAGGATCCAGGAGATCTCTGGGAAGAGCCAACAGGAGAGTTCAGGTCCCTTGGAGTCAGGTATTTTCAGTCATAGGATCCCTCTATGGACTCCAGTGAATAATGTCACCCACAGAAGTGTGTTTTATGGGAGCTCACAAGGATCCTCAGTGAACGGGGCTCTAGGCCAAAGGACAAAGTGTATTTACCACACGCAAACTAAACAACAGGCATGTGCAGTAGTACTGTTTCAGCTCTCCAAAATATGTCTGCAAGCTTTTATTTACTCCCATTTTAGATTTCCCCTGGAGTAACAGAGCTGTAGGACATGGTGCGGCCGCGCTGCTGTAGCCGCCCGCAGAGCATCCCCGTCGCTCTGGCTCTCTGCTCGGCGCTGGCCCCGTCTCAGGGCAGCTCTCAGTGCCCCGCGGCTCGGCAGCAGCAGAAGGCTCTGCGCAGGGCTCGCAGCGCTGTCCTGAGCCGCCCCAGCCGTCGCACGGGAGCCGCAGCGGGCGGGAGAGCGCTGGTGCCTGTGGGGGAAGGAGAGCCGTGGGCGAGGGGCTGCGCAGGGCAGGGCGAGCGCCTGCCTGTCCCTCCACCCAGGGCTTTCCCGAGGCTCCTGGCCTGGGCATGGCAGCCCCAGGGCGCTGCCTGCTGCCGGCCTCAGCGCCGATCGCTGTCCCGGCACGGGCTCGCCATGCCCAGGAGGGCTCTGCCCTCGGCTCCGTACCTGCCTCTACCTCTGGCGAGTGCTTGAAGGAAGACACTGGCATCTCCTGCTCCTGGGGCTCAGGGGCAGCCTGCGCAAGGAGAGGGAGGACACAGAGCCGTGTGGTATGAGCTGGCCATGCTCAGGGTGCTGCTGCCCGGGATGGCCGGGGGAAGGGTTTGGTGCGGGGGCTGCTGCAAACGGCCGCGAGTCCCCAGGGGAGGGAGCGGGGGCTGTTCCAGCAAGGGGACAAGGTTGTCTTGGGGCTGTAGCAGCAGGGCCGCGGTGCGGGCCCCGACGGGCGGCGGGAGCGGAGGCAGCCGGTGTGTGGCACAAGGGGGCCGGGCGGGTGGGTGTGGAAGGGGCTGCTGCTGGGGCTGCCCCTTCCCTCCTGGCTCCGCGTCTGTGCCCCAGAATGCAGGGGACAGAGGGCATGGCAGCCCTGCGCCTTTGGCTCCTGCAAAGGGAGGGCAGGCAGTTTCCCCGCAGCAGATGGGCCTGAGGGTAAAGGGCTGGTGGTGGCAGCTTCCGACCACACGCAGGGGGACACGTGGCTGGGGGCAGCTCTGCACAGCCCCCCTGCAGCCCCCCAGCACTGCTCGCATGGAGGCTCCCTTTGGGGGTGGCTGCTGACGACAAGCTCCCCGCTCACCTGCTGAGGAGGCCCTCCGGGCAAGGCAGAGCCGTCTGACCTGGCACCTTCAGGCAGCCGTGTTCTGACAGGGGGGCTGTCGCTCCTATCACAAGGGCCCGCGGCCAGGGGAGAGGCCTCTGCCTGCTGCTCTGTGGGAAGTGCTGGACTGGCAGCTGCATTTTCCACAGTGTCCTGGGGCTCTTTGAGTGCCAGGGGAGCATCGGCCGTTGTACTGCTGGTGTCTGATGGAGTGACCGATGCATTTTCTCCCGCATTCTGCAAGTCTCCAGCCAGAGGAAATGCTGCTGCCTCGGCTCCGTGGGGCAGTGCTGGGGTGAGAGGCGAGCTCTGCAGGTCACCGGCTGCCTCCCTGGCAGCGTCTCGTTCCTGGATGCTGTTGGAGCCAGACAGCTCCGTGTGGCACATTGGCGGGTCTGCCAAAAGGCTCCTGAGGCTCGGTGTGACCCAGTGCATGCACACGGGGTTGTTCCTCTCCGTCTGGTCCCATTGCAACAGCTCTTCCTCAGCCTCCTCTTCCTCATCACTCCACTCCACTCGCTCATGCTGCTGTGCTCCCACCTCATGATGGCCCTTGGGGGCATGGGCGCACAGCCGCTCCAGCACCTCCCACTTGGACCTCGCGTCCTTGAGGAGCTCCACTCGCGTCAGCTCCGGTTGCCACAGGTTGTGGAAGGAGTTTCTGGCGCACAGCTGAAGGGAGAGAGGGGGACTGGTGAAGGGAGCTGGTTTTCCACCAGCAAATGCCCCCGTGGCCATGCCAGCCCTGGGACGATGTGGCTGTTGCAGCAGGGCACAGTGGCTGACCTCAGCACAGGGAATGTTTCCAGGTGCCCCAGCCCATGCCTTGCACTCACCTCCTTGGGTCGAACATTGAGGCATCCTGACACTGTTAGGGAGAAACGTTTCCCCTTGGCCTCCAGTTCCTGGCCCTCGCTCTCCTTTGGGCTCAGCTCCTTCCTTTCAAGGCTGGCCTCTCGCAGCTGTGCCAAACTCTGTCCAGTGCGTGCCAGGCAGCTCCTCTCGAGCTCCTCCAGGGGCTCCGTTGTGACTGAGAGCACGGACAGGTACTTTGCAGGGTTGTCTCTGTGTATGCGCTGCGGCGCGTCTCGAAGGCAGCAGAGGATTCCCAACGGCTGCTGTTTTGAGGCCCGCCATGCAGGTTGCCCTCGCAGTGGCACCGGCCCATAGCCACTGCCCCAGGAACGTTGTGTACCGGCCGCCAGGGCCTTCCTTTCTCCACGGCAGACACTGCTCTCACCACGCTCTGCGCTCTCCCTCTGGGCTGCGCTTGCCAGTGCTGCTCGCACCATGGTGTGTGCCAGTGTCCTCTGCAGCACTGCTCCCCTCAGCTCCCGGCCATGGGCCGCACTTGTGTCCTCAGAAGGGCTCAAGGCTGCAGACACGAGTGCCAGCAGTGCGTCCAGCCATGCTGCGGCAGGGGATACACAGCTGTGCGGGGCAGGGCTGTGTCTCTCGGCGCTCATTTCTGTGCAGACCTCTGCGAGAATGTTGTCAGCCAGGGCAGCGAGCTGAGGCTGGAAAGCTGATGTGGACTCCAATGAGGCCATTGCCTGTTGGGAGCTGACAGCGATGGCCCTGGCAGAGCTGGCTGGTCCCTCTGCAATGTTGGGGCTGCTCATCTTTGGATCTTTCAACGCCTCTGAAACCCCTCTAGCCATTGTCTCCCAGCATAGGAGCTGCTCGAGGCCAGAGGAGGATATTCCTCCTTGGACATTCTCAGAGGTGGCCACTTGCCATTCAGGAGGCTGCAGGTTTCCAGCATGGGCCACTGATACCTTACTTAAGGGCTGAGGCAGAACCTGTGTTCCCAGCACAGAGGAGGAGTGTCCTGGGAGCTGCTGGCTTTTCATAGGAAGAGTTTTCTTCCTGACACCATCTTCTGGCACCATCCTTGTTTTTCCCAGCACAGAAGACCGAAGTCTGGCCTCAAGCAAGCAGTGGTCATGCTCTGGAACTGCCCGGTGGGGAACACCAGCATCTCGCTTGGCTTTTTGAAGGGCAGGCAAATCAAGAGGCATGGACTCTTCCAGTCTCTTCCCGCACTTCAGAGACATCACAGCACCCCCAACAGCCCCTGAGGGTTCCCTGGCAGCAGTTTCCCTGCAAGTTATTGCCACTGTCTCTAATCCCTCCATCACCACATCCACCAGTCTCCTGGCCACATCTTCCGTATCAATGGCATTGGTCTTGCACCTGGCAGAAGATCTGCAAGGCTTTTCTGGAGCAGGCAGCTTCTTTTTCCCTGTAGACCCTGGTGTTTTACATGCAGGAGCTTCCAGGCCTCCATGTGCCTGGCTGGCTGCCCTGGCAGTGCGCGGTGGTTTGGGAGGCAGATGTGGCACCTCTGCTCTTAGCCCAGCTCTGCTGGGCAGGGTCTCCCTGAGCCTCACAGGAGTCTTCTTCAGAAGGGCAGCAGAGGGATGAACAGCTTGCAGGGTGGAAAGAACATCATTGACAGTGTCCTCTGCCATCTGCAATGAAAGTGTTGCAGATAGTTAGGGAACGGCGGCCGGAAGATATCGTGCTGTACGGAAAGATAGGGCCCCTAGTAGCCAATAGTGTTTAGTCTATGGTGTAAGCAGACGGATGTGACGTTGTAAACCTAGATATATAACACCTTGTTTCCCATCAATAAACGCCATTTGCCGTCCACCACATTGCTGTCAACTAGCTGATAGCCCGAGTGGTTTGGGGGTGGTCGCCGTGCCGTCCCTGAACCAGGTCACTGCAGCCATTTGAACTGCAACAAGTGGTGCCGAAACCGGGGAACGTCATCGCCTGGATGAGTGAGCAGCGTGAGCAGCAGCCAGAGCAAGTGGACCACCCCGGCGAAGGGGACACTACTGAATCAACAAGGAGGATGGAAGCCCTCATAAAGGTCGTATCGCAATTACATAAGTACTGGGGGATTGATTGTAAGCCAAAAGATTTTACTCTTGCAGTT
Source organism: Tinamus guttatus (assembly GCF_059628265.1). Classification (NCBI taxonomy): domain Eukaryota; kingdom Metazoa; phylum Chordata; class Aves; order Tinamiformes; family Tinamidae; genus Tinamus; species Tinamus guttatus. The sequence continues at coordinate 346,500 of NW_028288587.1, forward strand.
ACAAGGCTTTTGAAAATTAAGGCTATAGACCAGCCGGTGGATATTCTCCACCCTGAACTGTGGGACAAATGTACTATGGCATTAGCTGAGGAGACAATGTTCTCAGGTTGTGGGAAAAACCTTAAGGCTTGGGGAAAAGTTGTACAAGCCTTACAGAAAGCTATGAAAGAGCAAGAGACTTGGGTAGCAGTAAAAGACTGTTTATTGGCCACGTCCAAAGTGGGAATCGGGACAACTGCGCAGACTTTGGACCCCCCAGATGATGGCAATTCTGCTGAGCCTAAAGGTCAGCAAGAGGGTGAAACATCCCCTCCATCCCCGAGCCCCGCCCCGCTTACAGAGGAGCAGAAACAGCCGAAATCTGTTTGGAGCGAGGTAGCCGAGGAAGCTAGGAACATTGAAAAGAAGTCAGAGCATAATGACGTCTGGGCCAGGCCACCACCCTATGCCCCTCAAAATGGCGCCGAGCCACAAGGGGAAGGGCGGGGCGAGGGTGCCCCCGGCGCGAGTGAGGCGCCGGAAACCAATGGGAGTGACCGGACAAGGGAGGGAAGCCCGAGCGAGGGGCCGAGAGGAGGTCCGAGTGAGGGGCGGAGAGAAGACCCGAGGGAGGGGTCGAGAGCAAGTCCGAGTGAGGGACAAAGAGAAGACCCGAGGGAGGGGTCGAGAGCAAGTTCGAGTGAGGGACGAAGAGAAGACCCGAGGGAGGGGTCGAGAGCAAGTCCGAGTGAGGGACGAAGAGAAGACCCGAGGGAGGGGTCGAGAGCAAGTCCGAGTGAGGGACGGAGAGAAGACCCGAGGGAGGGGTCAGAGCATAATGACGTCTGGGCCAGGCCACCACCCTATGCCCCTCAAAATGGCGCCGAGCCACAAGGGGAAGGGCGGGGCGAGGGTGCCCCCGGTGCGAGTGAGGCGCCGGAAACCAATGGGAGTGACCGGAGCCCGGAAGTGACCAGTCAATCGAGTTCCGACTCCGGATTAGACACTAGTCAGGACGAGTGGCTCACAACCGATTCAAACTTAAGGAAGGAGAAAAAGAAGGTAAACATCCGAATTAAAGAAAAACCGGCGGGAGCATTCATGATTAAGCATGTTGCAAAGGAAGAGCATCTGACCCCAATTCAGGTGGCTGTTACCTTCAAAATAAAACTAATGAAAATTGTGAGTTTCTGTTCACAGGACTGGATCATCGGACGCCCCCATAACCCATACGCCCCGGTGACAAGCGTCCCGCCCGAGCCCGTGAGTTCCACGCTGACCGAATCCAGAAAACAACAAAACAGCCTCCGCAAGAGGGGGCCGCGATGCCTTTGCGTTATCTTAATTTTGCAGCTTGTCACTATAGGACAGGTAGAGTCACACCAGCCCTTTAAATGGGGTACTTGAACAGATCGAACAATCTCGAGCAATTAGTACAAAAATAACTACAGGGCCACCAGTTTTCAGTGCCATGCCTTGCCAACTAGCACCCATTGAACCCTGTTCCAAACGCAGCTGGTACAAAAATTTGTTCACCGGTTCGCCGTGGTTAACCACCCTGATATCCACCTTGATAGGGCCGATCACAATGATCATGATGACGCTAATCTTTGGACCCTGTATATTGAATAAGCTCATGCCGTTTGTCAAGAATCAGCTAGAGAAGGTTAACATCATGTTAGTAGAACACCAACAACTGCTTTAAGAATATATCCACTCAGCATTACCCCCAAGTTATCCCAAGGTACACCCTATTCCTACACCCTGGTATTACCTGTCATCCCCTACCTTCTACGCGCCTTCTTCTTTGTGCCTTATGTTTTATGTCAAGTTTATGATATGTAATTTTAAGATTGGTATAAACTATAAGAATAGAATAAGATAGTAATAAGAATAAGATAGTTGTATTTTAGCTAGTTTTGTTATGCATAGGGAGGGGGGAAGTTGTTGCAGATAGTTAGGGAACGGCGGCCGGAAGATATCGTGCTGTACGGAAAGATAGGGCCCCTAGTAGCCAATAGTGTTTAGTCTATGGTGTAAGCAGACGGATGTGACGTTGTAAACCTAGATATATAACACCTTGTTTCCCATCAATAAACGCCATTTGCCGTCCACCACATTGCTGTCAACTAGCTGATAGCCCGAGTGGTTTGGGGGTGGTCGCCGTGCCGTCCCTGAACCAGGTCGCTGCAGCCATTTGAACTGCAACATGAAAGCGCACAGGAGAATTCCCGATGGCCTTTGCTCCACTCTCCAGCCTTACACATGGAACCTTCCTGTGGCCCCTCATGCCCTTCATGACCGCAGTGCTCTCCCATGCACATGGGCAGCTGGAGCCTGTTGCCAAAGGCTGGGAGAGGCCTCTGGAGAGGGCTCGTCACTGTGGGGCAGGCAGAAGATGGGCACATGGAGCAGCACCATGACCCAGCGTGAAGCTTGGCCTTGCAGAGTGCCGTGCAGAGCACGCGCTGCTGCTGCTCTTCCCTCCACTTCCCGCCTGCTTCCCGGCAGTGCCGCGCAGTCAGGCAGGGCCTTTGCTGGCCTCGCTGCTCAGCTCTGTACCTTTGCGATGGCCTGATCAGCATCTTCAAAAGCCTGGGTGTCAGACGGCAAAGGCCGCCTGTCCTTTTGTGGGGACGAAGTCAGGGTCCGCCTGCGTCGCCTCGCTGCGTGCGGCTCCTGCTTGCCCACCTGCAGGGAGAAGGAGGCACCTGATGGAGAGGGTTGTGTTGCTACAAGCAGCCCCTGCGTCATGGGAAGTCCCCTGTCAAAGGGAAGCTCATGGTCGAGCACAGCCCAGCTACACGTGGTCCAAAGAGGCTCTCTGATCCTTCACACAGGGCTCCCAGGATCCATATGGGCTTTGGAGCATCCCCGTCATGCTTTGTGTTCAAGAAAATCCCCACAGCCAGCAAGAAGCAGCCCCTGACCAGAGGAGGTGAGGCCTGGCTGGCTTGGCCCCCCATGCTTGTGCTCTCCATGCAGCTCCCATCCCTGCTGTCAGCCTCCCCCTCCAGCCCCAGCACTCACCTTCCTTGTGCACTTGCTCCTGGCAGGACGCCCATTGCTGGGCTGGGAGCAGGCGTTCGCCTGCCTCTCCTTCTCCATCTCCAGGGCACTCGCTTCACCTGGGGACTTGCTGCTCTGGGGACCAACGCGAGCTGCTCCTTCTTCTGGAGCTGCTCTCCTCAGAGTGCGACCCTGAGGGTGGTCCTCTGGCCCAACACAGCCTTGGTTGCCATGGGCATTGCCCCATCACAATGGCCTTGGGGACATGATGCCACCCCCATCACAAAGCCCTGGCCATTGCCATAGAGACTCCCAGGAGTATGTCCTGGTGGTGGCCAAGGGCACCCACATCTCATCTCAGTGCCTTAGTGGTCAGCAAGGGGAGGCCCTTTGGGTCCCTGTGCCATAGTTTGGCCACCCTCATGGATCTGTATTTTGGAGAGCACAGCCAGCAGGGCCACATGCGTGTTCTACCGCTCTTTTTGGCACAGTGGACACCATGCCTCTATACCAGATCCCATTTGGGCTCTCCAGTTCTGCAAGGAGACAAACAAATGGGAGGGAGTTCAGCACAAGGACAACAAGTTGGTCAGGGGCTGGAGCACGGGGCAGGTAAGGAGAGGCTGAAAGAGGGGGTTTTGTTCAGCCTAGACCAGAGAAGGCCAGGAGAGATCTTCATGCTGTGCACAAATACCTTGTGGAGAGCACAGAGCAGCAGGTTTTTCTTGGAAGGACATGCTGTTGCAGTTCAAATGGCTGCAGCGACCTGGTTCAGGGACGGCACGGCGACCACCCCCAAGCCACTCGGGCTATCAGCTAGTTGACACCAATGTGGTGGACGGCAAATGGCCTTTATTGATGGGTAACAAGGTGTTATATAGCCAGGTTTACAACATCACATCCGTCTGCTTACACCATAGACTAAACACTATTGGCTATTAGGGGCCCTATCTTTCCGTACAGCATGATATCTTCCGGCCGCCGTTCCCTAACTATCTGCAACAACTTCCCCCCTCCCTATGCATAACAAAACTAGCTAAAATACAACTATCTTATTCTTATTACTATCTTATTCTATTCTTATAGTTATACCAATCTTAAAATTACATATCATAAACTTGACATAAAACATAAGGCACAAAGAAGAAGGCGCGTAGAAGGTAGGGGATGACAGGTAATACCAGGGTGTAGGAATAGGGTGTACCTTGGGATAACTTTGGGGTAATACTGAGTGGATATATTCTTAAAGCAGTTGTTGGTGTTCTACTAACATGATGTTAACCTTCTCTAGCTGATTCTTGACAAACGGCATGAGCTTATTCAATATACAGGGTCCAAAGATTAGCGTCATCATGATCATTGTGATCGGCCCTATCAAGGTGGATATCAGGGTGGTTAACCACGGCGAACCGGTGAACAAATTTTTGTACCAGCTGCGTTTGGAACAGGGTTCAATGGGTGCTAGTTGGCAAGGCATGGCACTGAAAACTGGTGGCCCTGTAGTTATTTTTGTACTAATTGCTCGAGATTGTTCGATCTGTTCAAGTACCCCATTTAAAGGGCTGGTGTGACTCTACCTGTCCTATAGTGACAAGCTGCAAAATTAAGATAACGCAAAGGCATCGCGGTCCCCTCTTGCGGAGGCTGTTTTGTTGTTTTCTGGATTCGGTCAGCGTGGAACTCACAGGCTCGGGCGGGACGCTTGTCACCGGGGCGTACGGGTTACGGGGGTGTCCGATGATCCGGTCCTGTGAACAGAAACTCACAATTTTCATTAGTTTTATTTTGAAGGTAACAGCCAGATGCTCTTCCTTTGCAACATGCTTAATCATGAATGCTCCCGCTGGTTTTTCTTTAATTCGGATGTTTACCTTCTTTTTCTCCTTCCTTAAGTTTGAATCAGTTGTGAGCCACTCGTCCTGACTAGTGTCTGATCCGGAGTCGGAACTCGACTGACTGGTCACTTCCGGGCTCCAGTACTTTTTCGTTGGGCTTCGGCGTTTTTTGAAATGTCCGCTCTGATCGGTTCTTGGCCCCTCACTCGGGCCTTCTCTCCGCCCCTCCCTCGGGCTCGCTCCAGGCCCCTCCCTCGGGCCTTTTCTCCCCCCCTGACTCGGGCTTGCTCTGACTTCTTTTCAATGTTCCTAGATTCCTCGGCTAGCTCGCTCCAAACAGATTTCAGCTGTTTCTGCTCCTCTGTAAGCGGGACGGGGTTCGGGGATGGAGGGGATGTATCACCCTCTTGCTGACCGTTAGGCTCAGCAGAATTGCCATCATCTGGGGGGTGCAAAGTCTGTGCGGCTGCCCCGACTCCCATTTTCGGGGTGGCCAACAAACAGTCCCTTATTGCCATCCAGGTCTCCTGCTCTTTTCTAGCTTTCTGCAAGGCTTGTACAACTTTTCCCCAAGTCTTAAGGTTTTTCCCACAACCTGAAGACATAATCTCCTCAGCCAACGCCTTAGTACATTTGTCCCACACTTCAGGGACACGCTTCAGGGACTTCAGAATATCCACCGGCTGGTCTATAACCTTAATTTTTAAAAGCCTCGCAACTGCGAGAGTAAAATCTTTTGGCTTACAAATCTTTGGCTTACAAATCTTTGGCTTACAATCAATCCCCCAATGCTTATGTAATTGTGATACGACCTTCACGAGGGCTTCCATCCTCCTTGTTGCTCTGATAGCGTCCTCTCTGCTGGGCTGGTCCACTCACTCCAGCCGCCGTTCAGCCGTCCAGGCGATGACTTCCCGGGTTTCGGCACCACTTGTTGCAGTTCAAATGGCTGCAGCGACCTGGTTCAGGGATGGCACGGCGACCACCCCCAAGCCACTCGGGCCATCAGCTAGTTGACACCAATGTGGTGGACGGCAAATGGCCTTTACTGATGGGTAACAAGGTGTTATATAGCTAGGTTTACAACGTCACATCCGTCTGCTTACACCATAGACTAAACACTATTGGCTATTAGGGGCCCTATCTTTCCGTACAGCACGATATCTTCCGGCCGCCGTTCCCTAACTATCTGCAACACAGCCCAGGCTCAGCAGCTGCTCCGCGGAGATGATCTCAGCAGCGCAGAGCCCCGCAGGGCCCGGCTGCTGCCCAATGAGGCGCTGCGGGAGCGGTGACCTCACAGTCACCAGGCGGAGCCAGCCCTGCTGCTGCCCAATCAGCTCTGCCCGCAGCGGGGACCTCCCAAGCAGCAGCCACGCCCTCTCCCTGCAGCTGGCCTATCAGGGGCTGCGGCAGCAGTGACCTCCTCGTGCCCAGCGCAGCCATTGGCTGTGAGGCCCCGCGAGGCTCCTGGAGGTGCTGGGGGATGTGTGGGGCCGGGGCAGGGAGGGGAGCCCAGCTCGGGGCTGCGGGTGCTGGGGGTGCTGGTGTGGGGGCCTGGGGGGCTGCGTGAGCTGCTGTGTTGGGCTCAGCCAGCACTGCCCACCCCGGCGTTGGGGAGAAGAGGGGCAGCCAGTGCCAGGGAAACCTGCCCTGGATTCTCCCCTTCTGCCCTATCAGTGACAGTTTCTGTGTGACACCTCGGGAAGGAGCTCCCGAAGCTGGGAGCCTTGTTGGAGAGCAGCAGGATCCCTGGGAACAAGAACTGAGGTCCAGGCTGTGGGTGTTGATCCAGCAGTCCCCATCTCACTCATTAGTCCCCATTTCATTTGACTCCATCAGCAGTTTGTGAAATGACCAGCTCCCTGCTCTGCAGCTGATGAATCATAGAATCATAGAATCATAGAATGCTTAGGGTTGGAAGGGACCTCTAGAGATCATCTAGTCCAACCCCCCTGCATACGCAGGGACACCTAGAGCACGTGGCACAGGACTGCATCCAAGCGGGTTTTGAAGATCTCCAGAGAAGGAGACTCCACAACCTCTCTGGGCAGCCTGTTCCAGTGCTCTGTCACCCTCACTGTTAAGAAATTTTTCCTTAAGTTCCTATGGAATTTTTGATGTTTCAGTTTCCGGCCATTTCCTCTAGTCCTATCAGTGGCCACCACTGAAAAGAGACCATCCCCGTCCTCTGCACTCCCTCCCTTGAGGTATTTATATACACTGATTAGATCCCCTCTCAGCCTTCTCTTCTCCAGGCTGAACAGGCCCAGCTCCCTCAGCCTCTCCTCATAGGGCAGATGTTCCAGGCCCCTGATCATCCTTGTAGCCCTGCGCTGGACTCTCTCCAGCAGCTCCACATCCCTCTTGTACTGTGGAGCCCAGAACTGGACACAGTACTCCAGATGCGGCCTCACCAGGGCTGAGTAGAGGGGCAGGATCACCTCCCTCGACCTGCTGGAGATGCTCTTCTTAATGCAGCCCAGGATCCCATTGGCCTTCTTGGCCACGAGGGCACACTGCTGCCTCATGGTCAACTTGTCGTCCACCATGACACCCAGGTCTTTCTCCGCAGAGCTGCTCTCCAGAAGGTCGGTTCCCAGCCTGTACTGGTGTCTGGGGTTATTCCTCCCCAGGTGCAGGACCTTGCACTTGGCCTTGTTGAATTGCATGAGGTTTTTCACCGCCCAGTTGTCCAGTCTGTCCAGGTCCCTCTGGATGGCAGCACAGCCCTCTGGGGTATCGGCTACTCCTCCCAGTTTGGTATCATCAGCAAACTTGCTGAGGGAGCACTCTGTGCCTTCATCCAGGTCATTGATGAATAAATTGAACAGGACTGGACCAAGGACTGACCCCTGGGGGACCCCACTAGCCACAGGCCTCCAACTAGACTCTGCACCGCTGATCACCACTCTCTGGGCCCTGCCATCCAGCCAGTTCCTAATCCATCTCACTGTCCACTCATCTATCCCACACTTCCGGAGCTTGCCCAGGAGGATGTTGTGAGGGACGGTGTCAAAAGCCTTGGTGAAGTCGAGATAGACGACATCCACCGCTCTCCCCTCGTCTATCCAGCCGGTCATTTCATCATAGAAGGCTATCAGGTTAGTCAGGCAAGATTTTCCCTTGGTGAATCCATGCTGACTACTCTTGAGCACCTTCTTGTCCTCCATGTGCCTGGAGACAACAGCCAGTATGAGCCGTTCCATCACTTTTCCGGGGACGGAGGTGAGGCTGACTGGCCTGTAGTTGCCTGGGTCCTCCTTCTTGCCTTTTTTGAAGACTGGCGTGACATTGGCCTTCTTCCAGTCTTCCGGCACCTCCCCCGTTCTCCAGGATCTTTCAAAGATGATGGAGAGCGGCTTAGCTATGGCATCTGCCAGCTCCCGCAGCACTCTGGGGTGCATCCCATCAGGGCCCATGGATTTGTGGGTATCGAGGTTCCTTAGGTGCTCTCTGACCCAATCTTCCTCTACCCAGGGCAAGTCTTCCTCTCCACCAGCTTCTTCTCTTGCCTCTAGGGCCTGGGGCTCTAAAGGGCTGCCCTTGGTAAACACCAAAGCAAAGAAGGCATTGAGCAACTCTGCTTTTTCTGTGTTATTTGTAACCAAGGTGCCCATCCCGTCCTCCAGCGGACCCACGTTTTCCCTGATCTTCCTTTTGCTGTTAATGTATTTGAAGAATTTTTTTTTGTTATTTTTAACGTCCCTTGCCAGCTTGCCTTCCAGACGTGCCTTAGCTTTCCTTGTCGCATCTCTGCACTCCCTGACTACGTTCCTGTATTTCTCCCAGGGGGCCTGTCCTTTTTTCCACATTCTGTATACCGCTGCCTTCTGCTTGAGCATTGCCACAAGCTCCCGGCTCATCCACGCAGGTCGCCTGCCCCCTCTGCCTCCCTTCCTACACACAGGGATGCACTGTTGCTGGACGTGGAGAAAGTGCCGCTTGAAAACTAACCAGCTCTCTTGGGCCCCCCTGCCTTCTAGAGCACTAGCCCATGGGATTCTACCGAGGAGGTCTCTGAAGAGGCTAAAGTTGGCCCTCCTGAAGTCCATCGTCGCAAGGCTACTTACAGCCCTTCCTCCTCCTCGTTGAATCCTGAACTCCACCAACTCATGGTCACTGCAGCCGAGGCTACCCCCCACCTTCACATCTCCTACTAGGCCCTCCCTATTTGATAGCACGAGGTCCAGTAGCCCACCTCTCCTCGTCGGCTCCTCCACAACCTGCGTCAAAAAGTTATCGTCGACGCTCTGCAGGAACCTCCAGGACTGCTTATGCCTGGCTGTGTTGTCCTCCCAGTTGATGTCGGGGTAGTTGAAGTCCCCCATGAGAACCAGGGCCTGTGACCGTGAGGCAACATCCAGCTGCCTATAGAAGGCCTCATCAACCTCCTCGTCTTGGTCAGGTGGCCAGTAGCAGACACCCACCACAGTGTCTCCCACATTAGCCTGCCCTCTAATCCTTACCCACAAGCTCTCAACTCGCTCATCCTCGACTCCCAGGTTGAGCTCCATGCATTCCAGTTGCTCTCTCACATAAAGAGCAACTCCACCACCTCGCCTTCCCAGCCTGTCCTTCCTAAAGAGCACATAGCCTTCCATGGCAGCGCTCCAGTCGTGCGAGCTATCCCACCACGTCTCTGTGATTCCGATGAGATCATGACGCTGGGACCACACACAGATCTCCAGTTCATCCTGCTTATTCCCCATGCTTCGCGCATTGGTATACAGGCATTTCAGGGAAGCAACAGAGGCCACAGGTTTCCCAGGAGGGGTGAAAGAGGACCCTCTGTGATCATTTCCTATCCTCACTTCCCCACTACCATACTCCCGCTGGATGCCATCTGACCTGGGCTGTGCGGTACTGCTTGCCGCGTCAGTGTGCCACTCCCCTTCCCCCTTCTTGCCTAGTTTAAAGCCCTCCTAACCAGGTTGGCCAGCCTTTTTGCAAAGAGACGTGTGCCCCTCTTGCTAAGATGAGTACCATCGTTCCCCACTAGCTGTTGGTCATCAAACAGAGACCCATGGTCGTAGAAGCCGAAACCCTGTTGCCAGGTCCAGCGGCGCAGCCAGTTGTTAAGCTGCCATATTCGCCTTCTCCTCCTTGAGTCCATTCCCCTCGTTGGCAGAATGGAGGTTGAAGTTGAGGAACATCGCTGCAAACGCCCTTCCTGCTCTTCCTCATCTCTGCATAGTCCTGGGGACCATCTTGAAAAAGAGAAACCCTATCTCCCTGGAACCCTGTCAGAGATGTGGCTTTCCAAGTCACTGCAAAAGGAAGGACTTCTTTGGGTTGCTTATTCAGTCTGTGGCAGCTCATCAGTGATGCTGTGAGCCCAGCTCTGCAGTCTGGGTTTCTTGGCCCATTCTCTCCCTGTCTCTTGTGCATCTACAGAACTCTCCCATTTCCACAAGTCCCGTTTAAACTGGCAATTTCTAACATCCCCTTAAGACACTATCTGGACACATTGTGACTCCTCCTGTTACTCTGTTCGCTCAGAGACCCAGCAGCTGGTTTGCCCTTTAGGGAGGTTAAAGCTTGCTCTGTCTTTCCATAGTCTGTCCTATTATCCAAGTCCTTACTATATGTACAGATTGTATGGACTTAGCATACACTTAAAGAGTGTCATTATTTTCCATGAAACTATACTCTGCTTTATCTTTTTGTTTCTTTGTAATTAAAAGAAGATCCCCCTGTGCCTGTTGGCAGCCAGTTGTCTAAGTAGAGCAGGTGAGAATTGGGGCAGGTGAGCTGTAACATCGAGTACAGACGTAGGTAGACTAAGGCTAGCTTTCAACATGAGTGATTTAAATTCCCAAGAGGTTGATGAGGGAAATGGTAGGGCTGGGGAGATGGCAAGGAAGATTGTGCATACAGTGTCTGATCTCTGGGACACTGCTTTTCCTACACGTGCTGATTTCATTAGGAGTCACTCTGGATGGCTATGAATGGGATGGTGTGCTGTCACCTATTCTTTAGAATAATAACAGAAAACTTTAAAAAGATGAAATACTTGTAAATGATTGTTGTCTTCAGCTTTCAGCTACACTCTCCAAACCTCTCCAATTAGCCATGGACACTTGAAGGAAATAGCAGGGAGAGTTCTGGTGTATCAGGGCTTTTTGCTTTTTAATGAGCTCCATGCAGTACTTGGAGCTGAGTCCATGAATTGCAGCTATTGAAAGGAGATTGAAGAAATCCCTGAAGAAGTCAAAGTCAGAAGGAAACCCTAAAGTTTTGTAGAGCATTACTGAATCCCACTGAGGCCATTAACTGCAACAACTCACCAGGGACTGATTAAAGCTAAAAAATATAATCATTGGTAAGAGTTAGATAGAAAAAATGAGGTGGCTCTGATGCTGAGTACACTCTTGATGTATTTTGTCAACACACATTGACCAAGCACAGGCAGAGAAACCCTGGGAAGGGAGATCCTTTCCTCCATGTGCTGCCCACGTCCTCCCTGGCATCAGAGTTTGGGTGAGGGTCTGCAATGCTGAGTGCAGGACAAACACACGACACCTCCCATCGTCCCCAGAAGGATAAAGGGAGCAAAGAAGTCCTGATGATTCCTGGTAGGCCTCGGTGACAGACACAACAGCCATAGTCAAGAGGATAAAGACCTCCATTCTGTTGGGGCCTTGGCAGCGCCCTTGGCCATCTCTACCATGGGTCATCCTAGACCTGCTCCTGTGTCCCTGCAGACTATGGACACCCAATCTGCTTCCCCAGCAGGTGCTCACAAGAGGTTCTCCTTCCCTTCCTTGAGAGCTTTTCCATCCTCAGTGGCTGTTTCTTGAAACATAAAGCCATGGGTGGTGACAGACTCGCTCTGGGTGCCCTGTAGCACCACTGCACTATCCTTCAAGTGATATTTCTTCATCCTATTGCCCAATCTGAGCTTCCCAAACTGTATTTTGGTCCTGTTTCCTCTTTTCATGCTGCTTCCCACTACCAAGGAAATCTCTTGGCAGCCCCACAATGTGGGAACGAATATAACCTTGTGTGTCACGACAGAGTGGAACGTGAGGAACTGAAGTGCCAGGGCCTGGATGACAGACCTGAGTCGGGGTTGACTTAGAGATGAATACGGCTCTGCCTATGCAGTACACAACACTCGCCTGTAGAATTGCTCATGCCAGCTTGCACGGAGGATTATTAAACTGTAGCTTTTTTAAGCTCTCGTGCAGTTGTTTTTGACCTTGAAGGGAACCCTCCCATCCAAGGCCTGGGCTCTGAGCAGATCCGCATCCCACATGATAGGGAAAGTATGCCACATCAGATGTCACCGCTCACAAACAAAATGCAAGTTATCATGATTTGCTGATTTGGCTCTATAAAAGATGGACACTCTTGCCGTGATTTTGGAGACCTCACGGGTGGATGCATCACGTAAGACCTCCCAGTTGCCGAGAAGGTTCTCCAAATCCTTGCCACAACAGGGACTCCCCAGCAACTGCGGATCTGGAAGATGATGACATATGATGGCATATTTAGGCAATTGGTGATGTATCTTTTAATCACTATTCCCTTTCTCATATAGTAATGGTTAGGAGCATTACCTTGCTTATTTTGTCTGATGCTAAAACAAGTGTGTAATAAGGTTTTTTTTTGTTAAATGTATCATTCTGTACTGACTTAATAGTGAAATAAGACCATTCTTTCCAGTGGCGTCTGGTTCTTTCCGTTGCCCCGTGTGCCCCAGAGCTGTGCCGGTGCTCTTCTTTCTCGTTGTGCTCCTTTGCATGCCCCAAGCCCTTGGCCCTTATGGCCCTGAGTAGCAAGTGTGTGTTACAAGCAGGATGCAAATTATTGCCTGATGATTTTAAAAGAAGGGAAAGATGCCTCCTCCCTTGCTGCTCTACAAGAAAAAGCAGCCCAGCCTGAACCAGGCAATGCCTGTAACAAGACCAAGCAAGGTAGAGCAAGGTCCTTCCCTGCGCTCAGCTTCTTCTATTCCCAGTTGTCACCTTGACCATGCAGGTGGCAGGTGAAGTTGTCTGAGGTGTGAAACACAGGAATAACACCAGAGGAGAAATTGCCACTTGTGCACTTTGAGATGTGATCGTGACACATGCAATGGTGCAGTGTGACAAACAGAGAAGGGGTAAAGGGAAGCCAGCTAACCATCAGGAGACATGAAAGCCTTGCGAGATGCAGTGCCATAAATGCAGCATTCCAATGTGAGCCCCTTTTTACATCTATCAGGCGGTGCTCAGAGAGTCTCTGATGTGTGAAGGTCGCTTGCCAAGGGCCAGAGGTACAAGCAGTGTAACTGGAGGGACTCGATTTCTCCAGTTCATGGAGCTCTGTCAGACGTGGGCACTGAACAGTGCAAGAGAGTCCCCTCAGAGCCCATGGTTTTGTGGGTGTCCAGTTTGCTGAAGTGAGCCCTACTCAGATCCTCCTCCAGCAAGGGAAAGTCTTCCTTTCTCCATTTCTCCATGGTCTCCAGGGCCTAGGATTCCTGAGGGTCACCCTTAGCACTAAAGCCTGAGGCAAAGGTGGCCTTTTCTGTGTCCTCTCTCACCAGGGCTCTTGGCCCATTTAGCAGCAGACTCATATTTTCCCTAGTCAGCCTTTCAATCCTGCTGTATTGTTGTATTGTATTTTAAATATTATTTTATCAGGAAGGTAAGAGTAAAAATTCAGAAAGAAATAAATGAAGAGCATGTTTCATGCCAAGTACATTGGAATGACAAGTGACTGCCCACAGCACGCTTTTTGGCACTGACATTGTACCCGTTGAGGAAGTTTCCTCAGTGCCTCCTTGAGCTCCTTGTTCCTCACGCTGTAGACAAGGGGGTTCAGTGCTGGAGGCACCACTGAGTACAGAATGGCCAGTAGAGACAGATCCAGAGCTGGGAAGGATATGGAGGGAGGAGAGGAGGGAATAAAGTGGCTAAGGGTGACATTTCACTGCCCCTGTGACCGGGGGTAGGAGTCAGACCCAACCAAATGGGTATCACGACCTCTAATCCCTCCGGGGGACTGCAGGTGACTGCACAGTCCAGGGCACCTGGACTGCAGAGCATTGCCAAGGGTGCTCGTTGTGTCCAGTTGTGCCTATATATCCTGCCCCTGCTATTTGATAGATGGTGACCCAGAGGGCTCTCCGTTCTCCCTTCTTCCTGACAGTTGAGTCCTCACTGCCTCTCCTGAGACTGCAGAGTCCTCTTTAGCCTGCGAATCCCCAGTGCTTTACCTCTAAGAAACTCCATCTTTGAGGACCTCTCCCTTTATGAGGCTCTACTCACAGTCCATCCCAGGCATATGCTGTCCCAGGAGGATCTCTGTGCTCTCCTGACACCTCCAGCTTCCCCTCCATGAGAACAGCCGTCTGACACTGTGCCTTAATACGTAGGAGAGCTGTGCATGTGTAAATCCACGACCATTCAGCATCTCCACTATCCTTGGGCTCTGATAGGTGAATTCCCAAACCAGCCCTTGGTCTCTGAAAGATCATTACATGATTCTGAGCTCTGTGTTACTGAACCCATGGAGAATCCTGTGCAGCAGGCCCTTGAGGGGTGCAAGTCCTTGGGCCTATTCTTGACCCCAGCTTTGGAGGAAAAGCCCAGCTTTCACGCACTGTACTGATAGAAATTACTTTATTACAGAGACACTGTTAGGGAGCCAGTCCTTGTCCAGCATTCGACACAATTGAGGGTATCAGTGAGACATAGCAGATACCGCAAAAAGGGGAATGAATACAAGTAGTTGTGTAGGAACACAATAAAAAATATTATCACTAGTAAAAGTAATAATAAAAATAACATGAAGAAACAATTCTCAATCCAATTATGGGATACAAAAAGAGTCATTTGTGGAGAGATGTGGAAAAATTACCACTGCTTAAAAATGTCCATGAAATCACTTTCCTAATGGCATCCTTCAGCTCCTTGTTCCTCATGCTGTAGATGAGGGGGTTCACTGCTGGAGGCACCACCGAGTACAGAACAGCCAGCACCAGATCCGGTGCTGGGGATGAGATGGAGGGGGGCTTCAGGTAGGCAAACAGTCCAGTGCTGAGAAACAGGGAGACCACGGCCAGATGTGGGAGGCACATGGAAAAGGCTTTGTGCCGGCCCTGCTCAGAGGGGATCCTCAGCACAGCTCTGAAGATCTGCACGTACGACACCACAATGAAAACGAAACACCCAAAGGCTAAACAGACACTAACCACAAGAAGCCCAACTTCTCTGAGGTAGGAGTGTGAGCAGGAGAGCTTGAGGATCTGGGGGATCTCACAGAAGAACTGCTCCACCACATTGCCTTGGCAGAGGGGTATGGAAAATGTGTTCCCAGTGTGCAAGAAAGCATAGAGAAAGCTACTGGCCCAGGCAGCTGCGGCCATTCTGACACAAGCTCTGCTGTCCATGAGGGTCCCATAGTGCAGGGGTCTGCAGATGGCAACATAGCGGTCATAGGCCATGACTGTGAGGAGAGAAAACTCTGCTGAAAGTAAGAAAAATATGAAAAAGACCTGTGAGGTACATTCCAAGTATGAAATGGCCCTGATGTTCCACAGAGAACTGTGCATGGATTTGGGAACAGTGGTGGAGATGGAGCCCAGGTCGAGGAGGGAGAGGTTGAGGAGGAAGAAGTACATGGGGGAGTGGAGGCGGTGGTCGCAGGCTACAGCTGTGATGATGAGGCCGTTGGCCAGGAGGGCAGCCAGGTAGATGGCCAGGAAGAGCGAGAAGTGCAAGAGCTGCAGCTCCCGCCTGTCTGAGAATGGCTGAAGGAGGAACTCATTGAGGGAGCTGCTGTTGGACATTAGTTGCTTTGCAGCATAGGGGCAATATCTGAGGAAGAAAAGACATGGACAATCAGGAGGACACTCTTAAAAGGAAAATAAACAAATTAATGAATTTTTTATCTATCTATTTGTCTCATTCCCAGATCTCTGAGGCTCCTGCCTCTTCTAGCTAGAGGATGATGTTGCTCTAAAAAGAGAGCAGCCCTTGCTGAGAGCAGAGTCTGGTTTCAGAGTGCCCATCTCTGACCTTCTCACCCTTTCTACATGCACCTGAGGGAGGTCTCCACACTCCCCTTCTAGCAAACAACACACAAGATCCTTTTCTGCTGCCCATTTACAGCCTCCCACCATCACTTCCATACTATCAGTATTTCCATAGGTTCCCCATGGGTCGCTGAGATACCACAGATATGCCATGAGACAGCAGAGGCTTTCTGGAGGGCAGGTGGCAGCCTGCAGGGCATCACGGGGTAACAGCCAAATGACTGTGAGGATTTAAGATGGACTTTCCTTAAGGGACAGTCAACTCATTTCTCTGTACTGCATTTCCTGGAGCTCCACAGGACAGAATGGGGCTGTGGAGAGCTCACTCCCCTGGAAATCCTTCTTTTCCACTACTTGTAGCTTTGGTGCCTGAACTGCAGCTGAATACTCCCAAGCACAGGAAGCAGAGAGCAAGAACAGGAGCAGCATGGACAGGAGAAGGATTAAGGAGCAACACCATGACCCTGTTGCCAAGGGAGGCAAGGAGAGGGACAGAGAGGCATTCTGGAAAACCTTCGCTTTACCTGCAGGGTATGGCACCTTGCAGAGGGGGACATTGCAGCACTGCCCCTCTCAGCCCTTTGGTGGGGAGGCACCAAAGAGATGCCCCTCTCCTCTGCCACAGCTCTGGCTGCAGAGTTCAGCCAGAGTCCCATGCCCTGTAGTTCCTTCTCCTTCCCTGCCCATCTCTGCTGCCTGGAGCTGTCCCTGCTGGCAGCTCTTTCTCTGTCCCAGTGTCCTGTCCCTGTCACTGCTCAAAGATCCCATGTCACCCTCTGGGTGCTCAGTTCTGCCCTACAGAAACCTCTGGCAATGTCCAGGGCCAGCTCTGTGGTTGCAGTTTGGAATGGAGCAGGTCACATATAGTCCTAGGATGCTGCAAAGATCCTGATGCTGCCTTTAGACTAAAGTGGGGATGAAGCAGCTCACTGATGTTTCTCACAGACCTTTTAATCTCTCAGAGTGAAGGTTTACGACTCCCAGCTCATTGCCAAAACAGAAAACTTGTTCCTTCATTCTCCCTATCAAAATGAGGAAAGTGAAAGTGCAGAGACCTGAAGGAAAGCTCCTTCTCCTTCAAGCAGCTCTTCTCTTGCTTTTCTTCTTGAAAGGACCCCTCAGACATGTCCTGCACATGTGCTGGAGCTGTGAGCAGAACCTGACCCCTGCAGCACCTCTCAAAGGCAGAAAGAACCTGCCCTGCCAGGGATCTCCCCACCCAAAGCTTCTCCCCACAGCACCACAGGGAGCTCCCTGGAGAGGCTGTGTGCTGACCCTCACAGGTGGCAGAGTCACTGCCCTGGGCAAACAGCACCATGAGGTACAGGGACACTGCTCTGAATCACAGCCCCAGGCAGACCTTGGTGCGCTCCCTGCCTTCAGAGCCCTACAGCCCTGTGTTCAAGTGGCATACCCAAGAGAAGCAAACCCTGATCCTCTGACCATGTGTCAGGGAATCCCTGCTCTGAAGCATCTCCTCCTCCTGCTATGTCCTGCTTACTCCAGGAGAGAGACCATTAAAATTCCTATGAGCCATGGTTTGGCTGGGATGCAGACACCCCCTCCAGGAACCTCAGCAGCATTGCCCTGCAGACAGAGACTCACTGTTTCAAGGGCTGTGAAGATTCCCCCACAATGAGCTTAGTTTCTGGCCATTTCCTCTAGTTCTGCCAGTGGCCACCACTGAAAAGAGGTGAGAACCATCCTCCTCACTCCCTTGAGGTACTTACAGACATTGATCAGATCCCCTCTCAGCCTTCTCTTCTCCAGGCTGAACAGGCCCAGCTCCCTCAGTCTCTCCTCATAGGCCCTGATCATCCTTGTGGCACACTGCTGCCTCATGGTCAACTTGTCATCCACCATGACTCCCAGGTCTTTCTCTGCAGAGCTGCTCTCCAGAAGGTTGTTCTCCAGCCTGTACTGGTGTCTGGGGTTATTCCTCCCCAGGTGCAGGACCTTGCACTTGGCCTTGTTGGTTTTTCACCGCCCATGTGCTCACACAGCATGGCCCCACGGCACCGCTCCCAGCTGCGCCCATCCCGGTGCAGACACCACTCACACAGGAGCAGAGCTCAGGGCAGGCCCCAGCTCCTGGCAGCCCTTTCTCCAGCATGGCCCCCACCAGGGGCTCTCATCTCACCAGGAGACACATGCTGGCCATGTGAGCCTGGGGCGCTGCCAACCATGCCCACGTTCCCGCAGCAGCTGCAGCCACTGGTACTCCAGGCTCCTGGCCAGCAGCAGCTCCAACACCTCCACAAAGAGGCTACAGGGAGAGAGTACACCAGGACAGGCTGGGGATCCTGCCCCTCTCCTGAGCCCTGGTGGGCACTGGCATCCGGAGTCTCCCTAAGAGAGAACAAACTCACCTGGGCTGCTTGCAGGTCTGCAGACTCCGCTGCTATGACCCTGTCTGCAACAGAGGTCTGCAGACAGCTCTGAGAGCCACACAAGATGCTCTCCAACTGGCGGTAGATCTCTTCTTGGCCGCCCTGCGGACACATCACACACCGTGCAGTGGGACATGCAGCCCTACAGCAGTTGCGGGATGATGAGGCTGTGGTCAAGCTGTCGGCACCCCTCAGCGCAGCTGTTAGGAGCGGCCGAGACTCCTGTGCTGGGATTTCCTGACTCCAACCCAAGCTCCAAGACCAGCACCACCATCACGAAAGAAGGGTATGTGGGAGCGACTGCCCAACGCCATGGCAGGATCAGCGTTTGCGGTGAGACATGGCAGGAGGGCAGAGGTGCCGTGGAACCAGGATCTCCCCTGGCATCGGGGAAGCTGGGGCACTGTGGGGAACCCTCCAGCCCCATGGGACAGCCCGCACTCACAGTGGCATCTTGCAGATGGTCCAATAGAGAAATCACCATGGCAGCAAAGGTAGTGATGGCCACAGGGACAGACCCAGCCACACTGCTGCCATCCTCCTTGCGCACAGATCCACGCCGGGGACCCGCGCAAGTGAAGAAACCTGGAAGGAAAAGTGGAGGGTTGCATCACTCCAGCAGCTGTGGGAAGGGGCTCGACCTTAGGGGACAGGTCTCCCCAGCCAGAGCTCAGGGTGTCAGGACAGGCCAGTGAAACCTGGGGACAGGGGCCTCGCTCTCCAAGCTGGGGACACAGGCACCAGGAGGTCCCCGTCGCCCCCACGGAGCACGCAGGGTGCCGAGCGCAGTGCTGGCCCTCACTTCGGAGTGCTCGCAGCACCCCCATCGTGGCAATACTCCTTCCATGGACACGCTGCTCCATCAGCAAGCACTTCCTCTTGCAGGAGTCACGAGCCACTGGGCCACCGCCAGCCCCGGGAGGGTGATGGGGCCACGGGGACCACTGTGACCCGCCACGACCCGTGCCTGCGCAGTATTCATTCATTAGGAGGACGTGGAATAAAGGCTGATGCAGGTGCAAGGCAAGGTTACCATCCTTCTGCCCCAGTTTAGGAGTTTCAAACAGTGTCACTGAAGCTGCTGCCAAACAACCTCCTCGTCTTCACCAGATTATCCAAAAGACGGAAGCAATAGAACTGCTTTCAAGGCCTTTATGCCATTCCTCCCGCCACCAGTGCTACCCCTTCGGCAGCTCTGCAAGTTACAGGAGCGTTCCTAGTTGTTCAGAGATAACCCTCCCATGTTGCCCTTTCCATTGTTTTTTGTTCTCATTCGCTCCTTCTCCCTCTCCCTTTCTCTACTTCACTTTCTCTCAAGTCTCTCTTTTCTTTCTCTCCTATCTGCCTATCACTCTCTCTCCTTCTCTTTCCCTCTGCTGCTCTCCTCCTGCTTGCTTTCATTCACTTACACTTTCTCTTCCCTTCTTTCTTTCTCTCGTCCCATTCTTTCCCTCTCCCCTTCTCTCCTTCTCTTCCCTTCTTCCTTCCTCCCTTCCATCCTCCCTCTTTTCCTTTGCCTTTTCCCTCTTTCCCACTTTCTCCCTAGCATGCTTTCTCTCTCTCTGTCAGGAGCAACCATTTGAGCCCTCACAGTCAAACACAGGCTGAGGCTCTCGAGAGCTTGCTGGGCTGGCTGGGAGGTGGATGGAGCTCCAGCTCCGGTCAGGAGCCGGCACCAGAAAAGGAGCTTCTCCAGCACAAAGCCTTGCACCCAGCTTTGACCCTTAGGTGTGGAGAATCCCAAGGGTCTCCAGAGAGGGCCAGAAGGACCAAGATGGGTGCTGACTGGTGCCCAGGAATTCCCCAACACACTGCCAAGGCCAAGGGCTTTGGCAGGACGGGGTCTGTCAGGGCTCTGCAACAGGCCACGGGGTCTAGGCTCCTGGGGGAGTGCAGTGCCCTGCTCCTGCTCCAGGTGAAAGGCATCCACCACAGCCCACAGGGGACATCTGGCACAGCTGCAGCCCACACAGAGCAGGAGAGCGTCTTTCCCGTTCCTTGTCAACCCCCACCAACCCCTGGCCCTTTCCCCCCTCCTCGCTGCTTCACGCCAAGCCTACTGATTACCTGAGGTCTCTCCTGGCATCACTGCGGTGCCCCATCTCCTGGTGCCCTGCCGTGCTGCAGCTTGGCCGTGCTCCCACAGTGCCAGGCACTAAGGCCATGCTGCCACCCGGGTCAGAAGAGCGGGCTGCTTTGGGGGGATCGCTCTGGACCTCAACGCTAATCATGTCGTGTACTAGGCCAGGGCTTCCTTCCCCATCCTTGAGCCAGTGAGAGATCATGGCCCTTGGGAAGAGCCCTCCGGGACAGCGTGCTGGAGGAAGGGGAGCGCATGTGCAGCTCCAGAGCCCACAGCATTGGGCTGGCACCAGGGAGGCTGGCGAGGAGGGAGAGGACAAGGGTAGATGGCCCTTCTGCAGGGCAGGTCTTGGGGGCTTTGGGGCTGTCCTTACCAGGCACTCACCAACCTGCCAGGCCTGCGCTGCCTTGAGCAGGAGCCTCAGCTCCTTCCATTTCTCCATGCTCCTTCCAAGGAGCAGAGCAGTACTGAGAGGGCCTTCCTGAGGGACCTGCAGGCCTCTCTCTTCGCTCCTGTAAGGACTTTTGTTCCCCTTTGGAGGTCACAAGAGAACTGAGTAGGAACCCCAAAGCCATCACCATGTCAGTCCCCACAGTATCTTCTGCCTAGTCATGGACTGTCAGAGATTACAGTCCCTTCCAACCTTAGGCATTCTATACTGCATTGCCTTTTTTTTTTTTTTTTCTTTTTTTCCACTGAGGGCAATGCTAGGGCTGATGCCCTTGTGTCTGCTGTGCCCTTGGGTCTGCTCCCTCACAAACACCAACAGGCTTTATTATCTCATCACTTTTTTCACCAGGGCAGCTCAGAGCTTAGTCGATTAGGCTTGATGCGATCCACAGCACGATCCATAGTTAGTGCCATTTTTGTAGCACAAATACAAAAAGGGGAATTGTCAGGGATTACAGCCGGTCCGTGGAATCCCTGGCTCCCTTAGCAGAGAACGTTAGTCTTGAAAAGATTAGAGTGTATCTATGAGACAGGGAATTCACACGGAGACAGCAGAAAGTTATTAACAAGTTCAAGGAGGTTTTGGCCATGAAGCAGAAACTGGCCAAGCTCAGAATCATCCGATCATAACTCTGTCACTAGCTACTGTCCTTTGAGTCCTCACCAATAAGCAGCAGCCACGACGAGGAAGGCTCTGTATAAATAATGTACTTGGAGACCGATAAAGCGCAGTTTGTGTTGCATCTACCCCAGTTGTTAGTGTTTTTGGCCACCACAAGTGCGACACAGAGGAGGCATTTGAGGGCCCTGAGATCAGAGGAAATTCCACCACACGGCCAGGAGGTACCTACGGAGCTGAGCGCGCGACACTCGGCTCCAAGAGCTGCTTTTCCAAGGCAGTCTCCATCACCCTTCCCCTCCCTGCATGTTCCCATCTCCTCCCTCGCACAGGACTTTTAACGGAGCTCCCTTTCCAACACCCTCCGGACCTGTACACTGCGAGTTTCCTCCAGCTGGGAGCGGGCAGCAGTGCTCTTTATTTTGCATTTCTCAGGGCACGGAAGCGTTTGCCAAGGCCCCAGTGGGAGTTGCGGTGTCCGCACGGCCCCTCGGGAGTCACTTCTCAGGGCCGCAGTGCAGGTCTGCGGGGTTTCTCCTGCTTGCACTGCTCCCGTGTGTGCTGCAGCGCCGGGAAGGTCTTGCGCTTTGCTCTGTTCTCCCGGGTCTCCATCTTCTTCCCGACACTACGGGGGAAAGCCAAAGCCGCTCAGTCACTGGTGCCGGCAGCCGCAGGGCGCAGAGCCCCTGCAGCCCCCATCCCTGCAGCCGCCGCTCCACAGGCCACGGCGCCCGCAGCCAAGCGCAGCGTTTCCTCCGGCACCACCGGCGGGACAAGCGGAGTGGCCCCGCAGGAGAGAGGCGCCGGCACCGGCACGCGTTTACCAGAGGAAGGGCTGCTGGCCCGTTCTCCACAGCCCTTGGGCCTGCAGCCAGCTCGACTCCTCCCGGCAGGCTTCATAGGGCTGTGCCCGCTGCAGACCCCGGAGGGCTGGCGCCAGCAGCACGCTGCAAGGACAGGGAGGAATTGCACACTGGCTGCCCCCGCGCACCCGCAGCCCCTGCACTCGTGCTCCCGCTGCCGCCCGCAGCCCCTGCAGCCAGCACCAGCCCCACGCGCTCCCTGGAGCTGAGCCCGGCCACCCCGGAGCCGGGCAAAGCGGCGCCTGGCACATCCTCCCCGGGCAGCAGGAGCCTTCGCACACCCCACGCTGCTCCTGGGTGCTCAGCAACGCCAGGCCGTGCTGGGACATGCCACACACTTACTCTTGCCGTGGCATCTCCAGGCCTGGTGACGCTTTCTTCTCTGATATAGATGGAAGGCCAGGAGAAACCACCGCTCCTGCAGGACGTCCTCCAGTTTCCTTCCTTCTGTGGCCCTGCTGGAAGGCACCGTGGTGCTGTGGCTGCCGCTGCTCTGCTTCAGTTCGCAGCTATTGCGGCAGACAGGCAGACAGGAGCCGTTTCAGACGGACGGGAGGTCAGGGGCAACACCGCTCCCTTCACAAACATCGCTTCCGTCCCTCCCTCATGGCCATGGGCAGGCAAGCAGGAACGCCAAGGGCACAAACACATGGAGCCATTCGCAAGACCAAAGACTGTGGCCAAAGGAGCTAAGGGAATGAACGCATCTGAAGCGGTCTTCCAGGCCTCTCTGGCCGTACAGATTTGCTTCTCTACTCTGCAGGCTGACACCAGCATTGCTTAAATCCCCACCACCTACCAGATCTCTCTTGTGCCTGTCCAAAGCAGGGAGCGTGGCCTCAGGAGATGTCTCCTTGACAAATTCTCCTGCTCTCTGTGCACAGCTCCCCACTGCTGGTGGCAGCACACTGCAAAAGCACCAGAGCTCCCATGAGGAGCAGGTTCTGCAGCTTGTGCTCACAAAGCAACCCAATGCAAGCACAGGCTTCCCCAAGCCGTGGCACCAGGAGCCTCACCTCACTGCTCCCATTGCGCACCCTGCTTTGGGCAGCATTGCTCCCATCACCCCTGCATGCCTGGGGCGCGCTGGAGAAACCTGTGCTCGTGACAGCAGGCGCTTTCCAGCAGGACCTCCTGCAAATACAGAGCACAGAAGCTCTTCACAAGGGCATCCGCAGGACACCTCGCACAAGGAGGACAGGCTGCCCACTGCATGCAAGGCCGACCAGGGATCGAGTCAGCCCTCCTAGCAGCCCCTTGTCCCTTTCTGGCTCCCAGCCCTCCCTTTCCAGAGCACCACATTGCTCCCCACGGGCTCCCACCCCTGCCTGGTGTCCCCTCTCTGCAAAGCGAGCTCACCGGGTACGTCACCCCTTTGGACACCCTTCTCCTTGGCGTCGCCTTCTCTGCTCTTCTGCTTATCTACAAACCTATAAATTAGGAGGGCACAGAGGCAAAACCATCTCACGTGGGAGGCTCTGAAAACGGCCACACGCCTTCCCGCAGCAGAAGGCTAAAGGCCCCAAGACACAAGAAGAGCTGCCCAGCACGAGACCAGGCAGCGAGCGCAACACAACAGCTCCCTGCGCAAGGCCCGGAGCACAACGCGAGCACAGACACCTCTGGAGGAGCCTCACCTCACACAACGCACTCCAGACCACCAGTCCTTGGCCATCCTCTCTGCCATCTCCTCCTCCTCCTCCCTTCTCGGCACTGGAGGAAGAGCTTGGCAGGATAGGAAGCCCTGGGCAGCCAGGCGCCCTGCGGGTAGGGAACAAGGACGCTCTGCACACCTGCCCCTCAGGGACACTTCCACGAGCAGGACGTGCCGGCCTGCGCGCTCACAGGCTGCGGCTGACCGAGCACCGGCTATTCCGGCCTCACAGCCTGGCTTCCTCAGCGCTCCTCAGTCCTCTCCCACCCCTCAGCTTGTGCAACCCTTTCTTTCTAAAGGGCCCTCTGGTCCCAGGCTCTTCTTGGGCCATTCCTTTCTCTACTCCACACTCTGCAATGGGGTCGGCTCGACTCCTGTCCCACTGGAGAGAGGCTCTTTGGTATGGGAGACCCTCCGGTGTCCCAGGGACCCACACACAGAGTCCCTTGTCCCCTGCCTCTAATGTGTGCCGTGCTACAGTACCTTTTCTAC
The DNA here is from genome assembly GCF_059628265.1 of Tinamus guttatus. Lineage (NCBI taxonomy): Eukaryota > Metazoa > Chordata > Aves > Tinamiformes > Tinamidae > Tinamus > Tinamus guttatus. The sequence goes on from NW_028288587.1 coordinate 370,903, forward strand.
CAGCCCGCTCTGATGACGGTTTCTTTGCAGAAAGCAGGAATTTCCGCACAAACCTGGAGGCAAGAAGGTGAGAGCAGTTTCAGGAAGGGGCAGCACAAGCCCCTGTGGCCTCTCCTGAGCAGCTGCTCACACATGGAGTGGAGAGCTGCTCCCAAACCTCCGCTTTTCCAAAGCAGAGGACAGAACACGACGCCAGTGGAGCTGGGGAAGCTGAGGGCACAAGAGGCTCCATCCAGGGCCCTTTCTAGGTCGGACAGGGATCCACTTTTTCAGGGGGACAAAACACATGCAGGAAGGAGGGACATCTTAGGCTTTGCCTGGTTGGCTCTTGTTTTTAGACTCCCCATGAGAAAGGGAAGCAGCAGATGAAGGTGTGGGTATGCCAGGCAGTGCCTAAGCACCTCTCCCACAGCACGTGTGGGAATGGAAAGCAGGTCCTCCCGCACGTCATTCCACCCCGAGACGCATGGAGGGTCACTGAAGCAAGAGGGAGCACGGACTGCCCTGACAACCCCACGCAGGACCCAGTTCTTCCCCAGAGCTTCGGGAGGAGACACGGGCTGGCAACGGGGCCCTCAGCAGCTCTCGTGGGCCCTAACGAAGGGGAGAGGAGAAGCCGCTTGCGCAGTCAGCGCCGGCACGAGCAAAGCTACTCACTGTGGGAACACAAAGACCCCTTCCAGAGGCATGCGGAAAACAGCCCTCTCTGCGCTGCTGATGATCAGAGGCCGCAGCTTTCGCTTCTGCAAGAGGCGCAGAGACGCGTGAGCTCCTCTGCACACAACGGGCCCCTTGCTCACAACGGCACCGACCGCCCAGCGTCCGCATGAGAAGCTGCCTCTCCGCAGCTCCCTCGCCAAGGGCTCTCCCCCAACAGCAGCCCCGGGCCCAGCACATGGCCACGGCCCAGCAAAGCTCGGCCAAGCGGGGCCAGCGCTGCCGGCCTTTCTGGCTCCTCCAGGCCAGGCCAGAGCTCTGCAGGCACCAGCCCTTCCTCAGAATGAAGGGCAGCCCAAGGGGCTAGACATGCAGCCCATTCCCAAAGAAGCAGAGGGATCCTTGGAAACAAACCCAACGCACCGTGAGGAAGGATTTTGCCAGGTTCCCCGTCGTATCCACTTCTTGGATAAATTCCTCCAAGAATCTCATGACAATGTTCTTTTTTCGGCACACAAGAACGCCGATGTTCGGGAAAACAAAGTCGAAATCCTTTCCTTCAGCCAAAGCCTGCTCAAGCCACTGCAGGGCTGCGTCAACGCAAGCACGCACGTCGCGCTCGGGAATGCGCGTGAGCAGCGCAATGCGGGCGTAGTTGAGCTCCGCGCCTTCCAAAGGGCCTGCAAGCAAAGCAGCGAGCAACAACAGCACCTCGAGAGCCCTGCAGCCGGCTGCGAGCCCCGCGCAAGCATCGCGGCCGCCCCCGCAGGACGCGTCTCGGCCCCTTCCCCTTCACCCTGTCTCCTCGCAGCCGCCAACCTCCTGCCTGCAGGCGCAACGGCCCCGGCCCCGCACGCGCGGCTCTTCCCTCCAAAGAGGACACGGCCTCAGCGCAAGGGAAGAACCTCCCCAACACGGCCCCTACACCTAGCTGACCCTCACCCAGCACCAACGGGGTCCTCGAGCCCTGCATGGCCGTGGGGGAGACCACCCCTCCCAGCTCTGCTTCACCGCTCTGCTCAGCTTTTACCAAACGGGTTAGCACGGACCCCGCTGCCGTACAAGGCTGAGCACACACTTGAATCTCCCTTCTTACCAGGAAACGGCCTATTACTGTAGCGGAGCTTGTTCTTCATCACGACTGTCTCATACAGGTGAAACATGGGTCTCTGAACACTGAACGCCTGCTTGTTCACATAGCAGAAGTAGTCCTGCTTGACGTACAGGTGACCCACACCTGGTAGCTTGACAGTCTGCAAAGAGAGGAGCAAGAAGGGAGCATACAGGGTAATTTTTCAAGCGCAAAAAGGCACTGGTGACTTGACAGCTTATGCTATGGGAGCTTGGTGGCTTCTCCACTGCTGAGGTTCCAAAGGGCATCAAGATGGAGCACTGGGGAGACCTCTGGAGAAGAGCCCGGCACTCCACCCTTTTCCCCCTCAACCTCCTCCTCACTTCCAGGAGCCACTTGGTGAGGGACAAGCGGATTAAACCACCCTCAGCCTCAGCAGCTCCAAGCAGGGACAACCATGTGGGAACATTTGAGGAGCGTGACAGCCTCTGTGGCTGTGTGTGATGGGGAGAGCTCGAGAAGGCTCCAAAGAAGCAACCTCACACACTGCTTGTGCAGCGGCGCTTTGCAGGCTCCATCGGGGGCTTTTTTCCTGCTTCCAGGGCTGCTGGAGGAGGATGGTGATGTTCAGCGTCAGGATGGAAGGGGGCAGGCAGCTCTTCGGGGGGAAGAGCAATGCAGACTCACCTTGTTGAGCATGAGTGCTTGGCGGTAGCACTCGCACACGCTCTCCCAAATTCTAATGACATCTGTGGGGCAAGAGAAAGACGTGTCGTGCTGGGATTCAGCAAGATCACCCCTATCTCGTCCGCTCCCGCTCAAGCAGCCGCAGGTGGCACCCACCACCACCACCCCCCAGGGGCCCTGTGCTGGAGGGCCCTGCTGGGCTGACATTTGAGCGGACTCGCAAGCAGAAGCCCTCTGCTCATCCCAGCAGGGGTATGGAGACAAAACTCCAGACCTAGGGAAGCCTTGTGACGAGGGAGCCTCCCATCCGCAATGGGCAGGTGTCTCCATGCTCGGAGCCCATTCCCATCCCCTCCAGAGGCTGCGCGCAGCAGAAACTGGTGCAGAGGCTGCACTGCCAGTGCATTCCTACCCCAGCCAGAGGATGGTCCTCTGCCCACCACCACCTGGTGGGGACCTCCCGGCCTTACCTTCCTTCTGAAACCTTGCCAGGCGTGGAGACAGCGACAGGAAGAAGCTGAAGGAGAAGCAGTCCATGGTGCCACGCACCTGGCACACGCTTCTCCCCTGCCCAACTGCCGCAAGCCCCGCAGCGCTATCGCAGCGAGCGCCTCTCTCTGCCTTCTGCCGGCTGCAAAGCAGCTGCCGAGAGCGGATAGCTGGCGAGAGCAGCCGCGCGCCCGGGCTCAGCGCGGCCTCGCAGGGCAGCGTCCGCAACACCGTGCGCAATGTCCCCCTGCGAGCCCAGGCCGTGTCACAGAGGGCTGCAGCGCCCGCCCTGCCGCCCCTCAGCCCACCGGAACCCTCTGGGCTTCCCTTGTGCTGGGACACGCTGACTCCTGCCGCCCATCTCCCTCCGCCGCGGGACAGATGCTCCGCGTACACACATCCCGCCCCAGCACTGAGATCCCCAGCACCCCTTTGCTCTGCGTCCCACGAACTGCAGCTCTGCTGCTTCCCCTCGTGGGCCTGCAAGGTGTCTTGGACCTTGAAGGGAACTCTCCCCTCCGAGGCCAGGGCTCTGGCCAGGTCCTGGATGATAGGGAAAGCAGGTCATACCTGATATTACCACTCACAAAGAAAATACACGTTTTGATTATTTGGTTCTGTAAAAACTGGACACTCTTGCAGTGACTTTGGAGACCTCAGTTACGGATGGACGTGCCATTTAAGACCTCCCAATTGCTCTCAAATCCTCCCTTCAAGAGGGGCTCCCCAGCAACTGCGGATCTGGATGATGGTAATGTATTTAGCCAATTGGTGATGTATCTTTTCCTTAATAGCTATTCTCTTGCTCGTGTAGTAACGGTTAAGTGCATTACCTTGCTTATTTTGTTTGTTGCCAAACCCTTGTGTATCATAAGATTATTGGTTTTTTAGCTGTATCATTTCATTCCTGGATTATGAGATATTAATAGTAAAAGAAGACCATGTCGGTTTTCCCCAGGCAGAGGCTTGTGCAGGCAGGACTTGGCCTTGGAGCTCAGGTTGCACACACGGCAAATCTCACTGAGCATTTTCAGAGCTCGCTTTGTGCCAGAGATGTTCCTACCTCTGCCTCAGCGTTGTGGGGGAGATTGCTGCCGTTGTAATGGGTTGGACAGGACGTGTCCATCCAGACGGGTGCTATGACCATGGGTCTTTAGCCTGTCCCTTCCCCTACATGATGTTACCAAAGGGAACGTGGAAAGAGAGGCTGTTGAAAGTCTTCAGCTGCTCAATCCCTTCTAAACAAGTATTTTGTCCATAATGGGTGCTCTGGATGGGCCTTGATGCTCTCTAGGAAGAACTAGAGCAACAAGTGAACAAACATCCTTCCTGTGACATGCGGTAGGATTCTTACGAGGACCAACGAGGCTTCTGAGGTGTCATATACTGGCAAGCCATTTGTGGGACATAAGGCATCATCTGTTGTCTGCTGGGCACATGGTATTTGTGGTTGGTGTGACCGGAGAAGTCTCTCAACACCACTGAACTGCAGGCATAAAGCACCTAGGCTGGGGAGGGCTGTTGTCTTTAGTCTGCTGCTCAGGGTGTCCCAGGAAGTACCGCGTCGCCGTGGTGTTTGTTACTGCTACCTGTTCCATGCTTCATGTTGCTGGATTCCTGCACACAGAGTGGCCAGGTAAGGAAGAGGTCTCCATTTAAATGAATACTTTGGACAAAGTGTTGTTGAACTGTGGTGCTCCCAGTGACAGAATCTTGGGGGGCCTTATGGCAGGCAGAAGCAAAATGGGGCTGAAGGGGGCATTAGACAAGGGCACGTAAGGTGAGTCCACTGGCAGCTATGAAAATGCTGGTGCTGGGGAACCTCTGTCTCAGGAAGCCCTAAGCCCCAGAGGGTCACTACTGCGCTTGCTTCGGCAGGGACCTGTGTCCCACCAGCGTACGTACACGACTATGGAGCTGGGGCTAGAGCAGGGAATGGAATTACCCTTGAGGGAGTTCACAGTTGACCAAGTCCCTGTGCAGTTGAAATAGATTCAGGTAGCCCGCTCCACCATGGAATTTACAGCGGGCATTCGGCTGCTGCTGTGGAAAAGCTTCAGGTGGACTCTGAAGCAGAGCAGTCTTGCCTCCACTGACACCCTAAGGGAGGGACGGGAAGTGAGCGCAGTAGCACACGTGTGAGTGCAAGCAGTGGGAACACCGTAGGCTGCTCAGATTATGCCTAGGCAGCCCAGGAGTGCCCCAAGTCCCTTGCCCCGAGAAAAGGCACTCTGGAGCCCTTGCCCCATGTAGGCTGCTTGAGGAGAACTTCGGCTCATCTGCCTCGCGACTTGGACACAAGGTCTCGTGCAGCTCTCGCAGCAGTTGTTGTCATGACAAGGTGTAAATCATCAGAGCAGCACAGGAATACAGGAATGTCCACGCAGTGCTTGGAAGTGACATCTTTATGCTCTGCCCTGGTAATGCCCTCTCTCAGCATTCATGTTCTTCTGGCTTGTCCGTCACCAGCTTTACCTGCATTGGTCTCCTGCAGACTCCACTCTGGGAAGGGGCTTCGGAGCTGCCTGCAATACTGCTGAGCCATGGAGGGGCAAGGAGCTCATGTGCTCTCGGGCCTCGCTTTTGATTGGATATCCAGCAGTGCAGAACGAGGTCTTGATGCAGGTGGCGAGGGGAAAGCGAGAGGTTTCTGCAGCCTTTGGGTGTGCTCTGAGCGAGATGCTCAGAGCTTTGGTGGATGGATGGAAGCAGATGAGCTGAATGTTTCTCTGCAGATTCTTGAGACTCTGCCTCATGCTCTGAAAGCACGTCCATTCCAGGGATCATAATGGAAGAGAGCTTTGTTCTTGGTTGTCTCTCCACTAACTTGCCAGTAGGAGTTTTCCCTGCTTCTGGTTTTGCAAAGACCTGCCCCAGGTTGCTCCCGTCCTCATCTCTCCAGTTGGGCTCTTTCGCCACCTGTCTTCTGCAATGCACGCCTGTATCTCCTGCAGACAGAGGCCAAACACGCTGCTCTTCTAATCATTCCTTGGGGCCACTCTCCATAGTGTTGTCTTCTGACCTGTCTTTCAAGGGCTTTACCAGGGTAAACCTTCAGGGTTTCCAGAGCCTCATGGACAAATTTCTCCACGTAGATTTTTAATTCTGAGTGGAACTTCTGAATTTTGGAAATGATTTTGGCAATGTCGCTGTCCCTTTCAAGTGTGCTCCTCTCTTGGAATATGTCAGCAGCATTTTGGGAGGGTGGCAACACAAGTAGGCTGAACACGGTGTGGCCTGTGTGTGGTCCCTGCTTGGCTTGGGAGCACCCTCTGCTCACCCTCCATTTCACAGAGCGGAGAGGCGCTCCCAAAATGGGCCCCGGAAACCCCAGAGCCTCCACAGAGCGGGAGGAGCTGCCTTGGGAACCTGGTCCCTGAGCCGGGGCTGCCAAGGGACAGAGCAGGCTCCATTCTGCTCCCTACATGTTGGTCTGTCTGATGCCAACAGAAGGGCTCTTGGCATCTTTGACATTGCCAGCTCAGAAAGAATGACTCCCCTTATCCAGGGACCAAGCTTGGTAAATATATTTTCAATGACTCTCTTTCCCAAGGATGGAAAACCTGTGCTGGACTTGCTGAAGGCAAGGCGGCCTGTCCCCTCATCTCGCTTGGAGCTGGGAGTGCAAGTGCAGTTTGATTGTCCATTTCCAGTTTTATAGAGGGCGATGTGCCAGGGTTTTTAGACCAAAGGGGATTTGATAATGTAATTTATCCTCCTCTGCCCCTACCTCCTTCTTCCATGAGCCCATTCTTAGAAACAGGGAACTGGGATAACGTCAAACCCTGGTTGCTTTGGCTCCAGCAGCAGTTCAGCAGTAGATGAAGAGTTAATTTATGGCGTGGGAGTTAATTTATGGCTGATCTTTTTGCTGTTGCTATTCTTGTTATTTTCATTATGATATTTTTAATGTTGCTGTTGTTTAAATATACATTCCTGTATCATTGTTTAACTAAGTGTTCCGTGTTGTTTCCAAGCGAGCTCAGGCACAAAAAGCATCCCCAGTGCAGGTGCGTCTGTGTAGTCCCAGGATTTCACACACCAGGGACAGGGGAGGTCCAGCAAAAAGGTCCCTCTGGGACTTCCATTCACACATGTCCCAGGGGATGCGCAAAGAGGAAGGAGCCTCAGCCCCACCGTGGGGCAGCTCTCAACTCTCCAGTTGCCGCACACAACGTGTCCCCGCAGTGCCCAAGTCACAGGCAAAGGGAAGCTGTCGCACCCCAGGGACATGGGGCCTGGAGATGCAGGGCCGAACTCCACGAGCCCCTGGGGGACACAGGACCCCGCAGGGCTGGGACATGCTCAGGGACGGTGTCATGGTGGGCAGTGTCCCCGGAGGGAGCTGGTGCAGAAATGGGCTGCTGCCAGGAAGGTCCCCGTGCTGGGGACCACGATGGAGGCTGCTCTGTCCCTCTGCCATCTGCAGGGCCATCTGCCAGCTGCCAATGGCGGCAACTCGGTGCCAAGGCTGCTCTCAGCCACAGCACATGGTACCTGCAAGGTGCGCGGCAGGACAAGAGAAGGAGCCCAGCAGCACCAGGGGCTCCCAGGCCACCACCAACTCACATGGGCTCTGCTCAGGACATGCACACCTGGCCCCAGGGCACAACTGCCCTTCGCGCTCATTGTGCTACCAAGGAACACGTCTCGATAATGGAAAAAAACTTTCTTGAGTGCATCGGGCTGTAAGGGCAGGAGGGGAGCATGGAAGAAGATCAAGACATTCAAGGCTGCTTGCAGGGGTGGAAGCAGAGCCCCAAGGGGAGCCCGGCCTCTGGGCAGGCAGCCGCCAGGAGCACCATGGGGCTGCGTGAGGAGCCCTCCTTGGCACCCAGCAAGCCCAAGGCCACGCACTGCTCTCTGCTGCCAGGCTCAGCAGTGCCGGGGGAGTCCAGCACACGCAGACCCTTCCTCACGGCAGCCCCCCTGGGCCCTGCCGCTGCCCTCCTCCCCCCACAGAGCAGTGGAACATCCCAGAGGGGCAGTTATCGCCACGGGAACACGGATGCTTCCCAGGGCTGCGCCTCACAGTGGCCCCAGCGCTGGCCACGCAGCAGCAAGGCCAGGTGAGCAGCAGGGCCGCGCAGCACCAGGGGCCACCCATGGTGCCCATGAGATGAAGGGGAGCTGGGGGGCTGCAGGGCAGCCTGCACGATGCCTCCCAGGGGAGGCCCCAAAGCCACCGCGCCTGAGCTTCCCAGCATCCCTAGAACAATGTTACAGGAGACGATGGGAATGAGAAGCTTATTTCACAGTCCAGCTTTTACAAACAAGCATTCTTGGATGTTTTTAAGAATTTCAGCTGATCACTGCAGACAATAGCAGCTTCTCTGGCACAAGAGAGGTTACCTTCTCCATATCTCATTGACTTTACCAAAGGCGAAAACAGCAAGCACACGTGATTCTTCCCCTCCACCGCTCAGCATGATTCCAGGCAGCACATCCAAACACTGCTTCCCAGAAAGGGACCCAGTGGAGACCCACATATGTAAAGCTGCTGACAAACACGCCAGGGCAACACAAGTGCTGAGAGAGGGCAGTAGCTGGGCACAGAATAAACACATTGATCGCAAGGGTCTGCCCAGTGCTGGGCAGAGCTGCATCACCTGCAGGTCCCTACTGCTGCTGAGGGCACATTTGTGCCTGATCTGCCCTCTGCAGCCCTAGGAAGCCGTGGCAGGGGCAGCAGTGCAGGAGCCGCACCAAGGCTGCTCTCAGCCACAGCACATGGCGCCTGCAAGGTGCGTGGCAGGACAAGAGAAGGAGCCCAGCAGCACCAGGGGCTCCCAGGCCTCCACCAACTCACAAGGGCTCTGCTGAGGACACGCACACCTGGTCCCAGGGCACAACTGCCCTTGGCGCTCATTGCACTAGCAAGGAACACGTCTCCACCATGGAAAACAAAACTTTCTTGAGTCCATTGCACTGTAAGGGCAGAAGGGGAGCAGGGAAGAAAGATCAAGGTGTTCAAGGCTGCTTGCAGAGGTGGAAGCAGAGCCCCAAGGGGAGCCCGGCCTCTGGGCAGGCAGCCGCCAGCAGCACCATGGGGCTGCGTGAGGAGCCCTCCTTGGCACCCAGCAAGCCCAAGGCCACGCACTGCTCTCTGCCGCCAGGCTCAGCAGTGCAGGGGGAGTCCAGCACACGCAGACCCTTCCTCACGGCGGCCCCCCTGGACCCTGCCGCTGCCCTCCTCCCCCCACGCAGCAGTGGAACATCCCAGAGGGGCAGTTATCGCCACGGGAACACGGATGCTTCCTAGGGCTGCGCCTCACAGTGGCCCCAGTGCTGGCCACGCAGCAGCAAGGCCAGGTGAGCAGCAGGGCCGCGCAGCACCAGGGGCCACCCGTGGTGCCCATGAGATGCAGGGGAGCTGCGGGGCTGCAGGGCAGCCTGCGCGATGCCTCCCAGGGGAGGCCCCAAAGCCACCGCGCGACACTTGGTGCTCGCACCTCTCACATTACCCTTTTCTCTCCTCCACTTGGCACTGGGCTCCCCACCTGCCAAAGGGGGTGCCAGGGGCAAAGAGGCTGCTGCGGGCAGGCCCAGCACTGCCTGCTCTGTGCCCAACTGCTCCCATACACGGAGATGCTAAGAGGCTCCTGGGACAGAGACCCCTGTTCTCAGGGATGCAAATGACGATGACTCCTTTTCTCTTGCAGTTGCTGGAGACTAAAAAAATGGATAACTCAGTTGAGGACATGGATTGGGAGAGCTCTGTGCAGGTACTGTGCGTACAGGGCAGAGGCTGCACGGGGACGGCTGGCGTTTGGCTCTGCGAGAGCAGCTGCAGGGCTGGTGGCAGAGGTGGCAGGGAGCTCTGGCAGGCCTGGGTGCTGGGGCAGAGCTGCGCCAGGGCCAGGAGCGGCCAAGGCCTCGGGGGCTGCTGCCTGAGCCTGGCGCCCTGGCTCTGTGCACTGCCTGCCCTGCGCACGCAGGGGACACGAGGCCCCGCGCACAGAGCCAGCACTGCCACCATGACCGTCCCCACAAGCTCTCCTGCTGTTTTCCAGACTCCTGGCACCTGGAGTCTGGATGGCTGCAGCGTCGAGGAGCCCATGGAATGGGAGAGTTCGACCTGCAGCCTCCAGGTAGTGCCCCCGCTGCACGGGGAGACCTGGGGCAGGTCCTTGCCCGTTCCTGCTTTCCTGCTTCCTGCTGCAGGAAGAGGGACCCTGGGGCCAGCCTTACCTTGCTCTGGCACCTGTCCTGGAAACACTTCCTTCTCTCGCGCAGGCTCTGCACACAGATCAGGGCCCTGCATTGAATGATCCGGAGCCAATGGAGTGGCTCAGTTCTGGCAGCAGCCAGGTACAGCACCCACAGCCACTGGATGCGCTTGTGCTTCCTCCTCTCCACGCAGTGCCCCTACCAAAGTCTCCTGCTCCCTTCCAGGCTGGGGACACCAATGGCCTGGTCGGCTGCAGCACGGAGGAGCCCATGGATTGGGAGAGCTCCGGCTGCAGCCCCCAGGTATGGCCCCTACTGCCGGCTGCACGGGCAGAGCTGGGGCTGTGCCCGGCCCCTTGGCGCTGCTCCGCGCTGCCTTTGGGGAGCAGCCGCGCGGGAGCCTGGCCCAGGTGTGCGGGCGCTCTGGCGGGCCGTGGCGCCGGGGCAGAGCTGCACAGGGCGCAGGAGCGCCCAAGGCCTGGGCACCTGCTGCCTCAGCCCCTCTGCCGGCCTCTGGGCTGCGCTGGCCACGCCAAGCCTCTGCCAGGGCACCAATGACGGCAGCGCTGCTGCCAAAGAGCCCGCGCAGCCGCCAAGGAGCCTCTGCTCCACGGGAGCCCCCGAGCCGCTCCTCGGCCCTGCTCACGCCTCCTTTTCCCTTGCAGGCCAAGCTCCCCTTCACCCTGACTGCTGCTGGGAAGCGCTGGGCCCAGGGATGCCAGGAATGACTTCTTATTTGGATTTTTCTTCGGAGACTTTTATAGTGATATTTGTTATTGTTGATATTGTTGATATTACTGTTGTTAGTGTTATTGATATTGTTTTTATTGTTGTTGTTGTTAGTGTTTATTATATTGTTATTTTTATTGTTATTGTTTAAATATATATTCCTGTATCATTGTTTAAGTTTTGTGTCGTCTTTCCAAGTGAGGTCAAGCACAGAACTCATCCCCATTGCAGAGGTGTGTGTGTAGCCCTAAGATTCCAGCCCCTAGGGGCAAGGGAGGGTGTTGCAGATAGTTAGGGTCCGTCAGCTGGAAGATATCGCGCTGTACGGAAAGATAGGGCCCCTAATAGCCAATAGCGTTTAGTTTATGATGTAAGCAGAAGGATGTGACGTTGTAAACCAAGCTATATAACACCTTGTTACCCATCAATAAACGCCATTTGCCGTCCACCACATTGGTGTCAGCGAGCTGATGGCCCGAGCGGCCTGGGGGTGGTCGCCGTGCCGTTCCTGAACCAGGTCGCCGCGCCGCTTGAACGGCAACAAGTGGTGCTGAAACCCGGGAATCATCGGCTGGACGGGTGAACGGCGGCCGGAGCGGCAGGACCAGCCCGGTGGGGAGGACGCTCCTGGACGAACAAGGAGGATGGAAGCCCTTGTGAAGGTCGTATCGCAATTACATAAATATTGGGGGATTGATTGTAAGCCAAAAGATTTTACTCTCGCTGTTGCGAGGCTTTTAAAAATTAAGGTTATAGACCAGCCGGTGGATATTCTGAAGTCCCTGAAGCGTGTCCCTGAAGTGTGGGACAAATGTACTAACGCGTTAGCCGAGGAGACGATGTCTTCGGGTTGTGGGAAAAACCTTAAGGGTTGGGGAAAAGCTGTACAAGCCCTGCAGAAAGCCAGAAAAGAGCAGGAGACCTGGGTGGCAGTAAGGGACTGTTTGTTGGTCACCCCGAAAATGGGAGTTGGGGCAACCGCACAGACTTTGCACCCCCCAGATGATGGTGATTCTGCTGACCCTAAAGATCTGCAAGAGAGCGACACATCCCCTCCATCCCCGAACCCCGTCCCGCTTACAGAGGAGCAGAAACAGCTGAGATCTGTTTGGAGCGAGCTAGCCGGGGAAGCTAGGAACATTGAAAAGAAGTCAGAGCTTGGGGACGTCTGGGACAGGCCACCACCCTATGCCCCTCAAAATGGCACCGAGCCGCAAGGGGAAGGGCCGGGTGAGGGTGCCCCCGGCGCGAGTGAGGGGCCGAGAACCAATGGGGGTGACCGGACAGGGGAGGGAAGCCCGAGCGAGGGGCTGAGAACCAATGGGGGTGACCGGACAGGTGAGGGAAGCCCGAGCGAGGGGCCGAGAACCAATGGGGGTGACCGGACAGGTGAGGGAGGCCCGAGTGAGGGGCCGAGAACCAATGGGGGTGACCGGACAGGTGAGGGAAGCCCGAGTGAGGCGCTGAGAACCAATGGGGGTGACCGGACAGGTGAGGGAAGCCCGAGTGAGGCGCTGAGGACCGATCAGAGCGGCCATTTCACAAAAGGCGCCTCCGCGGGTAGAAGGCGGGGCGAGCCAAGAAGGGGGGAACAGCCCGCCCACAACGGAAGTAGGTGGGACGGAAGTAGGCGGAGCCGGAGCCCAACGAAAAGGTACCGGAGCCCGGAAGTTCCGACTCCGGATCAGATACTAGTCAGGACGAGTGGCTCACAACTGATTCAAACTTAAGGAAGGAGAAAAAGAAGGTAAACATCCGAATTAAAGAAAAACCGGCCGGGGCAGACATGATTAAACATGTTGCAAAGGAAGAGCATCTGACCGCAATTCAGGTGGCTGTTACCTTTAAAATAAAACTAATGAAAATTGTGAGTTTCTGTTCACAGGACCGGATCATCGGACACCCCCGTAACCCATACGCCCCGGTGACAAGTGTCCCGCCCGAGCCTGTGAGTTCCACGCCGACCAAATCCAGAACACAACAAAACAGCCTCCGCAAGAGGGGGCCGCGATGCCTTTGCGTTATCTTAATTTTGCAGCTTGTCACTATAGGACAGGTAGAGTCACACCAGCCCTTTAAATGGGGTGCTTGAACAGATCGAACAATCTCGAGCAATTAGTACAAAAATAACTACAGGGCCACCAGTTTTCAGTGCCATGCCTTGCCAACCAGCACCCATTGAACCCTGTTCCAAACGCAGCTGGTACGAAAACTTGTTCACCGGTTCGCTGTGGTTAACCACCCTGATACCCACCTTGATAGGGCCGATCACAATGATCATGATGACACTAATCTTTGGACCCTGTATATTGAATAAGCTCATGCCGTTTGTCAAGAATCGGCTAGAGAAGGTTAACATCATGTTAGTAGAACACCAACAACTGCTTTAAGAACATATCCACTCAGTATTATCCCCAAGGTACACCCTATTCCTACACCCCGGTGTTACCTGTCATCCCCTACCTTCCACGCGCCTTCTTCTTTGTGCCTTATGTTTTATGTCAAGTTTATGATATATAATTTTAAGACTGGTATAACTATAAGAATAGAATAAGATAGTAATAAGAATAAGTAAGAATAAGATAGTTTTATTTTAGCTAGTTTTGTTATGCATAGGGAGGGGGAAAGTTTTTGCAGATAGTTAGGGTCCAGCGGCCGGAAGATACCACGGTGTACGGAAAGATAGGGCCCCTAATAGCCAATAGTGTTTAGTTTATGATGTAAGCAGACGGATGTGACGTTGTAAACCAAGCTATATAACACCTTGTTAGCCATCAATAAACGCCATTTGCCGTCCACCACATTGGTGTCAGCGAGCTGATGGTCTGAATGGCTTGGGGGTGGTCGCCGTGCCGTCCCTGAACCAGGTCGCTGCAGCCGCTTGAACTGCAACACGCAGCTCCTGTCCCCTCTGCACCTCCTGCTTCTAGTGACAGTGAAGAGGAGGAGGAATGGGACATTTTGTCCCTTTCAAAACAAGAAAAGGAAGCCAGTAGTACAAGGTGCCAAAAGCCCCAAAGCCAAATAGCAGGTTCCACTGCGAGGCCAGGATCGGCGGGAGCATGGTTTGGATTTGGATTTGGATTTGTAATTGTGCCACTGACCACCCAAGACAGAAGGGGATTAAAGAAAGAACTACCCCCTTATTTAGATGATCCTACAGGAATTGGGGAAATGATAACTGAATATCTAAGAAATGCAGATTATACTTGGCAGGTTTGGGATTTTCTTTTAGGAATCCTTTTTGGATCCCAGGGAAAGAGGATAATCTTGCAAAAAGCTTGTCAATTATGGGAGGATGAGCACAGACAGGCAGGCCAAAATGCAGTTTAGCCTGCCCTCAGCAGAGAGGAAGGACATTGGAGGAGGGAATGCCCTCAGAGGCCAAGATATGGGTTGGTAGAGGCAGTAGATTCAGCGGCACTCATTTTACAGGAAAGGTCCTTCAAGGTGTCATGACTGCCCTGGGGATTCAGTGGGACTTGCACACCCCTTGGCATCCCCAGAGCTCGGGTAGAGTCGAAAGGATGAATGGGAACATTAAAAAGCATCTTTTGAAATTGGTGTTAGAAACTAAGATGCCGTGGACACGACTTCTACCAGTAGCTTTAGCAAAAAGAAGAGCAAAACCTAGGGGAGACATTCAACTGTCCCCCTTTGAAATCATGTTTGGGATTTCCTACACTGCTAACACCCAACCTGGCAGGGAGGTAGAGATAAGTGATATATATTTAAAACAATATGTGGCCAGAATACTTTCTCTTGTGAAGTCTCTCCAACAGAAGGCCAGCTCGCACAGACCTTCCCCTTGGATTTTGCAGTCCATGATATCCAAGCAGGGGACTGAGTCTTGGTCAAAGCATGGAAAGAAGCACTGCTGCTGGCAAAGTGGCGTGGACCTTTATCAGGTATTACTAACCACAGAAAAATCAATCAAGACAGCTGAGCATGGATGGACTCATCATACCACAGTTAAGATTTCCAGGAGCCCAGAAATCTGGACTTCTCGGTTGAAGGAAGAGGACGGAAAGCCCCGGCTAACTCTCCATAGATCTGTACCGCCGCTGGATGGGACTGGGTCCGGAGAATAAATGCTGGGTTGCTGGGTCTGTGGGAGTCCAGGAGTATATGAAGACTACCCATGGGTATTAGACCTATCAAACATAAATTATTAGTTAGTTCTAGCAGCGCTTAGAAATCGTTTACTTTGTACTTAATTATGTCACCCATTTGCATAGCCCAAAATGGTTAAAGTTTTTTTTTTTTTTTCTTCTTCTTCTTTAACAACCTAAGGGCAAAACCTTGGTAATCACCAGCTTGCGTGGTTCATACAGCAGAACTAGAGGGTTTTTAGTTGCTTAGATTGGCTGTGTGTAGATAAATAAACCCCTCCTTTAAATGTTGCTCCTTGTTTGGAAGTTTGTCAGGAGTGGTGGAACCTGGTGGCCCTATGGAGGTGCTGAAGTTTTTTCCCTGGCTCTGTTTTGAAGCTAAGCAGGTTTTCATGCATCCAGACAATGTGCCTATGTGTGTATATGTGTATATACCTCTAGATCAAACAGACGTGCACTCTGGGTCCCTGTGCTCTGGCCTTGGACACTCAGCTTTGGACGGCTCAGACCCCAGGTCTCCGCAGTTCCGGGTAGAATTTGAATTTCCTTTTTTTCTTAGGAACCTTCTTCAAGACATTAGTTCAATGAAGACAATTCAATGTCAGCTGGAGAAATGATTCCACTGCCTTCAGATGTGTCATCGTCCTCAGATGTGCTTCCATCCTTTTCATTAGACAGGGAATTTAACTTTTCCAGGAAATATGTTCCTATGTTTCCTATGTCTGGTCAAATAAAACCTTTAAAAATGAAATGTAATAGCATATACAGTGAACAGTGCTATGCTACATCTGCAGCTAAAACTCTACAAAGGAACTGTGATTACATTAACTTTCATGTCAGCACTCTAGAAGCAGAGTGACTTTTCCAGAGAAGGTCATCCGCTCTTATAAAAATCCTACCTCTTTCCCGACCTGTCTTGGGATCTCTCTTTCTGTTGATTGCTGAGATCTTATCTGCACGCTTGCACATTTGCAGTGATAAACTACTCTTGACAAACTAATGCAGAGATTCTTTTCTCCCTTCTCTCCCCATCCTCTTTCTTTATGGACCCAATCCCCAGACCTGACAGCAGATGAGGACAAAAGCTATGAGGAAGCGGAAGAAGGTGAGTAACAGCAACCCCGAAGGATCTCCAGGATCTCCGTTGAGGCTGGCTTCTAGATGAGGGTTGCACTTGGTCAACCCTTGCCCTTCTATTGCACTTAGCCCCCAAAGTTTGGAATTCACTGGCCGAAGTCAGCTGAAGCTGTTGTGAGAATAGATTGTTAAATGAAACGTGGGAGTTTGGCAGGTTTCACTGATTTTCAGTGGTTTAACTTGGAACGAAATTACAGAGCTGAGTAAATTTTTGTTACAATGCAAAAACTGAAAGGGAAGGATATTAAAACTGAATGCGTTATAAGAACCTTCCTATGTAAATAAACACTAGTAAGATCAATTTTATAGCAGTGGAATAAGAACTTCATTCATAACACAAGTATTCCCACAAGTATTCTCCAAGGCTGGTGGAATTTTCGTCTTTAGAAAATGTGAAGCTGCACTGAAATGCCACCATATACATCTTACACCATGCTTCCTGAATTGCTTTTTAGCGATTTTTGAATGGACAAACTGTTTACAGACTTACTAGGACTTGGGTATTCACTTCAAAACTTACTGAAAATTGTGACTGGGGATTAAAGAGGCAAACAGACTGCCCGATGCCTCTCATCACATAGGCACAACCAAGCTGACTGTCCTTTCAGCCTTCGTTCCCAAGTTAAGTTTCTGATCATGGGGGCGGAAAAAAAGTTTGGAAAGCTCAGTGAAGTTACAGCCTATAAAATGCCCTGTAGAATGCCTCCGTGTGTTTGTCAGTGTGACGTGACTCGAACTTTGATTCCTCATGACCTGTATTTTTTTCTTAAAATCTCCTCACTTTACAAAGAATGTCCTGTATCGTGTAGTTTAATCAGCTGTGAAAGGCAAATGTAGCATGTAAGCATTTTCTTAAGTCAACTTAAAGCCCATTTTAGAATATTCACTGATTAAAAGCCACTTCCAGAGTTACCTTTTTAGGGCTTTGAAGCCTTCTAATTTCTAAACCACATTTCCTGGTGGCTGCTTTCTGTGTATTTGTTGCTGTGCCTGCATTGCACGTCATCTTAAGTAGTCTTGTGCCCCTGGAGGAGCTGCTGTTGAAGCACACAGCAATCCTTATTGCCTCCTTTTGCTGGTAACTGGAATTCTTCGTTTGGGATGCTGAACACTTCATTTTGTGAGCAGGCTAGAAAGTTGCCTTCGTAGCTTCCTGCGTAGGTCCAAATTCCTTTTTTTTCAAGTAGAGCAGAAAAATTGGATCTTTTGTGTATATGCAGTGCCTTGATAAAGTTTCTATACAGGCACAAAGTACGTGCATGTCAGGTGCTCTGCATATTTGTGACTGATTTTCTTGGTTCTTTTAAGCAGGGAAACTTGAAGTATGCTTCCAAGAAGAATGAAGCTGCTGAAAAAGCTTATGCAACTCAGGTGATAGGTTAATTCCAGCTTTAAATTATCTTTACTGCTCACAGAAGTGAGCTAACTACTGGATAATTTCCATGTGTGCATAATTCTCTATTGCCATCGGGGTTACAAGCCAGAGGGATGGATGTCAGGGCTGGGCTGAGCTGAGCTCAGGACAGATGCTCAGAAAAACAAAGGAACACATTCACAACATGCTCACGACCAAACACAAATAAAAGGCAACAGATGCCACAGACAGGTGGGAAGTCAAGTAAATGGGCAGTATTATTCAGCATGGGAAACAGTGCTCTTGCTACAGCAATAGTGGGGCAGTTTTCCTGGTTTTGTGCAGCACAGCAAGAATTTTCAGGAGGGGAGATGTGCATGAGAGCTCCTCTGAAGTGTATCCTCCTGCTGTAGTTACAGAATCATCATCATCGTCAGAAGCAGCTGATGTTTGTGATGCTGAGGAAGGTGAGGATCCTCGGAAGCGTTCCGGCCTCAGGCAGAGGAAAACTGTCATATGCTACCAAGCTCCTTTGGAAAGTAGGTTATGTGCACAGGTACTCTCCAGGGCTAAATGATTGCATATAAATGAGATACAATTGCTTGAATATATTTATATACACACACACACTCAACTTTGATTTAAATTTCTTCTGCAAGTGCATTTTGCTGCATTTATTGCATGCATGTAACACGTGTACATTGCATTTCTTTGCCACTTCAGTTGCTCATTGCCATTTCTGTCAATGCCCCATTACAAATGGGCTGCTAAAGGGCCACTTGAGAACGTCTACTTTTTATAAATCTGCTTCTACTTGTAGTTTAGTTTATAATGACTTTTTTCTTTCATTGCACTGTTTTATCAAAAACTTAATCTTTCAGTTTTGTTATTTCCATATCCAAACTTACTGATTTTAATTTAAAGATCTCCATTGAGAAGTATAAATAGATATGTACATATCCTTCAAAGAAAAGTCATAAACCCAACATGGTACTCTTACCCTCTTGTCACTTTGTGTCCTGAAAAAACCTACTGTGTGTGTTTCCCTTGTACTATGCATTGAGAAAAGACACTTGAAACTGCTTTCTGGAGTTATAAACAGGTGAAACATCACTTTCTGCCATTTTATTTTATTTTATAGAATCATCATCGTCAGAAGAAGCTGAGGTTTGTGAGGCTGAGGGAGGTGAGGATCTTCGGAAGTGTCACGAATTCAGGCAGAGGAAAACTGTCGTATGCTACGAAGTTCCTTTGGAAAGTAGGTTATAAGCACTGTAGAGTAATTGATGGGCCAATGGTCTTCAGCCAAAGGCTGAAGGGTTAGTATAAATACACAGCCAGGGTTGGGTATTTATATAACCTTCACACATCTTAACCCACCAATCCTGGAGCGTCAGCACCCCAGTGACCAATCCTGGATCTCCTCTGCTTCACCAGCAGTTCCTCAGTCCTAGTTTTGCAATCTTCAACAGGTTCCCTTCATGAACCTTTTATCCTATATATTCCCACACCCAAAGTCTTATGTGAATTCTATGCCCCTGTCCCCTCAAGGTCCTGCTGTATTCCTAATGTCCTGCGTTCTTCATGCCACGCATGTCCTCGGTTCTCTATGTTTCCCTCCCCTCCCCTCTGTATCCCTAATCCCACATGCCCCCTGTGTCACTGATCCCATCTGTGCCCAATCTCCCATGTGTCCCTCATCCCCCAGGTGTCCACCCAATATCCCGTGGCCCCCAATGCCTTGTGTCCCCCCACGTCCCTGCACTGTCCCCGACCAAGGTGACGCACCTGCAGCACGAGGAGGCAGCGCAGACAGCCCGGCCACTCGGCACGGCGGGTGCCCAGCAGCAGCCGCCGCAGGAAACAAGGCAACAGGGGGCTGTGCCCCCCTGTGCACCCACCACCACCACCTCCACCGCCTGGAGCACCTCTGTCCTGCGCTGGCAGCTCTGGGGCAACGAGGGCACCACTCAGGACACGCAGGGGACGCTTGGGGTCCCCTTTGGGCCCAGAGCAGGGTCACGGGGGAACCCAGCGGTTCTCATGTTGGGTTGGGAGTGGGCACCCAAAGTGGCTCCCACTGTGTGCGGGGGGGGTACCAGGTTGGGAGAGTCATCCACTGGGGATCCCATGGAGCGTTGGGGCATGTTGGGGTGGGTGGAGTCACCCAATGCGGTCATGGGGACCATGGGCACCCAAAACATGGCACAGGGGGGACCTGGGGACCACAAGCACCCCAACGATGACATGGAGGGGACATGGGCAACATGGGCACCCCAGGCCTGGCACAGAGGAGACATGGAAACTACTGACGGTGACTGGAGCAATCCTGGGGACCCAGCGGTGACACTCACTGGTGCTGGATGCGGGTGAGGACGTCCGAGAGCTCGGCCTGCAGCTTGACAGCAGCCACCAGTGACTTCTTCTGCTCCTGTAGCAGGTCCCCAACAAGCTGGGGACAGACAGGGGTGGTTGTGCAGTGGGATCAGCACGTGCCCGGCAGGGTCCCCGTGTCCCCCCGCTCCCAGCAGGACCCGGGGGTGCCCCGACGCTCACCTGGCCCTGCCGCTCGGCCGTCTCTACCACAACGATGCTCTCGGGAAGGGCTGTCTCACACCCAGAGCGGCTTGAGCTGCTCAGGGAGCACCTGGCGGGAGCCCTGTGGGGGCCCCAACACGCTCAGCAACCATGGGGGCACCCAAGGGGACGAGGACAACCGGGAAGCCAGTGCTGGTGGCTCCCAGGGTGTCCCCACACTGTGCCCACACTGGTGTCACCACCCCACAGACCACCATAGTGCCCACGGCAGGGACGGGGAAAACTCTGCCTGTCCCTGTCTTATCACTGCCCCAATGCCCCCATCCCTGCTGTGACGTCCTGCATCCCTGGGGTGTCCCCTTCCCCTGGCAGGCCCCTCAATGTCCTATGTGTTCTTAATATCCTGTGTCCCTTGTGCACCATATGTCCACCCAGTGCTCCATATGCCCCCTGATGTCCTCTGTGACCCTTCAGTGGTGTGCTCTGATACTCCATGTGTCTCCAGTGCCCCATGTCTCCTCAAAGACTTCTTTGCACTCAATGCCCTGCGTGTTCCCTGATCTCCTCCATCTCCTCCCATTCCGCATGTTTCTCCAGTGTCCTGTGTGTCCTTTATGCCTCAAATTCCCCCTCTTTCCTGTGTGTCCCTAATGTGCTCTGTGCCTCACGTCCATATGTCCTTAATTTTCTGTGTCCCCTGATGTCCTGGTCCTGACAATGTGTCCCTGCATGTCCTGTGTCCCCCAATGTCCTGTAATCTCCATTTCCTTCTGCATCCCCCAATGCCCTGCGTGTTCCCAGATCTCCTGTAACCCCTCTGATTCCCCATGTTTCTCCAATGCCCCATGTGTCCCCAAAGTCTTGTGTGCCTTCTATGCCCTTGGCCCCTCGAGGTCCTGCTGTGTTCCTAATGTCCTGCATTCTTCATGCCACGCATGTCCTCAGTTCTCTATGTTTCCCTCCCCTGTCCTCTGTATCCCTAATCCCACATGCCCGCTGTGTCCCTGATCCCATCTGTGCCCAATCTCCCATGTGTCCCTCATGCCCCAGGTGTCCACCCAATACCCCGTGGCCCCCAATGCCTTGTGTCCCTCTGCGTCCCTGCACTGTCCCCGACCAAGGTGACGCACCTGCAGCACGAGGAGGCAGCGCAGACAGCCCGGCCACTCGGCACGGCGGGTGCCCAGCAGCAGCCGCCGCAGGAAACAAGGCAACAGGGGGCTGTGCCCCCCTGTGCACCCACCACCACCACCTCCACCGCCTGGAGCACCTCTGTCCTGCGCTGGCAGCTCTGGGGCAACGAGGGCACCACTCAGGACACGCAGGGACCTGAGATGACCCCTGTCCTGAGATGCAAAATCCCCCCAACCCCACAGATGCCTTCTTTTTTCCTCGACAGTGACCCCCAAACCCTCTTGGGAACCCAGTTTCCTCCCTTTCTCCTGCACTCCAAAATCCATTATCCACTCGGGGACCCCAAATCCCACTTTAGGGACCCCAAATTCCTCCTGCAACCCCAATGTCCCCACACCTCAGGAGCCAAGGACCCCAACTCAACCCATATCCCCCCCTCTACCCCAAACCCCACCTTGGTTGCCTGGCACCCTCCACCCCAGCTTGCCCCTTACCTGGCTGATGTCAGCTCCTCTTGGCTGCTTTTCACTTGGGTCTTCAACTTTTTGGGGATTCCTCCAGAATCCATGAGCTTTTTATGGTCCTCCTCCTGCAGCCTGTGCAGGGAAAGGTCATTGGGGGGGTTAGGGCACTCAGTTGGGGCACCCCAATATGGGGGGGAAATTACGCATCCCCATTTGGGGAGAAAAGGGAGCTGGGGGCACCCAAACCTGGGGTGGTGAGTCCAGAATACCCCAATATTATGGGTGAAATTCTCTAGGCCACCCCAATATTGTTTGTTTGTTAGTTTTGAGGGAGAAATATTGGGTAGGGTGTCAAAAAACTAGGAGCGACTCCAATATGTGGGGGGGGGGAATTTGGGGCACCCACATACTTGGCAAAAGGGTCAGGGCACCCCAACTTTTGAGTGAAGGGAGCTGGGAGCATCCCCAATACTGGGGGATTCCAGGGGACCCCAATACTGGCAGCCAGGGGTGCTTCGGGCACCCCAATGTTGGGGGTATCTGGGGCACCCCAGTATTTTGGGTGAAGGGAGCTGTGGGCACCTGCACTACAGGGAGGGGTCTGGGAGATGTCGGGGGCACCTCAGTATTGGCCGTGCAAGTAGCTGGGGCCCAACAATACCTGGGCTGAAGGGAGTCTGGGGCACCCCCAATACTGGGGAGGGCTCTGGGACACCCTAATATCCAGTGTAAATGGAGCAGGGGGCAGATCCATATTAGGAGGAGCCTGGCAGAAGTTGGGGACACCCTAACACTAAGGGTGTACAGAGTGGGGGGGGATCACCAATGTTGGGGGGGTCTGTGGCACCCCACAACTGAGGGGAAAGGGACCTGGGGGGCACCCTCCAAACTGGAGGGCTCTGTGGTAACCCAGGACAGGGGTGAAAAGAGTTGAGGGAACCACCAGGACTGGGGGGGGTCTGGCAACAATATTGGGGTCTCTGGGGACTCCTAATATTAGGGATGAAGGTTTCTGGTGGCATCCCATTGCAGAGGTGGCCCAGGGTAGCCCAAAATTGTTGATGAAGGGATTTGGGAGCAACCCAAACCCGAGTGGGAAGTGGGGCAATTCCCTCCCATATCAGGAGATGGAACCTGGGGAACTCCATTATGGGAGGGTCTCACCCTTCTATTGGGTTAAAGGGAGCTGGGGGAACCCCAATACTGGGGGAGTCTGAGCTACCCCAATATGGGAGGAAGGCATTAGAGGGCAGCCCAGCACTTAGAAGATCCTGGGGCACCCCAGTACTGGGGGGAGGCAGATGGGAGGCACCTCAATAGTGAGGGGAGTCTGGGGTACCCCAGAATGTTGGATAAAGGGGAACCTCATATTGGGGGGGAGATGAGCATCCCAATATCCATATTAAAAGGTGCTGGGGGTCCTAGGGCACCCAATATTAGATGTGAAGGGATTGGGGCACCTCAGTATTGGGGGTGAAGGGATTTGGGGGCACTGCAATCCTGGGGAGGAACTGGGACACCCCAATATTGGCTGAAAATGTAGCTTGGGGCACCCCAATCCTGGGCAGGGTCTGGGAAAGGTTGGGGGAACTAAATACTGTGGGGGTGAAGGGAGGTGGATTCACCCCAATACCAGGGGTGTCTCGGAGAGGTTGGAGACACCTCAATATTGGGAGTAGAGGGAGCTGGGGGGTGTTTGGGACCATCTGCAGAGCCCCATTTTCCACAGGGAGCCTGGGGGTCCAGGGCCACCCATGGGTGCCTGGGGGGACACCCTACCTCACCCAACACTTTGAAGTGTCTCAGCAAGGCCAACAATTTCTGCTTGATGTTGGGCTGCTGTTGCGGAGAGCGGGTAGGTCAGGGCAGAGGCAGGGGCAGCCTGGGGACCCAGCACTGCTGGGGACGTCCTGGGGACAACTCTAGGACCTGGCACCCTGGCACGTGGGGGAGCATCCTGGGTACTGCCCCCAGCTCCTCCTGCGGCACCCACAACACCCAAGGCTGCAGCAGGACCCTCCGGGCACCCTGTCACCTCCACCCTGGAGAGGCACCTGCTCACCTGGGTCCTAGCACAGCCTGGGAGCGTCCTCCTCCTCTTCTTCACTTCCTGCAGCTCCTCTTTCTTGTAGAAAAGGTCCTGGGGAACAGTGTGACAGGGTGGCACCATCGGGGGCACCTGTGGGTGCCATGCAGGCAGTGGGACACCCGTCAAGCACCCACCTGCTGTGCAGAGCATCGTCGCTGCCCTCCTGCTCCAAGTAGATGCTCTCCTCCTCTGAACAGTTGTCCCTGTCAGCAGAGCGGTCTTGGGGCACCCACGGGTGAGCACCTGGCTGGGATGCCCACCCTGGGGATGCTCCCGTGCCCCTTTTCGGCGGGTGCTGTCCCTGCTGGGGGAGCTGCCCTGTGCCCTTGGCCGTCCCCATTCCTTGCTCTTCCCCTCTGACTCCAGCGGTGTCAGCAGGGACTCGGGGCACCCGTGGGTGCCTCGGGGGCCTCACCTGGTGTCCTGCTCTTGTCCTTGTTGTCCATGCGCTGCTTGACACTTCATCCGAAGCTCGGTGAGGGGCACTGCCACGTTCTGCGCGAGCACCTGCAAACCTTGGGCGCTGGGCACCCAGGAGCTCCACGCTCACCTCCGGCCTCCCGCATGCACCACAGACCTGGGTGTCTGCGAGCTCGCTGCTCACTCTGGACACCCGCAGGCACCCGAGGACCCTGGCATCGGGGTGCCCCCCAGCAGGCGCCCACACACACCCGAGGGCCCAGGCGTCCGGGCGCCCGCATGAACCCAAGGGCCCAGGCTTGCAGGTACCGGCCTGCAGGCACACTGGGGACAGGCACCCCCACGCACCCAGGTGTCCCGGCACCCACACGCACCCCAGCACCCAGGCACCGGGGCTCCTGCCTGAGGGCACCCGAGGGGCGCACGCGCTGGGGCAGCCGGCAGCACCCGCCGGCACGTGGGCACCCAGGGGTGCAGGGCACTCGGGACACACGGCCCTGCAGGGACAATGTGGGCACCCCTGCCCTGAAGTCTGCAGGGGCTCGGGCACGAGCTCTGGGCATCCAGGCTGCACGGGGGAGGCTGCTGTGGGTGAAGGGGCCAGGGGAAGGGCGGCTGGAGGGGCCTGGGCGCCTGTGGCAGGAGGGATCGGGGGCTGTTGCGGGGAGCGAGGGGTGCTGGGGGCAGGAGCTGTGCGGGTGAAGGGTGCTGGGGTGAGGGCCAGGCGGGGAAGGGTCCTGGGCACCGGAGTCTGTGGGTGAAGGGGGCTGGGGGCAGCTCAAGGGGGAGGGGTCCTGGACGGGGCCTGGGAGGGAAGTGTCCTGGGGGTGGGGGGTCCTGGCAACAGGGCCCTGCGGCTGCTGGGGGGAGGATCAGGCTGGGGAAAGGGAACCCAAGGGTCAACGGTCCTGGGGGTGGGGGCACAAGGGGAATGGCTCATAGGGCCTATGGATCAACCGAGCAGATGGGGACCCCCTGGCTGAAGTGTTCAGGGGGTCGGGGCCCTATGGAAGAAGGGTCCGGGGAGCCGGGACCCACGGGGAAAGTGCTTAGGAGGTGGGGGCCCATGGGGGAAGGGGCCGCGAGGTTGGGCTCCACAGGTAAAGGGTTCAGGGAAGCGGGGCCCGTGGATAAAAGGTCCAGGGAAGTGGGGTCCACGGATAAAGGGTCTAGGGAAGCGGGGTCCATGGATAAAGGGTCCAGGGAAGTGGGGTCCATGGATAAAGGGTATAGGGAAGCGGGGCCCATGGATAAAGGGTCCAGGGAAGGGGGGTCCACGGGCAAAGTGTTCGGGATGTGGAGGTCCGTGAGTGAAGGACCCAGGGTAGGGGGACCTACGGATGAAGGACCCAGGGGATGGGCGCCCATGGATGAAGTGTTCAGGGCCTGGGGCCCTATGAATAAAAGGTGGAGGGGCTTGGGGTCTTCGTGTCCTGTATCCACAAGGTGGGGGCCCATGGGGGAAGGGTCCAGAGGTTTGGGCCCTTTGGAAGGGTTCAGGGAACCGGGGCCCAGGGGTGAAGGCTTCAGGAGGCGGGGGTCTACGAATGAAGGGGTCCGGGAACCGGGACCCAGGGGTGAAGGCTTCAGGAGGCGGGGGTCTACCAATGAAGGGTTCAGGGAACCGGGACCCAGGGGTGACGGGCTCCATAGGCGGGGGTCGATGGATAAAGGGACGTGGAGGTGGGGGCCCATGGGGGAAGGGTCCAGGTGATGGGGCCCTATGGGAGAAGCGTGCAGGGGACCGGGGCCCATGGGGAAAGTGCTCAGGAGGTGGGGGGTGATGGGGGAAGGGGTCGGGAGGTGGAGGCCCACGGGTGAAGGGTTCAGGGGAGGGGACCCTTCCGAGGACAGGTGCAGGGAAGAAGGGTCCAGGGACGACGGGTTCGAGAGTTGGGGGTCTACGAATGAAGGGGTCAGGGAACCAGGGACCACGGGTCATGGGTTCAGGGAAACGGGGCCCACGGGGGAAGTATTTGGGAGGCGGGGGCCCACGGGGTAAGGGTGCTGATGGGGGTGGACCCTTAGTGATGGGTACGGGAGTTTTGCGCCCGAGACAATTGGGTCCTGTAGGTTGGGGAATACAAGTTGTGGGCCCTGGGATCTGGGGTCCACGGGGGATGGTTACTGGGGGCGGGGGCCCACGGGTGAAGGGTCCAGGGCAGCGGGCACTACGGAAGGAGGGCCCAGGGAAGCAGGACCCATGGGAGAAGGGTTTGACAGTTGGGGGCCCATGGGGAAAGGGGCCGGGAGGTGGGGGTCCAGAAATGAAGGGTGCCGGGTACCAGGGCCCATGGGTGATGGGTTGCATAGGTGGGGGTGGATGGGCTCCTGGGAATGGGGGTCCATGTGTGAAATGGTACTGAGGGGGACGTCCCATGGATGAAGGGTCCCCTGGGCCTAGCCGTGGGCCTGAAGCAGCCTGATGTTTAGAGCAGGCGGCTGAGGGAACCTGGGGACTTGTTCCCACGGGTGAATGGTCATTGGGATATTGGCCTGGGGTGGAGGGTCTTGTGGGTGGGGGTTCTATAACGATGCAGACGTGGTCGGGAGTTTTGGGGATGAAGGGGCCTGGGGTTGGGAGCCCGAGGTTGAGGTGCCCAGGTGGGACGTGTCCCTGAGTGGGGGGCCCTGGTGTTGAGGGCCCGAAGGTGACGGGTCCAGCTGGTTGGGACCCAGCAGGGAGGGCTCCTGGTGCAGGTGGCCCCACAGCAAGGGCTCCTCGTGCTGGGACCCCCAGGGTGGCAGGTCCCGGTGGCAGCGCCCCAGGGGCACTGGGTGCCGGGGGCCGCAGGGCGAGGGGCGCCGCGCGCGGGGGCACCTGTGCGGGGGCTCGCGGGGCCGCGGGCTCCGTCTCCAGCTGCAGCTCCGGCACGGGGGGGGCGCTGGGCCCCACGGCCCCCTCCAGCTCCTTGGAGCGCAGCACCCGCGGGGAGCCCTGTGCCGGGCTCGGTGTCACCAGGAGGCACCCAGCAGTGCAGGGGGGCAGGGCCCCCTTCCCCCTGGAGCCCCAGCCACTCCATGGAGTTTCCCTCCTGCCCCAGGAGCCCCTGGCAGCTCTCCAGACCCACTGGAACCCCCAGCTGCACCACAGGGCACTTATGGGATCCCCTCCAGACCCATGTCTGCACCCCAGGGCAACCACTGGAGCCCCAGGTGGCTTGGGACCCGCCTGCACCCTGGGGCAGCCTGGGAACCCCACAGACCCACTGGGATCCCCTTGTTGCACCTTAGGGAACCCTTGGTGTTCCCCAGACTTCTTGGTACCCCCACCTGCACCCTCAAGCACCCATGGGACCCCCAGATCCCTCAAGACCCCCTGTGGCACCACAGGGCACTCTGGGGATCCCCGGTCCCTTGCAACCCCCTGCCTGCACCCTGGGGCACCCAGGGGACTCCATCAGATCCTTCGGGACCCCCTGTTGCAGCACAGGGCACCTTTGCCCTCCTCGCCCCTGTGCAGACCCCTTGTGACCCCCAGGCCTGCACCCTGAGACACCCTCATTGCGCTCCAGACCCATTGGGACCCCCCATCAGGTACCCTGGGACTCCCTTGCTCACCCAGACCCTTTGGGACTCCCCTGCTGCACCCTCTGGCACCCATGGAACCTCCCAGACACACTGAGATCCCCCCACCTGCACCCGGGGCATCATTCCTCACCCCCAATCCACTGGGACCCCCCTCCTGTTGCACCCTGAGACACCCATGGGACCCTTCAACCCCTTGGGACCCCCCTGCCTGCATCCTGGGCCACCATTACCCATTGGGATCCCCGTGTTGCACCATGGGGACGCCAGACCCCTTGGAGCCCCCATGTTGGACCCTGGGACACTCTTGGGATCCCCAGACACCTTGGAATCCCTCTGTTGTAAACTGGGGGACCCACAGGACACCGCTGGTCCCTTGGGACCCCCCAGCCTATACCCTGAGGCACCCATGGGTCCCACCAGACCCTTTGGGGCTCCCCTGTTTCACCCTGGGGCATCCTTGCGGCTCCCAGACCCCTGGGGTCCATTCTGCCCATGCTCTAGGGTACCACTGTGCCCCTCAAGACCTGTTGGGACCCCCTGTGTGCACCTTGGAGGACCCATAGTCCCTTTGGGACTCCCCCTGTTGTACCACTGAACCCCCACCCCCGTCCCAGTCCGCTGAGGACACCCCTGTTGCACCCTGGAATCCCCCCAGACACATTTAAACCCCCATGTGGTACCCTGGGGCATCTACGGGACACCCCTGCGAATCCTTCTTACCCCAACGCTGCACCCTTGGAATCCCCTTGGGACTCTCCTGCCTGCAGCCTGGGGCACCCCCGGGCCCCTCCGGGCCCCTCGGAATCCCCCTCTTGCACCATCGGGCATCTTGGGAAGCCCCTGGAACCATTTCCCAACCCCTGCCTGCACCCCGGGACAGGACCCTTGTGCCCTTTGGACCCCGCAGTGCTCTGGGACCCTCACCAAAAGCCTCGATGATCCATCCCATTGGTACCCCCTCCCACCAGCTTTGCCCTGCGACAGCGATGGGACCCCCCAGACCTCAAGTGCCAGGGGCCCCTTCGGCACCTTCCCCACAGACCTCTTTGAGCCCCCCAGATCCCCTGGTGTCCCCCCCGGGGGAAGGAACCCTTCGGTCCCGGCTCTCCCACCCACGGGACCCCCTTGGGTCTCACCTGGGGCTCGGCAGTGGTGGCGCTGGGGTTCTTGGCCACTTTGCGCACAATGCGCAGCCTCTTCAGGAAGGCTCTGAAGAACCTGGGGAGGATGGGGGGCAGTCAACGGACAGAGCGGGGGCCCCGAAGCCTGGGCCCATTCCCATAATCCCAGCAGGAGACATGGGGACCCCGGGCAGGGTGCGCACGAGCACACGTGTGTGCTGCAAGCAGGTGTCATGGGCATGTGCACGAGCACCAGCGTGTCTCACACACGGGTGACGTGACAGTGATCACAGGCACCCACGTGTCTCACACACGGGTGACGTGACCATATGCATGAGAACACGTGTCCTGCACACGCAGGATGCGAGTGTGCTGACAAGCACACACATGTCACAGGAGGCACTGGGGGGAAGGGGCACCCGGGGTGTCTGTCACCCAACGCAGGGGGGCACCCGGCCCCAAGGGGGCGGCTCTGGGGGTGCCACGGGGGACGGCAGCACCCAGGGGGGCCCAGCGGGGCCGGCACCCACGGGGCGGCTCCCGCCGCCGCTCACCTCGGCACGCAGCCGGCCGAGCTCCGCTTCCCCATGGCGGCCGCGCGCAGCTCCTGGGCCCCGCCGCCTGCCGCGCGCTCCCGCACAGCCCAACGGCCGCTGCCCACAACAGCCAGCAACGGCCCCAGCCTCCGGCTGCGAGGCCGCGGGGCCCCGGCCGCCCCTCGCGCCTCGGGCCGCCTCCAGCCGCCGCCTCCCGCGGTCCCGAGCGCCTCTGGCCGCACGGGGATCGCGCAGGGATCGGTCGTGCGGGACTCGCGCCGCCCGCAGCCGCCGCCGCCCGCCGCGCGCCTCGCTGCGGCCCCGGGGCCGCCGCCGCCTGCAGCCGCTGCTGCCCAACGGCCGCGTCACGTGCTGGCCCCGCCCACGGCACGCGCCACCACGCCCCCAGCCTCCCGCCGCGCGCTCATTGGCTGCTTCTGCCGCTGCCCCCCCCACCTGCCAGCGGCCCATGGCACCCGCCCCGCCCCCGGGCCCTGCCGCCGCTGCCTGATTGGCTGTGGATTAATGAATATTCGATAACATCGGTAACATTGGAGCCCAGCGCTGCGGCTGGTGCCAGCAGGGGATGATCATCTGTGGGCTGGAAATGTCCCCCTGCAGAAGCCTCTGCTCCCGCCACGGAAGAGGACAGGACACCTGCCCAGGAGCAGGAAGTTGGTTCGTTTCCTCCTGCTCCACAGGCTCTTCACGGGGAGTTAATCCATGCACCAAATGGCCATGGAGAAGCTCCTGGGATGCAGCGGGGTTCAGTTCCCTCCTCTGTGCTCCGCAAGTTCACAGGAGGTTTCCCCTTGACTAAATTTTATGTCTCTCTGCATAGGAGCTTCCTGTCTAAGCTCGTAATCCACAGGGATGGAGAGAGGGTGGCAGCTGGACACACACAGACACCTTTGGACTTTTGAAGGGACAGAGTGGTGGTGGGGTTGTGTTTCCATGTGTTTCCTAAGTAAAGCAGGACAAGGCAATGGGCAGCCTTATGCCAGACTTAGCCTCCAGAAAAACATTAATTTTGTGTCTTTCTTCTGAAGCTGGGGTCAACAGTACACCAATACACCCAAGGGACTGCAGCATGAAAGGGCCTCCGCTCTGCCTGTGCGCTCTGTGGGCTCCAGGGGAGGAGGTCAGAGTCCCAGCGTGGTCTTTCAGGGACCAAGGGCTGCATTCGGGGTTCATGTCCCTGGGAGCACTGCCACTGGAGGTGCAGAATGGTCTCTGAATTGCATGCCTGGGGCTGTCGCACAGGTGACAGTGCTGATGTCAGATGCCCATCCTTGTGGAAGGGAACCTGAGGCTCCAGGAGAGCTCAGGGGAACCCCGGGGATGCCTAGGGGTGGCAGTGAGTGCAGTCTCACCAAACATGGGGCAGCCCATGGTAGAGTCCCCCAAAGACCATGCAGCAAATGCAGGCATGCCTGGGGAAAGGAGGGCTCGGCAGTCCCTGGAGAAGCAGGGGGGACCCAGGAGGCGCAGGGAAGGAGAACTGGAGAGTGATTCATGCACTCGCAGTGAAACACCACAGGCCGGCACAAATGAAAACATCTCCTGCTCTTGCAAGAGCCCTGGGGTCACCCTGAGAACCATAGACACATGCGAGCTGTGTCAGTCGAGAGCAGACCTGTTTGGCCAGGTCTGCCGCCCAAGCCACCCACCAAGGCCAGTGCGGAGTCAGGAGTCACCCATGGCCTTAGGGCCCCACAGCCCCACTAGTCTTTCCATGGAGATTTTCCGAAAACAACTGACATGGAGAGAAAAAACTTCCAAGAGTTTTATTTGGAGCCGGCGATGGCTGTTTCCACCTAGCGCTCGTGTGGGCACATGGCTGCTCTGGGACACGACGCAGCAGCCTCTCTGTAGCCCCCAGGACACAGTGTCTGTCGCTCTGCGCCAGCCCCGGTCTCGGGGCCCTGCCGGGCTCTTTCACCTGCGCCGCTCCTCTCGCTGCCCCGCGATGCAGCGGCAGCAGAACGCTCTGCGCAGAGCCCGAAGCGCCGTCCTGAGCCGCGAGCGCCATCGCCGGGGAGCCGCGATGTCCGGAAGGGCAGCGATGCCTGCGGTGGGAAGCAGAGCTGTGGGCAATGGGCTGCACGGGCGCAGGGCTGCACCTGCCTGTCCCTGCCGCCAAGGGCTTCCCGAGGGGTTCTGTCCTCGGCACAGCAACTCCCGAGCGCTTCCTGCTGCCGGCCTCGGTGCCACCCCCTGTGCCAGGACAGACCCACTGTCCCCAGCAGGGCTCTCCACTCGGGTACGTACCTGGCTCAACGTTGGGTGTGGGGCTGCAGGAGGAGGGCTTCTCCTCCTCCTCTTGGGGCTCCAAGGCCACCTGCATGGGTAGAGCAAGAACACGCACCCATCAGCCATCAGCTGGCCCTGCTGAGGGTCCCAGTGCCCCAGGCTGCACAATGGCAAAGGGTTTGGATCAGAGGAGGCTGCCCATGGCTGCACGTCCCAAGGGAAGGGACCTGCGGCTGGCACGGCAGTGGCACAAGGCTCATTGTGGGGCTGTAGCAGCAGGGCAGGGCAGGGGGAACGGAGGCAGCCAGGGGCATGTGTGGCACAAGGGGGCTCGTGCCCTGGTGTGGAGGGGGCTGCTGCTGGGGCTGCCCCTTCCCTCCTCGCTCGGCATCCAGACCCCAGGGCTGAATGCAACACAGGCTGGAGCAGACTTCATCGCTGTGTCTTTGGCACTTGGAAACAGAGAGGAGCCGGCATCTCCCCATGGAGACATGGCAGAGGGCAAATGCCTGGGGGTGACAGTGGGATGCCATGGGCAGAGGGGTCCCAAGGGATTGGGCAGCTCTGGGCACCCCCTCTGCTCCCCCCAGACCCAGCTCACAGGGCAGCTCCCTGGGATGGTGGGTGCAGGTGAGGCGCTGCTTGCTCACCTGGGGAGCAGGGCCTGCAGCCAGAGGAGGAACCGCTGGTGCCGTGTCCTCAGGCAGTGGTTGCTCCAGAGTGGGGCTGTCACTCACAGGGGGCACCTTCTGGTCAGACGTCTCCCTGTCTGCAAACTGGCTGCGGAGGCTGGGTCTGACCCATGGCAAGGAGATGCTTCCCTCCACCTCCTGGCCTTGCAAAACCTCTTCAGCATCTTCCTCTTCCTCATCAGTCTGGTCCGCGTGCTCATCCTGCTCTGCTCCCAGGTCCTTCTTCCCACTTCTCACCTGCCACTCCTTCTTGGGAGCATGGACATAGAGCCGCTCCAGCACCTCCCACTTGCATCTTGCGTCTTTGAGGAGCTCCACTTGTGTGACCTTTGGGTTCCACAAGTCATAGAAGGAGTTTCTGGCGAGGAGCTAGAGGAGAGAGGGAGGTTTGTGAACAGAGCTTCATTTTCCACCTAGAATGGCCTCCTGGGTGCAGGGACAACTGGGATGTCACAATGCAGCTCAGCAGCTTGTCCCAGCACCGGTGGGGTTATGGCTGCCCCAGCCCTCCCTTGTGCTCACTTGTTTGGGTCGCACATTGAGCGATCCCGAGGCTGTCAGGGAGAAACGTGTCCCCTCGCCCTCCTCTTCCTCGTCCTCGCTCTCCTCCAGGCTCTGCTGCTTCCTCAGGAAGGTGCCTTCTCGCAGCTGGGCCAAGCTCTGCCCGGTGCGCGCCAGGCAGCTGCTCTCGAGCTCCTCCAGCGGCTCCGTGCGGATGCTGAGCACGGACAGGCAGCGCGCGGTGTTGTCCGGGTGCACACGCAGCGGCTCTGCTCCCAGGTGGCAGACGATGCCCACAGGCTGCTGCTTTGGGCCCTGTCCTGTCCCTGCTCGGCGAGGTGGGGCAGCCTTCCGGCTCTCTGCCCTCAGCTCTACAGCAATCTCTGCAAAGATGCTGTCCACGAAACCAGCAGGCTCGAGCAGGGATGAGCACGTGGCCTCCAGTGAGGCCGTTTCACCGGGTGAGCCGGCAGCAGCTCTGTCTTCTGCAGAGCCGCGTGGTGCCTCTGCGAAGGGCAGGCTGGGGAGTTCAGCCTCCCGGGAACCCTCCTTGGCTGGCAGCACACACTGCTGGGCATCCTGCGGGGCAGAAGAGGCTCTTTCTTCCTGGGACACCTTGGCGGGTGGCCCTTCCACTTGAGGAAGCTGCAGCTCTCCCCCTTGGCACTCTGAGGATGTCATTAGCACCAAATCCTGGTTCAGCACCGTTGCCTCCGGGCGCTGGTCCTTGAGCTGCTGGTCCACCTGCGGGGAGAAGGAGGCCTGTGATGGAGGTGGCTGCATGGATGCAAGTGGCCTCTGAAGCACAAGAAATCTCAGCCCTGTGTCCAAGGGAGGCTCGTGGCTGCACACAGCCTGGCTGAGCTCAGTCTAGAGCTGCTTGCTGAGCCTCTGCACAGAGCTCACAGGTTTGGGTGGCCCTGGGAGGACCCTGGTTGGCGTCTTTTGTCCGAGAAAAAATACTCAGGGACGAGAATAAATGAGCTCTCCTCGGAAGATCTCGTGCCTGGCTACCTCACCCCAGCTTCCCTTCCAAACCACCCTTGTGCTCTCCATGTCAGTCCCATCCCCGCTGCCTGCCTCTCCCTTCAGCCCCACTCCTCACCTCACTCCTGCTCTCCTGCAAGCCTGAGAGCCCGTCTGTGGGCTGGGAGCAGGCGTTCGCCTGCTGCTCCTTGTCCATGTTCAGGATCCTCTCGTGGGGACCTGACACTCGCACCAAGGGGAGCTGCTCCCTCCTGATCGAGCTGCTCTCCTCAGAGTGGGGATCTGGGGTCTTTTCCCTCAATAAAGGCAGGGTCACCATGGGAACCGCCCCCTCACAATGGTCTTGTGAGCACGATGCCACTGCCATCACAAAGCCCTGGTGAGTGCCATGAGGACCCCATCATGATGCCTTGGTGGAGACCACGGGGATCCCATCATGATGGCTTGGTGGAGACCATAGGGACTCCATCATGATGTCCTAACCATCTCCATGGGGATGCCCATCACCATGTTGCTACCTCCAAGTCCTGATCCCAGCTTCTGAGCCTGCATGGGAACTGCTATGAGGGGAGCAGGATGAATGTTTCTCCCTCCAGCTCTGCACTCCCCAGGCCTTGCAGAGGCTGCACTTCTTGAGGCGCTGCATAGCAGAGATCCACACAAGGCCATCGCTGTTGGTCTGCCCATTAATCCCCACCCCTACAATCCTGACTGACTCTCTGTCTGTCCCTAGGCAGAGTTCCCTGCATCTTGCTGCACTCTCCAGGGTTTCCTTTGTCCACCTCACCTGCACCTTTCCCTGCCATCCCAGCCCATCACTCCCTCACTCTTGCTGTAGTCTTCTTCTTCTTCTCTGAGTCATTCTCAATTTAAGGCTCTCCTCACCAGCTTGGCCAACTGGTTGATGATCATCAGGTGAGCAAATGGGAACAGTCTCCTTCCAGAGGAAATGTGACAACATGCAGTCTTGCTGCCTTGCTGTAGGCTCAGCTCCAGGTTCTCCTCCAGCTCCTGCTGAAAAAAAAAATGACAAAAAGAAAAGAAAATAAAACCAGGAAAAAGGGACCCTTTGCTCTTCATCCTCTCCATTTATCATTTGTCTTAAGCTGGTATGAGGGTGCATGAAAACAATACAAATTATGGTAACTGAAATGCAGAGTTAAAACCTGAATACTTCGGACATGTTTCTCCTTCTTGTATCAGTGCATGCCCAGATGTGCAGAGCTGCTGCTGCTGGAGGCCAGTTCTGTGCATTGCTGTGCCACAACAAAGACCACTCCAACGGCACTCACTGAAGATTCCAAGGCCAACAGGGAAATCAGCAGGTTGTGAGGAAGCCCCAAAATGCCTTCGCCCACTCTGCCCCTTGACAGCACCAGCATCACCTTTGCTCTCCCCAGCAGGCCACCAAGCACGGGAAAGGGGATAACCAAGGGGTGTCAGGCACCCAAAGGCCATGCCAGTGCTGTAGGGACCATGGGTGTGCGTGTGCAGGTGCTCTAGCTGAGCACACTTGTGTCTGTCACACTGGACTAGCCTGAGGGACAGGGCAGGACGGCTCCCAGAAGCACACTGCTGTGTTCCCCTGTGCTTCCCTGGCACAGTTAACCGCGGGTGACATTCCTCCTCTCCTGGGAACTTTCCAGGCCAGCCCAGCTGGGTCAGGCAGCCCCAACAGGAGAGGGGGTTGCTGCCCCAGGGGACTCTAAAATACCTCTGGGCATGTGACAGAGATAAAGAGGATGACCAGGAAGGGCACGTTGCTGCTGAGAAAATTCCTGTTCCTTCTGGATGAGGACAGTCTTTCATGTGGCCACACTGAGGACATCAGGCCCTAGGGACAAGAGAAGAAGCCTGGAGAGAGGAAGACTCGCCCTGGGTAGAGGAAGACTGGGTCAGAGAGCACCTAAGGAAACTTGATATCCACAAATCCATGGGCCCTGATGGGATGCACCCCAGAGTGCTGTGTGAGCTGGCAGAGGTCATAGCTAAGCCACTCTCCATCATCTTTGAAAGATCCTGGAGAACGG
The DNA here is from genome assembly GCF_059628265.1 of Tinamus guttatus. NCBI lineage: Eukaryota > Metazoa > Chordata > Aves > Tinamiformes > Tinamidae > Tinamus > Tinamus guttatus. Next base: position 406,606 of record NW_028288587.1, read on the forward strand.
GGGAGGTGCCGGAGGACTGGAAGAAAGCCAATGTCACACCAGCCTTCAAGAAAGACAGGAAAGAGGACCCAGGAAACTACAGGCCAGTCAGCCTCACCTCTGTCCCCAGAAAAGTGATGGAACGGCTCATACTGGCCGTTGTCTCCAGGCACATGGAGGACAAGAAGGTGCTCAAGAGTAGTCAGCATGGATTCACCAAGGAGAAATCATGCTTGACTAACCTGATAGCCTTCTATGATGGAATGACCAGCTGGATAGATGAGGGGAGAGCGGTGGATGTTGTCTATCTCGACTTCACCAAGGCTTTTGATACCGTCCCTCACAACATCCTCCTGGGCAAGCTCCAGAAGTGTGGGATAGATGAGTGCACAGTGAGGTGGATTAGTAACTGGCTGGAAGGCAGAACTCAGAGGGTGGTGAACAGTGATAAGGAGCCCAGTTGGAGGCCTGTAGCTAGTGGGGTCCCGCAGGGGTCAGTCCTTGGTCCAGTCCTGTTCAATTTATTCATCAATGATCTGGATGAATTATTATTATTTTTTTTTAATTTCACCAGAGTATTGTCCCCTCACAGTCATGGCCTATGACCGCTATGTTGCCATCTGCAGACCTTTGCCCTTTGCCTCTTCTTGGTCACAAGGGCACACTGCTGCCTCATGGTGAACTTGTCGTCCACCATGACACCCAGGTCTTTCTCTGCAGAGCTGCTCTCCACAAGGTCGGTTCCCAGCCTGTACTGGTGTCTGGGGTTATTCCTCCCCAGGTGCAGGACCTCACACATGACCTTGTTGAATTGCATGAGGTTTTTCACTACCCAGTTGTCCAGTCTGTCCAGGTCCCTCTGGACGGCAGCGGAGCCCTCTGGGATATCAGCTACTCCTCTCGGTTTCGTATCATCAGCAAACTTGCTGAGGGAGCACTCTGTGCCTTCATCCAGGTCATTGATGAATAAATTGGTGCCTAAGTAAGCATTAGTAATTTATGATTGCCGTGCTGTTTGTGCTGCAGTAATTCCCCTCCCTCTCTGATGGGTGAGTTAATGTAGACTCAGCTGAATTGCACTCTGAAGATGTGGTAAGGGAAATGATGGGCACTGTCTCCAGCAGCAAGTTCACAGAATCACAGAGTGGTTAACATTGGAAGGGACCTCTAGAGATCATCTAGTCCAACTCCCTGCTCAAGCAGGTACACCTAGAGCATGTGGCACAGGGTGGCATCCAGGTGGGTTTTGAAGATCTCCAGAGAAGGAGACTCCACAACCTCTCTGGGCAGCCTGTTCCAGGGCTCTGTCACCCTCACAGTAAAGTTCTTCCTCATATGGAGATGGAACTTCCTGTGTTTCAGCTTGCATCCATAATCCCTCGTCCTGTCACTGGCCACCAACAAGAAGAGTTTGGCTTCATCCTCCCTACATTCACCCCTAAGATACTTACTTCTACATGTTGATCAGATCTCCTCTCAGTCCTCCCTTCTCCAGACTAAACAGGCCCAGCTCGCTTAGTCTTTCCTCATAGGATAGATGCCAGGATCCCATTAGCCTTCTTGGCTATGAGGGCACATTGCTGACTCATGGTTAACCACTTGTCAACCAGGATTCCCAAATCCCTCTCTGCGGAGCTGCTTTCCAGCAGGTCAACCTCTAGTCTATACTGGTTTCTGGGGTTATTCCTCCCCAGGTGCAGGACCCTGCACTTGTCCTTGTAATGTGATGCTGGGCAATATTTCTAAATGCCTCTGCCTTTGCCTCTGCCTTTTTTTCTCCTCTACATTGCCCTATTAGTCTGGAGCTAAGTAACGAGATCCCAATCTACCCAAGCGGTATCTGCTGGTTTGAGTGCCCTGAGGTATCTGACAGTTTTAGTATCAGAATGAACCATCCTTATGCTTTGCAGGTCTGTCCTTAAAGACCTGCTGGCTTTCCTGAGCTCTGATGTCCTTGAGAGCTGCCTCCCCCGGGGATCCCCCACCAGTCCCCTGAACAGGCCAGGAAGTCGGCTCTTCTGAAGCCCAGTCTCTATTCTGCTACTGTCCTTCTGCACTCCCCTCAGCATTAGGCACTCCAGATTCTCATGGTCACAGCAGGCAAGGCAGACACTGACTATCCCATCCCTGATCAGTTTGTCCTTGTTTGAAATGTCCAGATACCAGTAAGGATCATCCTTATCAGGCCATCTGGCAGCTGTGCAAAAAAAGTTCTCTTTAATGCCCTCCAAAAGCCTCCCAGACTGTTTGCACCCTGCAGTTTGCCTTTCCAGGTCGTGATAGGGGGATTAAAGTCCGTTCAACAAGAACCAGGGCCAGTGATGCACACATTTTTTTTATACTGCCAAGAAATAGGAGAGCTCCCTCCTGAGATGCTCACCCACAAGCTCTCACTTCAAACCTTGCCTCTTCCAAGGAAGAGCTTCACACATCCAATCTGCTCCTTCACACAGAAGGCATCCTCCCTCATCGTCCATTGATCACCATTCCAATGATATTTCTGGCCTGTGACAGCTTGCACATCTTCACGTGCTCCTGCCTCTACTTCAGGCTGCCTACACTTGCATATATTTGGGCTATAGAGCTTCAGCTGTGGCACAAAGAACAGGATGGTCACAGAGAAACATGTTACGAAAATGGCAAAGACACTGGGTGTGCAATGGCCCAGTGCAGAGCAGAGCCATGCCGTCATATATAGCAGGAACAATGCAGTGGTGGAAGCAGCTCCCCACTAAGAAAGTGAATCCAGCAGTGTCCGAGGCCAGGAAGACACAGAGCTGGGCCATTGAGAAAGAGCAGGAAAGGGGGTTCTGCCTGAGATGACTCTGTGGCTATACTGGACCTATGACAGATTTCTTGCACAAATCTCCAGGAAGGACAAGGTGCCCCTGCCGATGTCCATGGACCCTGACAGCCTGTGATCCAGCCACGCTTAGGTCCTCATTAGCCCAGTCCCTGTTCATATAATATGATGGAGTGGGCAGACATTGAGGGGAGGAGAGCAAGAAGGGTTTGAGAGTGCAAGAACCTCAAGATACCTTGGTGTGATATGTCTCTCATTTATGCAGCACACATGGATGTAGATGGGATGAACTTTCCCTGCAGACAGTGCTGGATTTCATTTGTTTGGATTCAGTATGGAACCCTAGGATTCCCTGCAGCACTTGCCCAGAAAGTGCTCCAAAGGGGATAGTTTCCCTGTAGGTCCAATCTGCTAGAGACATATGGTTGAGCTGGACAACCCAGGCATCTGACAAGGCTCTTCCAGCACTTTTCAATGCCATCAAATCAAGTGTCTGCACTGAATTACAAGAGCTGCTGGTTAATACTGGAATCTTCCTATGCCTCAGCTGGAGTGAGTGGGGCTGTAGTTGTGTTTGGCACCAGGAGGTCATTTCAGATAGCCAAGACAATTCCCCACCTGATCCTCACCTCATCCTCTAGGATGATGCAGGTCCCCCAGTTCCTGCATCAGAGCTAGCAGACACTGACACCACATCTGTGTGTGGCACATCTGCTTTGGAGCACATCTGTCTCTTCAGCTGTCACCAGATATCTGTGTGTAAGCAAGTGACTCTCCCATCTCCAGTGATTACAGCAGGATCTTATACAGAGTACACATGCACACCTCTATATTGTGCTCACTTTTTTTGGCAAGGGGAATCCCACCGATGGCGTCTGTGGAATTTACAGGAAAATTCTGAATATCACTTCAGACCCAGGCCTGGGGGTCTGAATTCTGTAATGCCCAGATTGATTAATCCTAATCAAAATCTGACCAGTGTCTCAGTGAGTTGGCTTTTGTCCCATCTAGGCATCCCTGTCTGATTGAGAGGTGAAAATCATTCTTCCAGAGTGGGACATTCACAACTTTCATAGCTCCTAAACCTCTGATGAAATAAATTGCAATGTTGGAACTTCTCTCCACTCACGAGAAAAGGAAAACAGATGATTATTTTAGTTTGCTTGAGGGAACATTTCCCAGGAGGAGGGGGCACAAGGGACAGAGAAATTGGTGAGTTCAGCTGGGCCTCTGCTCCTGAGCGGGGCCAGGTTCCTGGGACGGAGGCAGCTCGTGGCAGCCTGGCAGCACTGCCCAGAGACAGCCGAGTGCAGGAGCAGCTCCTGTGCCAAGAGCAGCAGGGCTGCGGGCACTGCCTGCTGCTGCGGACAGGGGAGGAGAGAAGGCAGCGAGGGGGGAACGGCAGTGTGGAGCGGGAGCACACAGGAGACCTCCACAGCTCTTGATATGGTGAGTTTGTGCTTATAGGACAATGCTACGGAGCTTCTTGAAGGGGACACAAGAACCCATCACGCCCCATGGCTGGCAGCATTTTTCTCTTCTTTATCCTGGCTTTTCCAGTGCAGAGGAAGAGGAGCTGCTTGAGAGCAGGGATTCTCTAACATACCACCTAAGGGCAGGGCATCCTGCTGCCTTCCCCAACAGAAACAGCAGTGATGTGAAGCCGGGGTGTGCAGACAGGGTGAGAGGTCTGCACTTCAGAGCAGGGTCCCTGCACCCAAAGGTGCTGTGTGCCCGCAGCAGTGACTGTGTCGCCTGTGAAGGTCAGCACTCAGCCTGCCCAGGGAGCTCCCCACAGCACTGAGGGGAGAAGTTCTGGGTGGGAGGATTATCCTCTACCAGGACAGGCTCCTTCTCCTGCTGGGAGGGTGCTGCGGGGGTCAGGTCTGCTCACAGGTCTAGCTGTGAGCACATTTCAGGGAACACTTTGCAAAAGGAAAGGCAAGGCAGGTATTGAGATGGTGCTTACAATTTCCTTCCACTTGGTAAAACGGAAACAAAACTGTCAGATTTGGACAAGAGACTGAGACTCATTAAGAGATTCAAGGAGCTGCCAATGAGTCTGCCAGGGACATCTGAATGTCCCCTCAGCCATCCCTTACTCCATAGACAGCACCAGCTTCTCCTGGGCTGCTGCAGCAGGGTCTATCTGAGCTGCTCCTTAGCACCTGCAAACATGGGGGTGCCCCTGGACAGTCCCCTGCTCCTGGGAGGTTTCTGCAGGAAGAACTGGGCTCATTTGTGAGTGTCGTTGTCCTTCATGTGAGTGAGGTGCAAGTACATGAGAATGAGGGGCAAGGCTCGGTGATGAAGCAGGTCCCATGACAAAGTCCTAACAAGGTGTTTTTGTTTTTTTTTTTTCCTTTTGGGATGCACATGGGTTTATGCTGAGAACGATTGAAGCGCCAAAAATTTCTGCTCTATCAAATAATTTTCCCACAGTGAGGAGGCACCTTTGTGTGTATGTGTGTACACCATCATATATATTATTTATACGCACACTTATATATCATCAGACTCCTCCACTTGTCCTTTTGCAGAGAAGATTTGAATTCTAAATGTTGAAGAGCCCTGCCATAGAAGGGGTGGACATTGTCTCCTGCAGCTTGTGTGCATCAAAGCTACTCCTTCTCTCTGCAGTGCCTGGAATAAGGGTGCAGGGTGCAGGGTGCAGGGTCAAAGGAGGCATGAGGACAAGGTCTATTGCTAGACATCTTGACATATAGAAAGGGTAAGGTCTATCCTTGTTTCTTTTTGATTGTTGTTCCCCGTTGTTGGAGTGAGATCTGGTGTGGCAGACTCAGATACAAATATCTCTGTTGAGGAGGGCAAGACTGATGGGGGTGAATCCCTCACAGAGCTCTTCTCCTTCAGATGCAACTGGTGTGAGGGCTGTATTCAGCTCTCATACTGGTGAATGGAGAATATTCCCACTTGGTCTCTGGACTAAGTCCATTCCAAGAAATGTAATATGCCATTCCAAGGCATCTCCACAAATACCACTCAAAGACTAGTGCATCTATTTCCACCTGCAGCAAAGCAGAAACAACTCCTCCGGAGCTATGGGCAGGAGTCCCTGCTGAACTTGGCACACTCAGCCAGTTCAAAGTGGAGCACCAGAAAGGGAGCTGAAATAAGGGAGACAGGAAATGTGTGGAGTTCCTTGAGAAAGTGAAATGGTTTGGCTCAGAAAAGCCTGGCTTAACTTTGGCTTTTTTTCCTTCCTTGGACAGGACTCCTGGGCCCCGAAGGAACTAATGTCCAACAGCAGCTCCTTCAACGAGTTCCTCCTCCTGCCATTCAGAGACACGCGGGAGCTGCAGCTCTTGCACTTCTCGCTCTTCCTGGCCATCTACCTGGCTGCCCTCCTGGCCAATGGCCTCATCATCACAACCGTAGCCTGTGACCACCGCCTCCACACCCCCATGTACTTCTTCCTCCTCAACCTCTCCCTCCTCGACCTGGGCTCCATCTCCACGACTGTTCCCAAAGCCATGGCCAATTCCCTGTGGAACACCAGGGTCATTTCCTATTTGGAATGTGCTGCCCAGATATTTTTCACGGTCTTCTTGTTTTCAGCAGAGTTTTTTCTCCTCACAGTCATGGCCTATGACCGCTACGTTGCCATCTGCAGACCCCTGCACTACGGGACCCTCCTGGGCAGCAGAGCTTGTGTCAAAATGGCAGCAGCTGCCTGGGCCAGTGGCTTTCTCTATGCTCTCCTGCACGCTGGGAACACATTTTCCCTACCCCTCTGCCAAGGCAACATGGTGGAGCAGTTCTTCTGTGAAATCCCACAGATCCTTAAGCTCTCCTGCTCAGAATCCTACCTCAGGGAAGCTGGGATTATTGTGGTTAGTGCCTGTTTAGTCTTTGGGTGTTTCACTTTCATTGTGCTGTCCTACGTGCAGATCTTCAGAGCTGTGCTGAGGATCCCCTCAGAGCAGGGCCGGCACAAAGCCTTTTCCATGTGCCTCCCGCACCTGGCCGTGGTCTCCCTGTTTGTCAGCACAGGTGCATTTGCCTACCTGAAGCCTCCCTCCATCTCCTCCCCATCTCTGGATCTGGTGCTGGCTGTTCTGTACTCGGTGGTGCCTCCAGCACTGAACCCCCTCATCTACAGCATGAGGAACAAGGAGATCAAGGATACCATTAAGAAAGTGATTTCATGGACCTTTTTAAGCAGTGGTAATTTTTCCACATCTCTCCACAAATGACTCTTTCTGTATCCCATAACTGGATTGAGCCTTGTTTCTTCAAGTTATTCTTATTATGACTTTTACTAGTGATAATAATTGTTATCCTGTTGCTACAGAACTACTTGTATTCATTCCCCTTTTTACGGTGCCTGCTCTGTCTCACCTGATACCCTCAATTGTGTTGAATGCTGGACAAGGACTGGCTCCCTAACAGTAATCCCAACAGTCTCTGTAATAAAGTAATTTCTATCAGTACAGTGTGTGAAAGCTGGGCTTTTCCTCCAAAGATGGTGTCAAGAATAGGCCCAAGGACTTGCACCCCTCAAGGGCCTGCTGCACAGGATTCTCCATGGGTTCAGCAACACAGAGCTCAGAATCATGTAATGATCTTTCAGAGACCAAGGGCTGGTTTGAGAATTCCCCTATCAGAGTCCAAGGATAGTGGAGATGCTGAATGGTCATGGATTTACACATGCACAGCTCTCCTACGTATTCAGGCACAGTGTCAAAGGGCTGTTCTCATGGAGGGGAAGCTGGAGGTGTCAGGAGAGCACTCAGAGATCCTCCTGGGACAGCATATGCCTGGATGGACTGTGAGTAGAGCCTCATAAAGGGAGAGGTCCTCGAAGATGGAGTTTCTTTGAGGTAAAGCACTGGGGATTCGCAGGCAAAAGAGGACTCTGCAGTCTCAGGAGAGGCAGTGAGGACTCAACTGTCAGGAAGAAGGGAGAACGGAGAGCCCTCTGGGTCACCTTCTATCAAACACCAGGGGCAGGATGTATAGGCACAACTGGACACAACGAGCACCCTTGGAAATGCTCTGTAGTCCAGGTGCCCTGGACTGTGCAGTCATCTGCAGTCCCCCGGAGGCATTAGAGGTCGTGATACCCATTTGGTTGGGTCTGACTCCTACTCCTGGTCACAGGGGCACTGAAATGTCACCCTTAGCCGCTTTATCTCCCCTCTCTCCCCTCCAAATCCTTCCCAGCTCTGGATCTCTCTGTACTGGCCATTCCGTACTCAGTGGTGCCTCCAGTACTAAACGCCCTTGTCTACAGCATGAGGAACAAGGAGCTCAAGGAGGCACTGAGGAAACTTCTATGGGTACAATGTCAGTGCCAAAAACTGTCCTGTGTGCAGTCACTTGTCATTCCCATGTACTTGGCATGAAACATGTGCTCTTCATTTATTTCTTTCTGAATTTTGACTCTTACCTTCCTGATAAAATAATAATAAATAATTATTTAAAATACAATACAACAATAGAGCAGGAACAAAAGGCGCACTAGGGAAAATACAGGCCTGCTGCTAAATGGGCCAAGAGTCCTGGTGAGAGAGGACACAGAAAAGGCCACCTTTGCCACAGGCTTTAGTGCTAAGAGTGACCCTCAGGAATCCTAGGCCCTGGAGACCATGGAGAAATGGAGAAAGGAAGACTTTCCCTTGCTGGAGGAGGATCTGAGAAGCGCTCACTTCAGCAAACTGGACACCCACAAAACCATGGGCTCTGAGGGGACTCTCTTGCACTGTTCGGTGCACATGTCTGACAGAGCTCCATGAACTGGAGAAATCGAGTCCCTCCAGTTACACTGCTTGTACCTCTGGCCCTTCGCAAGCGACCTTCACACATCAGAGACTCTCTGAGCACCGCCTGATAGATGCAAAAAGGGGCTCACATTGGAATGCTGCATTTAAGACACTGCATCTCGCACTGCTTTCATGCCTCCTGAGGGTTAGCTTGCTTCCCTTTACCCCTTCTCTGTTTGTCACACTGCACCATTGCATGTGTCACGATCATATCTCAAAGTGCACAAGTGGCAATTTCTCCTCTGGTGTTATTCCTGTGTTTCACACCTCAGACAACTTCACCTGCCACCTGCATGGTCAAAGTGACAACTGGGAATAGAAGAAGCTGAGCGCAAGGAAAGACCTTGCTCGACCTTGCTTGGTCTTGTTACAGGCATTGCCTGCTTCAGGCTGGGCTGCTTTTTCTTGGAGAGCAGCAAGATAAAAGGCATCTTTCCCTTCTTTTAAAAGTGATCTGGCAATAATTTGCATCCTGCTTGTAACACACACTTGCTACTCAGGGCCACAAGGCCCGGGGGCTTGGGGCATGCAAAGGAGCACAATGAGAAAGAAGATCACCTGCACAGCTCTGGGGCAGATGGGGCGACGGGAAAAAACAGACGCCACTGGAAAGAATGGTCTTATTTCACTATTTATATTAAGGCAGTACGGAATGATACATTTAACAAAATAAGCTTATTACACACTGGTTTTAGCAACAGACAAAATAAGTAAGGTAATGCACCTAACCGTTACTATACGAGAAAGAGAATAGTGACTAAAAGATACATCACCAATTGCCTAAATATGCCATCATATGTCATCATCATCCAGATCCGCAGTCGCTGGGGAGTCCCTGTTGTGGTGAGGATTTAGAGAACCTTCCCGGCAACTGGGAGGTCTTACGTGGTGCATCCACCCGTGAGGTCTCCAAAATTGTGGCAAGAGTGTCCATCTTTTATAGAGCCAAATCAGCAAATCATGATAACTTGCATTTTGATTGTGAGCGGTAACATCTGATGTGGCATACTTTCCCTATCATGTGGGATGGGTATCTTGTCAGAGACAAGGCCTCGGGTGGGAGGGTTCCCTTCAAGGTAAAAAACAGCCACAGAAGAGCTTAAAAATCTACATTTTAATAAGCCTCCGTGCAAGCTGGCATGAACAATTCTACAGGCGAGTGTTGTGCACTGCAAAGGCAGTGTTGTATTCATCTCTAAGTCAACCCCGACTCGGGCCTGTCGTTCAGGCCCTGGCACTTCAGTTCCTCATGTTGCACTCTGTCGTGACACACCAGGTTGTATTCGTTCCCACATTGTGGGGCTGCCAAGAGATTTCCTTGGTAGTGGGAAGCAGCATGAAAAGAGGAAACAGGACCAAAATACAGCTTGGGAAGCTCACATTGGGCAATAGGATGAAAAAATATCACTTAAAGGGTAGAGCAGCTACAGGGCACCCAGAGTGAATCTGTCACCACCCATGGCTTTGTCTTTCAAGAAACATCCACTGAGGATGGAAAAGCTCTCAAGGAAGGGAAGGAGAACCTCTTGTGAGAACTTGCTGGGGAAGCAGATTGGGTGTCCATAGTCTGCAGGGACGCAGGAGCAGGTCTAGGACGACCTGTGGTAGAGATGGCCAAGGGCACTGCCAAGGCCCCAACAGAATGGAGGTCTTTATCCTCTTGACTATGGCTGTTCCATCTGTCACCGAGGCCTACCCCGAATCATCAGGAGTTCTTTACCCCTTTTATCCTTCTGGCAACCCTGGGAGGTGTCGTGTGTTTGTCCTGCACTCAGCATTGCACACCCCTACCCAAACACTGATGCCAGGGAAAATGTGGGCAACACATGGAGAAAAGGATCTCCCTTCCCAGGGTTTCTCTGCCTGTGCTTGGCCATTTTCCTTGATAAAACACATCAAGGGTGTATCGGCATCAGAGCCAAGTGAGTATTATCTCTACCTAACTATTACCAATGATTATATATTTTAGCTTTAATCAGCGCTTGGTGAGTTGTTGTAGTTAATGGCCTCAGTGGGATCCATTAATGCTCTACAAAACTTTAGGGTTTCCTTCTGACTTTGACTTCTTCACAGATATCTTCAATCTCCTTTCAGTAGCTGCAATTCATGGACTCACCTCCAAGTACTGCATGGAGCTCATTAAAAAGCAAAAAGCCCTGATAAACCAGGACTCTCCCTGCAATTTCCTTCAAGTGTCCATGGCTAATTGGAGAGGTTTGGGAAGTGTAGCTGAAAGCTGAAGACAACAATCATATACAAGTATTTCATCTTTTTAACGTTTTCTATTATTCTTCTAAAGAATAGGTGACAGCACACCGTCCAATTCACAGCCATCCAGAGTGACTCCTAATGAAGGCAGCACATGAAGGAAAAGCAGTGCCCCAGAGATCAGGCACTGTATGCACAATCTTTCTCCTCAGCTCCCCAGCACTACCATTTCCCTCATCAGTCTCTGGAGAATTAAAATCACTCATGTGGAAAGCCAGCCTTAGTCCACCTAAGTCTGCACTCAATGTGATAGTTCACTTGCCCCAGTTCTCACCTGCTTTACTTTGACAACTGGCTGCCAACAGGCACACGGGGATCGTCTATTAGTTACAAGGAAACAAAAATAAAAAATAAAACAGAGTATAGTTTCATGGAAAATAATGACACTCTTTGAATGTATGCTATGTCCATACATTCCGTCCATATAGTAAGGACTTGGCTAATGGGGCAGACTACGGAAAGACAGAGTAAGCTTTAACCTCCCTAAAGGGCAAACCAGCCGCTGGGTCTCTGGGTGAACAGAGTATCGGGAAGAGTCACGATGTGTCCAGATAGTGCCCTAAAGGGGATGTTAGAAATTGTCACTTTAAACAGGACATGTGGGAATGGGAGACTTAGGTAGACACACAGGAGACAGGGGAGAGAATGGGCCAAGACCCCCAGCATGAAGAGCTGGGCTCACAGCATCACTGATGAGCTGCCACAGACTGAATAGGCAACCCAAAGAAGTCCTTCCTTTGGCAGTGACTTGGAAAGCCACATCCCTGATAGGAAGATGGGGTTTCTCTTCTTTAAGATGGTCCCCAGGACTCTACTGCAGAGATGAGGAAGAGCATAAAAGGAGGTTGCAGGAATATTCACTAACTTCATCAGCTGCAGAGCAGGGAGCTGGTCATCTCATAAACTGCTGATGGAGTCAAATGAGATGGGGACCGACGAGTGAGATGGGGACTGCTGGATCAACACCCGCAGCCTGGACCTCAGTTCTTGTTCCCAGTGATCCTGCTGCTCTCCACCAAGGCTCCCAGTTTCAGGAGCTCCTTCCCAAGGTGTCACACAGAAACTATCACTGCAAAGACCCTTGTGGATCCCAGGCCGTGGCAGCAGCTGCACAAGGATGGGGGCTGCCTCAGGAGCCCTGCCTGAGGGTCCCACCTTGTTTGGGGACAACGTGGCAGCCAAGACTCCTGGGGATGGGACTTCCCCGAGCCCCAAGGCTCCCGTGGGACAGCTCCAACCCTTGTGTGGGTGCTGGGGGCAGAAGGAGAGAATCCAGGGCAGGTTTCCCTGGCACTGGCTGCCCCTCTTCTCCCCCACGCCGGGGTGGGCAGTGCTGGCTGAGCCCAACACAGCAGCTCACACAGCCCCCCAGGCCCCCACACCAGCACCCCCAGCACCCGCAGCCCCGAGCTGGGCTCCCCTCCCTGCCCCGGCCCCGCACAGCCCCAGCACAGCCAGGAGCCCCGCGGGGCCTCACAGCCAATGGCTGCCCTGGGCACGAGGAGGTCACTGCTGCCGCAGCCCCTGATAGGCCAGCCACAGGGAGAGGGTGTGGCTGCTGCTTGGGAGGTCCCCGCTGCGGGCAGAGCTGATTGGGCAGCAGCAGGGCTGGCTCTGCCTGGTGACTGTGAGGTCACCGCTCCCGCAGCGCCTCATTGGGCAGCAGCCGGGCCCTGCGGGGCTCTGCGCTGCTGAGATCATCTCCGCGGAGCAGCTGCTGAGCCCGGGCTGGGCTCCTGGCGGGGAAGGGCTGGGGAGGCCATTGCTGCCCTGGAGGGCAGGGCCAGAGAGCTGGGCGGGACGGCGCTGTGACGTCATGTCTTTGTGAGTGCCTGATTGGCCGGCAGCAGGCAGGCAGGCGTGGGCGGTGGGTGGGGGGTCTCTGTGGTGAGAGGAGCTGAGAGGGCAGCAGTGGTTCCTGTGTGGGGAAGGGCTTTGAGGAAGCTGCTGTCTCTGAAGGCCACAGGCAGCAGCAGGGATGTGGTGGGTTTGCACCTGTGAGGTCACCTCCGTGTGAGCAGCTGATGGGTCAGGAGAAGTCCCGTGTGCCTGTTGCAAGGCCTTGGAGGACTGGAAGGGAATGGAAGGGATGGAGCATTGGGCTTGCTGTGGGGATGTCCTGCCTGCTGCTGTGTTTAGTGTTTGATGCAGAGGCAGGTGTAGGCTGAGGACCTCTGTTTAGGTGTGCAGGTAGTGGCGTGCTGCAGCGCTCTGCTCCCAGAGCCCAGCCTGCCACCCCAGGGTCCTGCTGGGAGAGCAGAGGGAGCACTGTTGGATACCCTGGTCTCTCCCTGGTTCCTGATAGGCTCCAAAACCACGGGTCAGGCCAAGTAGAAAATCTGAGGAAGTTTCTCCAAATCCTGTGAATTTTGCCCAGCTTTCTTTAATCTGACCCCGAGGAAAGCCATTTCTCTTTTGCACCTTACTTAGGCTTTGGGGTTTTCCATTACACCTCCAAGTAGTGTTTCTCCCCTGGGTATAGTTCTTGGCACCTGCCTGTCTTTGGGAACTGTAGAGCCCTGGCACTCTGCATCTCCCGCACTTCTGACCCAGGGCCCTGTCTCAGGACAGGCCCACACACTGCATCCCTCTGTCCAGGCTCCTGTATGGAGCCTGTAAGGCACTGCCGTGTCTCAGGAGCTGAATTTTGACTTGTTCACAAGTTGGTGAGATGACCATCTCCCAGCTCCCCTACTGCTGAAGCTTCCAACAACCAACATTCCTCTTTCCGTAGTTTTTGCACAGTCCTGGAGCAAATCTTGCTGAAGGGAGACTGCATCCCTCTTGAAGCTTTCAGATATGTGGCATTCCAGACACTGAAAAGCAAAGCACGCCTTTCCTCCTTTCTTTCGGTTGCCTATTCAGCCTCTAGCATCCTGACTTTGGCACAGAAAGGCGTACTCTGCACCCTGGGGTCTCTATCCGTTCTCTCTCCTGTCTCCTCTGTGTCTGCTCGATGCACTAGAGTCATGGTAAGTATTGGTTTAGGGAGCTCCCCTGAAGCCATGAGAAGCTGCAGAGCTGAAGGCCTGATGGAGGAAGTCTAGGACGTGGATGTTTCCCCTGCCCCCTCCTGCTCCCATCCTAAGGGTCCAGGAGGGTCCAGTGCTTTTGATGTTGGGGGATTGAGTTTCCTTTGACAGCCCCAAGTCCTTCTTTGGGTTGCTCTGAGCAGCCAGGAAAATCCCTCTTCTCTAGGGTCTTGCATCAGGCCCTTTTCCCTACTTTTGTAGAGAAGCGCAGGCAAGTCTGGGATCTCCAAAAGCAGCATGGTCCACATCATGACCCAGGACCCCCAGGAGCTGTATGGCTGTGCCATTCCCACATGTCCTGCTTAAATTGAAAATTTCTAACACCATCTTTACAGGCCACGAGTTGGCCATTGTAGAACCGCAGTTTTGTGACTCCCCCTGTTACTCTCTGTTCACTCCAGGACCCAGCTCCTGGTTTGCACTTCAGGAGTTTAAAGGTTGCTCTGTCTTTCAGGAAGGCTGTTCCTTGTAGCAAGGGAACCTCATCGTTGACATGCTGGACTTATCCTACACTCAAAGAGCACAATTATTATGTATGAAATTATTTCATGCTTTATTTCTGTTTCATTGCAGTTAAGAAAAATCCTGTGTTTATTTGCAGCTAGTTCCCTAAGGAACTCTCTAAGGAAAGCAGTTGGGAGTTGCAGCAGATGATCTCTAACTTTCAGTTGCTGATTTCGGTAGAACAGAGAAGCTTCTAAGAAGAATGATGGAAGTCCCAGGTGACTGATGTGAGAAATGGCAGGTTGGGGAGGGAAGGAAGAATGTCCGTACAGTGCTTGAGGTCTGAGACACTGCTTCTCCTAGATGTCCACACTTCATTGGGAGTCATTCTGGATTGATTCCAATTCCATAATATTGCTGTCGATTACTCTGAAAGCTGGATGTTAATAGTAACAATAAAAACCTGTAAAATCAGAAATACTTGTATATTATTTATGTCTCCACCTTCCAGCTACAGTCCCTAAACCTCTCCAATTAGTCATGCAAGCCTAGACAAAAATTGCAGGGAGAGACATGGTTTGTGAGAGCTTTTTGCATTTTAATGAGCTCCATGGTGTATTTCATGCTGAATCCATGAACCTCAGTTACTGAGAGGAGAATTCAAAGTCAAGATCAACCCCCAACATTTTGTTGAGTTTTAATGGGTCCCACTGATAGTTATTAGCAGTAAAGTGTCTCCAGGGGCTGGTAGGCAGAGGAAACGTGCAGGTGGCTCTGATGCCACATTAACTCTTGATGTGTTTTATCAGGCAAAATGTCCAAGCTCGGCCACTGAGCTTCTGGGAAAGGAGATCCTTTCCCCAACATGTTTTCCAGGTCCTCTTGGGGACAGTGTGTGGGTGGGGGTGTGCAGTGCTCAGTGCAGGACAATGATATGACACCTTTCGGGGTGTCAGCAAGAGGGACACTGAGGCCCATGTGTCCTGACGGGCCTTGGTGGCAGAGACAACAGCCATAGCCAAGAAGATGCTGACCTGCTCTGGTGTCTTTGAGCCTTGGCAGTGCCTTTGTCTGTCTCCACCAGAGCCTGTCCTATGCTGTCTGATGCCTGCAGCTGTGTCCATGCAGCCCGTAGACACCCACCCTGTTTCCCCACTTTGCTCTCACACGGGATCTCCTTCCCTTCGCTGTTATCTCTGCATCCCCACTGGCTGTTCCTTCCCAAAGTCATGGGATGATCCTTGACTCCTCCTGGGTGTCCTGTTGCACCACAGCACCAGCCTTCAGGTGTCATTTCTTCATCCTTATGTCCAGTCTGAAATTCTCTAAACTGGAGATTTTTCGGGTTGTTTTGGCTATTCATACTGCCACCCACTACCAAGTAAAGCTCCTGGCAGTACCACAGTGTGGGGAAGAATATAACCTTGTCTGCCAGGACAGATAGAAACTTGAGGAACTGAGGACAGGGCTGAGAGGAAGGGCCTTGGTGCTACGAGGGATGCCATATGAGGCAGTGGTGCAGGGTCATGTGAATAATGCCAGATGCCTGTGGGGCTGCATTAGTAGTAGCATGGCTAACCAGAGGAGGGGAGCTGTTATCTGTCTCCAAGGGGGACTTTTCCTGAAGGCAGTGGTGGCACTCAACTTTGGGGGAGCATGTATGAAACCCAGGTGTCCTAGGTGCTTGCCAACTAATTCAAAGGGACCGATTTTCCTATTGGTTCCCTCTTTAATATGCTAAGAATGTGGCGGTTTTGCTGGACACCTCAGGCATCTGACACAGCCAAGTAGACCAGTTTCCTTGCATGAAATCAAGTGTCTGCACAGAATCATGCAAGCTCTTTGCAATGGACATGGATCTCCTCATTGCTCTGTCAGAACAAGTGGACATTTGCACCTGTCTTGGAGCAGCTCTGTCCAACGTGGACTGCCTCCCCCTTGGAAAAAGTCGAAAGGGGCGAGTGTGCTGCACGGCTGATTCACTTCTCCCAGTGACTGCAGTGGGAGCTCAGAAAACCAGCTCCCATACAGGCAGCCGTTTTGTGCACCCCAGCAGCTGGACAAAGGGAATCCTCCTCTGAGTTTGTGGAGTGCACAAGAGCAAACTGAATCCTACTGCGCTCCTGGAGCTTCTCAATGGGCATTAGCTGTACTGCTGAACTGCTCTAAATCACCTCCTGAAGCATGAGGGTGTTAACTCCCTTCCTGCCCCTGTGCAAGTGTTCTGAGTTCTTATGGGATGGAAGCAGAGGCTTCAATAGCAGGACGTGTCCACTCTCCTAGACAACCATCCTCTGATGAGGCCAGCTGCATGCTGGATTTGTTCCATGGACTCTCTGTCTTTACATCAGTGGACCTTTGCCAGGGATGACCTTGCTGCCTTGCAGGAACTGTCAGCCCTGGAGCCCCAGAAATGCCTGGAGGCTGCACAGGGGACAGAAAATGTCCCATCTGCAGCTGGGTCCCTGCTCCTGAGCTGGGCCTGGCTCCTGGGACTGCGGGAGCCCATGGCAACCTGGCAGGCGCTGCAGAGAGACAGCTCTGCCCAGGAGCAGCTCCTCATAAAGGAGCACCAAGACTCAGGGCACTGCCCGCAGGCACCAGGCTGGGATGAGTCGCTCATAAGTGAAAGACAGTTGGGAATGGGAGGACGGCTGAGCTCACTGCAGGCAGAAACCTCCCCAGCCCTTGACACGGTAAGTCTTTGGCTGCAGGGCTACACTGCTGCGGTTCCTGGAGGGATCTTCTGAACCTGGCGCCTTCAGCAGCTGATTGGATCTGTCAGGGTGGCTCTCCCAGCTTCCCCTGTTTGGAGCTGGTCGTGCTTTAGAGCAGGGACTCCCAGCTACACACTCAGAGGGATCACGGCTGCCTTCGCCAACCCCTCTGCCTGCAGACACAGCCAACATCCCCTCCCCAGCCTCAGCAAGGTTTGTCTCACCTGCTCTTTTGCACCTGCAAACACGGAGGTGCCCTGGGCAGGGTCCTGCCCCTGGTAGGTGTCTGCAGGGCAGAGCTGAGCACCCAGCGGGTGCGATGGGGTCTATGAACATGGACAGGGCAGAGATGTGGATACAGAGAAGCAGCTCTGCAGGGATGGCTCCAGGAAATGGAATCATGGTGAGAGGGTGAGAGGAAAGTGCCTCCTGCAGCGCCCCTTCCCACCAGCACAGCCCTCTGCACTCCAGGCCATGGGGGCCAGGGCAGGAGTTGTCCCAGAGCAGCCGGATGTCCAGGAGAGGAGACACATCTGAGTGCCTCTCTGTCCCTGCCAGGCCCTGCCTCCCTCGGCACAGCTATCATGGTGTTACTCCATGATCCCACCTGCCCACGCTGCCCTTCTCCTTCCCTTGGACTCTGTGGGCAGGGGGTTTGTGATGCAGGTCAGACACTGGCCCTGTGGGTCCTGCCATGCAGATGGGTGTTGCAGCTTGGAGCGGGTCAGGAATGCCAGACAGCAACTTCATAGAAGCTGGAACTGACTTCGTTTATTTCGCGTTACGTATCACAATATATAGCAATTAGCATAGCAACATCTCGGCAGAGCATCAGTAATTGGTTACAAGCATTAATGTGCTAACATATCATAGGTTGCTAAGCCGTATCCAAGCGTCTAACCGCAAGATTTAAAAACAGCATCTCAGTCCTAGGAACTTCCTCAAGTACAGGAGACACTTCCTTAAAAGTTGTTTACCGAAATTCAGTGATTCTGCATGTCAGCCTTTTCAGTCCAGGTTAAGGACGGTCAGAGGCACCCCCCTGTACAATGTCCCCCTACATTTCCCCCTTTTTCTTTAGATCAAATGTCCCCGAGAAGCAAGCCAACCTTGAGGTGTCAGATTCGGATTATGTGACAAGGCAGTTAACAAACGTGATATTAAAGCGCGTAAACAGGTCCAAGTGATCATTAAACCAACTACAAGCAACAGTCCCCATAGTAACAACATTAGTAGCGATTTCACCAACGATTTCATCCCTCCCCCGATTCCAAACAAGTCAGTTAACCCATCGAGTCCGAAAAACCCAACATCTTTTGTTACTTTCTCCGTATGTTTGATCAAGTCGTGGAGTTGTCGATGTATAGCTGCTGAGTGATCTTGCAGGTCCATGCAGCACATTCCGTCAAAGTCCTGACACCCATGCCCGTGAGCAAGAAGCAGGAAATCAATAGCGGCACGGTTTTGCAGTACAGCGTGTTGTACCTGGGTTAAATCATCTGACAACTCACTAAGCACAATACTGGTTGCGTTTGCCTGCTTAACTGCCCAGCATGCAAGACGTTCAATATTCCTGTGAGCTCGGGCAGCTGACACTCCCGGCACAAAAAAGGAGGCAAAAATTATTTCCCAATCATTCCATAAACTAACATCATCATTGCAATCACTACCTACAGTAACCTTTGTACTCCTTCGTCGCCTAACTGCTATTTTCCGGCTCCCAGGAGGCCCATGTGGCCATATCATACTAAGGTGACCGATTGTGCAAGGTCCTCCCATAGGCTGGGCTGGAATGCCAGCCCAGGCTCGATTTCCGCATATAAGAAAATATCCGGGAGGAAGTTTACGAGGCAGGGCATTACCTTTAACCTCAGGGACGGACCCGGCACACCAGTTTTCCCAACTTAAACTATTGCCAATCGGATCTACGGGGGTGGTATTATTAGATAAACGCATTGGCCAAGGCAGTGGCACTGCCTCGGCGCTGGTATCTAAGAAAGCACAAGCAGTAGCATTAAGAGAATCTAGCAATTCTAACTCCTGTGGCGGGTTATCCAGATCCTGCTGGCCGTTAACCCACCACTCGAACTGCGACATCACGACAGACATATTCTTATAGTCACACCATTTGCTATTTGCATTCTTACAACTGTCATCATAGTGAGCCGCAAAAACCGCAGCTTCACTGTCATCAAGTGGGACCCCTACCAGACAGGTCACAAAAGGTGTGCTGGGTGTCGCTAAGCTAGTACAAAATTGTGTCGTATTTAGCTCTCTGGCTAATGTTACCCATATATTTTGCCGAGGGTCGAACAGCCGTGGGTGGAGTACCGAAGCCTCCCACTCACAGACACTAAGGCCCGCGAGAATCAGTACCAGAAATGTTTTCATCTTGCGTGGATGGCGTCGGCCCCTCCGCTACCTTCGTCCACCTGCTGGGCACCCACAGGGGACCTGAAATGGTAGAAACACACATGTAACCCCTGCCGAGGAACAGCACCTCAGCAGGACCCTCCCAGATTCCAGTTTTCGGGTTTCGAAATCGCACCCACATTCTGGTTTCCACGGGAGGAACACACTGCGTGTGTTTGACAATAGGGGGCACTTCCTCCGTACCAAAAATACACAGATGATTTAACACAAAGAGAACAACAGAAAGGCGCTCTTTTGGGTCAGAAATGTCTTCAAATTTTCCCAGATACTCTTTCAAGGTTCGATGGGCTCGTTCTACCACTGCTTGTCCCGTAGGGGAGTGCGGAATACCCGTACTGTGCTCCACCCCCCAGGTATCACAGAAATGACGGAGCGTCTGACTAATATACGCAGGGCCATTGTCAGTCTTAATCTTTTCAGGTACCCCCAAGACTGCAAAGCATGTTAACAAATGCTTTTTTACATGTATGGCCTTCTCTCCAGGCTGTGCCGTTGCCCATATGACCTTAGAAAAGGTATCCACACAAACATGGACATATTTCAATCTTCCAAAGCTGGACACATGAGTGACGTCCATTTGCCACAGCTCTAAGGCCCTCAGTCCTCTCGGATTGACCCCGATACCCAATCCTGGACCATGGTGGCTACACTGTGGGCACGCCTGCACAATTCCCCGTGCATCTTCCAATGATACCCCAAACTGCCTTGCCAAACCCTTAGCGTTAGTATGCAACATTCCATGACCCACTCTTGCTGCTTCAAACCGATTGAATGGTCCCATCCGAGGGGCTACACTCACCAACCTATCTGCTCGGGCATTCCCTTCCCCTAGGCCTAGTTCCCATGTGTGACTACGGATATGTATCACGCAGTAAGACTCAGTCCTCATCATAATCGCCTTCCTTAATTGAAGGAACAACTTTCCCAATCGCTGATCCTCCATGGCCTTAATCAAGGCACCTTCTATTCGGTCTACCACTCCTGCTACGTATAAGGAGTCAGTGACCACATTCAAGGGTACCGACACCCACTTGGTGAAGGCCCAAACTACTGCTTTCAATTCCAAGGTTTGAAGGGAATCCTTCTCCTCCGCGGATAAAGTCTGAGACTCCCATCGATCTCCATCCTGCCAGGTAATTGCAGCCAAGCGCAATTTTTTACCTGCATCTGTGAAAGCCGTTACCGCATCTGGCAATGGTCGCTTGGATCGCTTAGGGCGTTCGACCCAATCATAACTGTTTAACAAGTGACCGATTTTCCCCGACACTGGGCGCGATATTATGTCCCCTGAAAAATCCAACAACGCCAACTGCAGAGCTGTCGAGTGCCTAATTGCCCACTCTAAATCTCCCTTTTGTATCGGTAGACCTATCATGTTCGGTTCTTCCCCTGCAATCGCTACGACCCGATCCCTACCTTTCCGAATTAGAGATCCCAGAATCTCAAAGGGTGTCGCAATAGCTGTTTTTGGACGCACTGCAGGGAATACCCATTCTAGCACCGATACCTGCATCTCTCCCCCTTTTTCTTTAATGAGCTGACTAATTACAGCAGCGTAACTAGTCGGCCCCTTTAACAGTAGTAAGGTTATACCGAGGTCCAACCTCCGGCGGTAGGCTAACCGCTGAGACAAGACCTGGGAGAGATTCCGAAGGCACTGTTGTTGCTGCTCTGTCAGGCTGATTGGCGTCGCTGGGTCAGTACCTTTTAGTAAAGGCACTAATGGTGCAATCTCATCATTGCTAATACCTAGGACAGACCGTACCCATTGCAAATCCCCCATAAAGGTTTGCACATCAGACAACGTGCGCAGGCTCACTTTCAATTCTACTTTCTGTGGCCTAATGGTAGCTTCTGATATAAGCCAACCCAAGTACTTCCAAGGCTGAGTACGTTGTACCTTTTCAGGTGCAATTTGCAACCCTCGCTCCCGAAGGGCCTTTGAAATTACTTCCTCCTCTTTTACCGTAATAGGTTCTGCTCGTGCAAAAAGGATATCATCCATATAATGATAGATCAATGTATGTGGCCACTGTGTACGCAATGGCTGCAGGGCCGCGGCCACAAACAATTGACACATTGTCGGACTGTTCTTCATTCCTTGGGGTAACACTACCCACTGATAACGCCTAGCAGGTGCTGCCCTATTTATGGATGGTAGCGTAAATGCAAAGCGGACGGAGTCCTGGGCCTGCAGTGGAATGGTATAGAAACAATCTTTTAAGTCAATTATCAACAAGTACCAACTTTCCGGGATCATAGAAGGAGAAGGCAGGCCGGGCTGTAAAGCCCCCATCGCCTGCATCTGTTGATTAACTGCACGAAGATCATGAAGTAACCTCCACTTCCCTGACTTCTTAGGGATAACAAAGATCGGTGTATTCCATGGGCTAGTGGAGGGCACCAAATGACCCGCCTTTAACTGTTCCTCTACTAACTCTTCCGCTATTTGCAGCCTCTCCTTCGTTAGCGGCCACTGCTCCACCCAGACAGGGTCTTCTGTTATCCAGGTGATAGCAACGGGCTGCTCAACAGTAGCCGCTAAGGAAAACCCTGTCTTGACGCAGTTGAGAGAACCACTCCTAGCTGAGCCATGCACTCCCTGCCAATCAACATTTGAATAGGAGCAGGCAACGGCAGGATAGACACGTGAGTGCTGACCACTTGATCATCTATTGTAAGCTGTACAGGGTAAACACTTTCCTCTGTTTGTTGAACCCCGCCTACACCTCCAATGCACGCTGCGGCTATCCTTTTTGGCCAATGCCGTGGCCAACACTCGCTTGAGACGATGGTGCAATCTGCACCAGTGTCCATCAACCCTTGACAGCACACGCTTTGGCCCCGGAAACTCACTTGCACCTTCACTAATGGCCTATGTTTCATGTTTAGAGTTAAGAGGGCTTGTCCTCCTGTGGACCCAAAACCTTTTTGCTTCCGTGGCGGCAATGAAGCTGCTTGGGGATTAATAGCCCCTAACAAATTCTGCAAAGGAACTAATTGAGCCAATTTACTACCTTTAGCAATAGTTACCGGTGGGGTCAATGTGTATACCACCATTTCAATTACCCCTTCCGAATCCGAATCAATAATCCCAGGTATTACAAAAATACCAGACATTCCCGCCGAAGATCGACCCAATATCAACCCCCCAATTCTTTTCCCTGACCAAGGTAAGCCTTTAAACTGGGAAGGAATTCGCACGGGGGAGGCATCTTGTAGACAGATGCTTACTGCGGCTGCCAGGTCAATGCCCAGGCTTCCCCTTGTGGCAGGCAGCCAGAGCTCCCCCCCTGCACCATTGTTCTCCTCGCGCGGGCAGGGTTCGCGCTCACATTCCCGTTTCCCGAAAAGACAGTACCAGGGGCTGATCGGCACGCTTTTTGGGAATGAGTGTCTGTCTGACATCGGGGGCACCAAACACGCCCTTCATCACAATTCTTCCGAATATGTCCTCGACGACCACACCGGAAGCACTTAGGGCCATCATCACTTGGCCGTTTCCTCTGTCCCTTTCCCACAAGGGGTTGCAGTGCCGCCGCTAACACTCGGGTCGCTTGCGCCTGCTGAGCGGCTGAATCAAGCAATGCCTGCTCTATCCGAGTCCCTAAAAATGCTCCTGGGTTTCCCACACCCCGACGAACGATCTCTTCAAGCATCTCCTCAAGGGACACTCCCTGAGGCAATGTCACCAGCACATCCCTAGTTCGTTTATTAGCATTCTCAACTGCTAAGGACTGCGCCATAAGCCTCCTAGTTCTTTCATCTAGCGCATCCATCTCCTCTAAAGCTTTAAGCAAACGATCCACAAACTCACCAAAGGGCTCGTTCACACCCTGTTTAACATTTACAAAAGACGGCCCCTTCTTTTCCTCTGGTAAAGACATAAACGCTGATAAGGCGGTCTGTGTCACGAGCCTCAAAAGAATAGGAGGATACTGCATCTGCACCCCCACATCCGCGAAGTTTCCCTGTCCTATGACCGTTTCGGGCCGTAAATTAAACAATGGGTCATTCTGCCCCCGCGGCACAGCGCATTCACGTGCCGCGTGAGCTGCCCACTGTCTTTCCCATAACAGTAACTGACCCGGTGTCAAAATTAATTTTGCGATTTGTTGACAATCACTAGGAAGAAGCATATCACTGTTAAAAATGTAGGATAGCATTTGTCTGGAGGGCTCGCCTTTGATCCCCCAACGCACGACCGTATCCCTTAATTGGCTCAAAATTTTCCAATCAAACGGATCCCATTTACCCGCTGCCCCCCCTTGACCATCCGGCTCAAAGGTTACCGGGCACGCTACCCTCATAGCCGGCTCCCATTGACCCTCCAGAATCGCATCCCTGATAACCCCAGACCAACGCGAAGAGGAAACCCGCGGACCCGAACGCCCCTCGGAAGCCCCAGACCACCCCCCATCTGTTGCTCGCCCATCTGCCTGAGCTTGAACCAGTGCTCTAGAGGCTTCTCGGAACAGTTTATCAGAGGGTCGGTCCCGGCTTCGCTCCGGCGGTTGCTCCTGTGGTCTATTCCCAGCTGCCCCTGCTGGGGGTGGTGGCGCCGACGGCTGGTCTGGCGATTCGGGAGTCGCGGTTGGCTGGTCTGGCGATTCGGGAGTCGGGGTCGATCCAGCTGGCACAGGTTCCGGTGGTAAAGGTGGTGGCTCCGAGGGACGCTGAGATTGCGACGACCCGCCTCCGAGAACGCTGTCAATCAACTCCTTGGCGGTGCTCTTTGGGACTGCAGTAGCGCCTCGTCCAAGGGGGCCCTTCTGCACTGCCAATCCCTCGGGAGACGATTCCTCCCCTTGCAGCATCTGCGTCGCAGCTGCTACCATTTTCTTTTCAGCCTGCATACACTTGAGCTGATTCGCCACCTCGCGCCAAGTTTGACCCAGTTCTTTGGCAGTTTTGCTGCCCTCCAGAGTGGCTTCCCATAATGAGTCCCCTATCTCACGCCACTCTGTTATACTAAAAACAAGTTGTGGCTCCTTTAAATGTCCTTTCCCCCTTGCCCACTTAATCAACTCATACAGCTTCTTCGTGCTCACTGCTGCCTCCCTTTTTGCTAATAACTCCAGCAGCAGTTGTTCAGCAGCTTCTCGCTCCATGTACACGTGCACTGGGAATTCTGCTTCTAGCCGTTACCCCACGCCGTCTTCCCGTGTGCGCATTCACGGCCGGCTTACCCGCTCCGGTCCACCTTCTTGGTCGGATCACTCGGCTGCACCCATACGTCGTCCTCCGGAATCCCGCACCGTTGTGCCAAGTTCCTGTACTGGACCCTGTTCTGGTCCCTGTTCGGGCGCCACTTGTTGCAGCTTGGAGCGGGTCAGGAATGCCAGACAGCAACTTCATAGAAGCTGGAACTGACTTCGTTTATTTCGCGTTACGTATCACAATATATAGCAATTAGCATAGCAACATCTCGGCAGAGCATCAGTAATTGGTTACAAGCATTAATGTGCTAACATATCATAGGTTGCTAAGCCGTATCCAAGCGTCTAACCGCAAGATTTAAAAACAGCATCTCAGTCCTAGGAACTTCCTCAAGTACAGGAGACACTTCCTTAAAAGTTGTTTACCGAAATTCAGTGATTCTGCATGTCAGCCTTTTCAGTCCAGGTTAAGGACGGTCAGAGGCACCCCCCTGTACAATGTCCCCCTACAGATGGGTCCTGGACTGTGAGGTGCCCAAGTGCCCTCTAAGCTGTGGGGCTCAGGGCAGTGCAGTTGGAGGAGCTTGGATTGAGCCACCTCTCTCATCAGGACACCCCATCCTTAGGACATCCTGCCGTCTCCCTGGGTGCCTGTCTGGGCTGCAAGCTGCCCTCTGGAAGAGCTCAGCTCCCCCGTTACAGCAGGTGCTGTCTGGGTGCCCCAAGGAGAAGCCTTCTGGAATCTGAGGTCACAGAATCGCTGCAGGGAGGTGGATGTGGGCAGCTGGTAAGAGCCCAAGGTGTCGCTGGCTCCAAGGGGAGGGCGGAAACCTGCCTGACACCCCCACCAAAAGAGTGCTGGTGGACATGATGTAAAGGAATCCTCTGCTCTCCATGGTGTCATTTAATTCAGGGTAACATGAGTGCAAGTGTCCTACACCTCCAAGGTGAGAGCACAGGGTAATTGGGACCAAGGCAGATGGAGAGGCCAGCGCTGCTCCCCCAGCATCAAGGCCAAGAGCTGAAGCCATAGAACTCAAGGATGGTCCTGCTAAAATGGAGGGGGAAGCAATGAGTGTGTGTTTAGGCAAGGATATGAGAAAGTTTCACTCAGGGAAGTTTTCTCTAACTTGTCCATGTCTTTTCTTCCTCTTCCTACTGCAAAGGAACAGATGTCCAACAGCAGCTCCCTCAACGAGTTTCTCCTCCTGCCATTCTCAGACACGCGGGAGCTGCAGCTCTTGCACTTCTCGCTCTTCCTGGCCATCTACCTGGCTGCCCTCCTGGCCAACGGCCTCATCATCACAGCCGTAGCCTGCGACCACCGCCTCCACACCCCCATGTACTTCTTCCTCCTCAACCTCTCCCTCTTCGACCTTGGCTGCATCTCCACAACTATCCCCAAATCCATGGCCAATTCCCTATGGAACAACAGGATCATTTCCTACTCAGGATGTGCTACCCAGGTCTTCCTGGTAGCATTCTTATTTTCAGCAGAGTTTTCTCTCCTCACAGTCATGGCCTATGACCGCTACGTTGCCATCTGCAGACCCCTGCACTATGGGACCCTCCTGGGCAGCAGAGCTTGTGTCAAAATGGCAGCAGCTGCCTGGGCCAGTGGTTTCCTCAATGCTCTCCTGCACACTGGGAACACATTTTCCATACCACTGTGCCAAGGCAATGTGATGGAGCAGTTCTTCTGTGAGATCCTCCAGATCCTCAAGCTCTCCTGCTCAGACTCCTACCTCAGGGAAGTTGGGCTTCTTGTTGTCAGTACCTCTTTAGTCTTTGGGTGTTTCACTTTCATTGCGTTGTCCTACGTGCAGATCTTCAGAGCTGTGCTGAGGATCCCGTCAGAGCAGGGCCGGCACAAAGCCTTCTCCATGTGCCTCCCGCACCTGGCTGTGGTCTCCATGTTTGTCCTTACTGTATTGTTTGCCCACCTGAAGCCCCCCTCCATCTCCTCCCCACTTCTAGATATGGTTGTGTCCATTCTGTACTCCGTGGTGCCTCCAGCACTGAATCCCCTCATCTACAGCATGAGGAACAAGGAGCTCAAGGAGGCACTGAAGAAACTCATCCAGTGGGAACAAGGTCAGTGATAACAACTGTTTCATTCACTCACCAGGATATCTGGCATCAAGGCTGTATTTTATGCATTTCTTTTTTAAATTCTCTCTTTTACATCCATCTTAAACTAACAAATACTAAAATAAAGATGCCTAGTTTTTGTCACGTCTGCACAGGAATCTCTCCTTTAGCACTTAAACATAGACCATGATAAAGCAGGAAGCCAGGCTTCCCCCTTCACTAGCAGAGAGGGGGGATTCTCTGAGCCGCTTCTTTGAGCTCCCTTGGATTTGCCCCGTGCAGGGAGGAGAGTTTCCCTCTGTAGTGTCTTTTCCAGCACTGACACCAAGGGACCTCTGGGATACAGAGTCACGGCGGGACAAGGGCAGGCGGGCTGAGACCAGGGGTCCAGTGTTGTTTAGGAGATCTCAGCTCTCGTGGCTATGGTTAGAGTGTGATCTCAAATCTCTCTAATATGACAGAAATGGCAACCAAGTGTCAGCACGGGTTTCCATGGTTCCATGCAAATCTCCAACACACAAAACTAAACATGAGTGAATTGAAGGAAAGTCTAGAGGCAGCCTTCCCATGGCAGTTCGGGTGGGAGGCAATTGCCTGGTGACACCAGGTGACATCTGAAGAGACAGGGTTGTCCCAGGCACGGGCTAATGTCTATTGCTCTGATAGAGCAAATGTGATACTCACATCTTTCTAGAATGCCTGGTCAGGGCCCGGTGGGCATCTTCCTTGGCCATCTGAAATAGCACTAGATGCTCACTAGTGTTAGAGCCACACTCACTAGGAAGCTGAGACACTTGGAGATGTTAACAATGTAAACTGTGACTGTAATTCATTTTGGACAATTGATTCAGTGACACTGAAGTAGGCCTGCAAGGCCATGATACATGCCTGGGATTTCTAGCACATCTGCATGGGCAGGAGCTAGGAGGAAACTCTGCCTTTCTTTAGTAGTTGCTAGGAAAAGACCCCACGTTCTCTCAGGTTTTCCTACTTGTGCCCAGACATTTGTACAGAGTCTACTGGGGGCCTGGAGCCAGCTGTGTCCCCCAGGGAGTAGTATTGGGTCCAATCCTATTCCAACTTCTCCATCAGTAACCTGGAAGAAGGAACAGAGTGCACTCCCAGCAAATTTTGTGATGATACAAATGCGGGAGGCTTGGCTGGTACACCAGAGAGGCTGTGCAGCCATGTTCCTGAGTTAGGGAAAGAGGACTGGATTCAGCTGCCACTTGTGGGTTCCCAGTGCCATGGAGAGGGTGAGTGCTCAGGAGGGATCTGCTGAGGACAGTCCCACTCATTACAGAGCTGGGACAGATGCCCATCCTCCTGGAAGGGGCTATGGAGCCACCATGGAGCACAGGAGACCCCCAGGGCCAGAACATGCCTGGAGTGGGGGTGAGTGCTGTGCTGGGAGAGGGGCTGCCCAGAGGGGCTGCAGAAATGATTAATGTATTCAAGACATAGAAAATATGGGGGCGATCACAGAGATTTCCTCTACAGTCAAATGGAGAGAGCAGTGGACACTGAAAGGCAAGGGCAGATAAATAGTTCTTCACAGCAGATTCAGAAACTTCCTGAAGATTTCCACTTTTTCATCACTGGAAGACATTGAAAACAGCCCTTCGTCTTTGCAGGCAGAGCTCAAGTGTCCGAGCACCAGCACCCAGCGGGACTTGGAGATGTCCCAGTGTCTCTTAGTGACCTGCGTGGGCTTGAGAGCTCTCGCAGGGACCTGCGGGAGAGCAGAGCCCCTCAGAGCGGCAGAGGGAGGCTGGGGACAAGGGACCACGGCACCTGGAATGGCACCAGCTGTGCAGGACTCTGCGACTGCATCCCACCCACTTCTGAAAATCACTTCCCTTTTCAAGAACAAATGATCATGCCGAAATCTAGTGTATTAAAACACAACAACGAAAAAAGGCGGAAAGTGTAACAAATGATTTTTTTGCTTTAATTCTTGCTTTTAATTTCTTTCTAGATTTGTTTTTAAAAAAAATTTCTAAACCTTTCTGTTACCATCAGGCCTATACCTGTAAGGTTTCTTTGTCCCACTCAGAGCCCAGTGCTCAGAAAAGCCCCCTGCCCACAGCTGTCCCTGCCACCCCTCACTCTCTGCACAGAGCACGTCGCACTCGGAGGTGTCGTCCTCTCTCGCCTGGTGCAGGAAGTTGGGGACCAGCTTCAAGGGAATGCTCTGTTTTGGCATGGCCAACTTTGCGCAAACTAAATCTACCCGAGTTACATCAACGCCCAGAGCCAGGAATAAATGAACCTTCCCCAGAAGAGCTCTCAACTCTTCCCTCATCCCGGCTCCCCTTCAACACCATCCTTGTGCTCCTCGTGTTGGTGCCATCCCCTCTGCCTGCCTCTCCCTTCAGCCCCACTGCCCACCTCGCTCCCGCTCTCCTGCAAGCCGGAGAGCCCGTCTGTGGGCTGGGAGCAGGCGTTCGCCTGCCGCTCCTTGTCCATGTTCAGGATACTCTTGTGGGGACCTGACAGTGGCACCAAGCGGAGCTGCTCCCTCCTGATGGAGCTGCTGTCCCCAGAGTGGGGAGCCTGGGGTCTTTGTCCCCAGCAAGGGCATGGTCACCATGGGGCCCGTCCCCTCACAGCGGCCTTATGGACATGATGCCACTGCCATCACAAAGCCCTGGTGGTTTCCATGGGGATGTAATTCCGATGCCCGGTGGAGACCACCAAGACCCTATCACGATGCCTCTGTGGGGACTATGGAGATCCCATCATGATGCCTTGGTGGAGACCATGGAGAAAGACGCCATCACGATGTCTTGGTGAAGATCCTGGGGACCTCATCATTATTGCTTTTTTTGAGATCTATAGCAGAGATCTTCACAAAGCCATAGCTGGTGCTCTGCCCACTAATCCTCATACCAACAATCCTGACTGGCTCTCTTTCCATCCCTAAGCCTCGCTCCCTGCATCCCACTGCTCTCTCACCTGCACCTTTCCCTATCATTTCAGGCCATCACCTTCTCTCTCTTGCTGGAGTCTTCTTCTCCCCTGACTCACTCCCAATTTAAGGCTCTCCTCACCGGCTTGGCCATCTATTTGATGACCTTCAAGTGGGCAGATGGGAAGAGTCTCCTTCCAAATGAAATGTGACACCTGGTAGCTTTGCTGCCTTGCTGTGGGCTCAGCTCCAGGTCCTCCTCCAAATCCTGTTAAAAAAGAAAAAGTAAAGTAAAAAAAACATCTTTGCTCATTGTTCTCTCAATTTTCAGCTTGTAATAAGTGGGTATGAGTGTACAATAAAGCAATATGAATTATGATATCTGAAATGCAGAATTAAACCATGAATCCTTAGGACATGTTTCCCCTTGTTGCATGAGCGCATGCCCAGATGTGCAGGGATGCTGCTGCTGGAGGCATGTTCTGTGCATCACTGTGCCAGAGCAAAGGCCACTCCAAGGACATGGACTGAAGACTGCAAAGCCCATGGAGAGATCAGCAGGTTGTGAGGAAGCTCCAGAAGGGCCTTTGCCCACTCTGCCAGTTGACAGCACCAGTAGCACCTTTGCTGGGCCTGTTTGGCCAATAAGCACAAGAAAGGAGATACTCAAGGGGAGCCAGGCACCCAAAGACCATGCGAGTGCCATAGGCACCATGGGTGTATGTGTGCAGGTGCTGTAGGTGGGCACATGGAGCACTTGTGACTGTCACAGCTGCCTAGCCTGAGGGACAGGGCAGGATGGCAGATTTCTTGAAGCAATCTCTAGAAAAGTGAAGGTGCCGCTGAAGAAGTCCCTGTTCATACAATCTAACAGGGTGAGCAGGAATTCAGGGGAGGGAAGCTAGAAGGGTTTGAGAGTTCAGAGACCAGAGCACAGCTTGGAGTGGACTCCAGCTTGGAGTGATGTGCCTCCTCTTTTTGCAGCATTCTGCATGTAGGTGGGACAGTTCTGCATGCAGGTGGGACAATTTTCCCTGCAGTCAGTGCTGGAATTCATTGATTAGGGTAGAGGTAGGAAACTCAGCACAACCTGGGGCACTTGCCCAGCAAGCACTGCAATGGGGCATGGTTTTCCTGCAGGTGCCCTGGTGCTCTGGGACGATGCAGGTCTCCCAGGAGCTGCATCAGAGCAAGTGGGCACTGGCACATGCCTTGGACCGCCTCAGTCTTTTCAGCTGTCCCCAGGTGTTTGTGCAGGAGCCACTGACTCCCATCCTCCATCTCCAGTGATTGCAATTGCAGCTTAGACAAGGAGCTCTCTTGCAGACCTCTATGTTGTGCTCACTTCAGGTTTGAAAGGGGAATCACTTGACCTGCCTGTGGAGTTTGTAGGATTTTTCTGACTCCCACTTCATGTCAGGGACTTCTAGACCAGCATGAGATGGGCAGAGTGACTCATCCCCTGAACCTACTGTGAGAGTGACAGAGCACTGGAACAGGCTGCCCAGAGAGGTTGTGGCGTCTCCTTTTCTGGAGATCTTCAAAACCTGCCTGGATTCCACCCTGTGCCATGTGCTCTAGGTGTCCCTGCTGGAGCGGGGGGCTTGAACTTGATGATCTCTAGAGATTCCTTCCAACCTTAACCATTCTGTGAAGAGAGGAGCATCAGAGGTTCCATAGGAACACATTTCCATCTATCATAGCTAGTCATGCTCTGATGAAAGGACTTGCAATGTTGGAAATAGTGGCTCTCCACTCAATGGGAAGAGACAACAGTGATCACTTCACTCTATTCCAGTGAACATTCCCCAGGAGGAGGGAACACAAGGGACAGAGCAATTGGTGAGTTCAGCTGGGCCTCTGCTGCTGAGCGGGGCCAGGCTCCTGGAACGGAGGCAGCTCGTGGCAGCCTGGCAGCACTGCCCAGAGACAGCCGAGTGCAGGAGCAGCTCCTGTGCCAAGAGCAGCAGGGCTGCGGGCACTGCCTGCTGCTGCAGACAGGGGAGGAGAGAAGGCAGCGAGAGGGGAACGGCAGTGTGGAGTGGTAGGACAGAGCAGAACTTGTTGTGGGAGCAACCTTCACAGCCCTTGACACAGTGAGTCTCTGTCTGCAGGGCAATGCTGCTGATCTTCCTGGAGGGCTCTTCTGAACTCAGTTCATGTAATTATGGATTGAGATTTTAAAGGTCTCTCTCCTGGAGTATGCAGGGTTTAGCAGGAGGAGGAGACACTTCAGAGCAGGGATTCCCTGCCACACGCTCACAGGGACAGGGCATCCTGCTCCCTTCTCGCAAGGAAGACACAGGGGTGTGAAGATGCGCTCTGCACCCAGCTCTGCATGGGCTGTGATTGAGAGCAGCATCCCCCAGGCCCAGGGTGCTGTGTGCCCGGGACAGTGACTCTGCAGCCTGCGAGGGGCAGCACTGCCCAGGGTGCTCCCCATAGTGCTGCGGGGAAGTGCTGCGTGGGGAGACAGACACCAGTCAGGGCAGGTTCATTCTGCTGCTAAGAGGCTGCTGCAGAGTGAAGTCTGCTCAAAGCTCCAGCTCATACACAGGGCATGTGCGAGGGGTCCTTCACAGGAGAAGATCAAGAGAAGCGCTGCTTGGAAGGGAAGGAGCTTTCCTTCATGTCTCTGCTCTTTCAGTCCCCTTATTATGGCAAGGAGAATGAAGGAACAAGTTTTCTGTTTTGACAAGGCAGTGGGAGTCCTAAACCTTCTCTCTGAAAGATTAATAGGTGTGTGAGAAACCTCAGCAAGCTGCTTCATCCCCCCTTAGTCTAGGGGCAGCATCAATATCATCTTTCTGGCCTGCTAGGACTTTCTGTAACCTCCTTCTTAGGACCTGCAACTGCAGAGCTTCCCTTGGACATTGCCCAGAGGTTTGTGCAGGGCAGAGCTGAGCACAGATAGGGTCATATGGGATCTGTGAGCAATGGCAGGGACAAGACCCAGGGACAGAGGAAGGGCTGCCGGCAGGGACAGCTGCAGGCAGCAGAGATGGGCAGGGAAGGGGCAGGAAGTGCAGGGCAGGAGCTGCCTCCTCTGCAGCCAGACCTGGGAAACTTCTCCTGCCATGGGACCATCTCCAGCCTCCCCACCAAGGGACTAAGGTGTCCCCTCTGTGAGGTGACATACCCATCTGGTAAGGTGAAGGTTTTCCAGAATGCCTCCCTGTCCCTCTCCCTTCCTCCACACAGCACATTGAAGGTCTTGCTCCTTAATTCTTCTCCTGTCCATGCTGCTCCTGTTCTTGCTCTCAGCTTTCCGTGGTTGAGTGTTTTCAGCTGCACTTCAGACATTGATGCTGCAAGGTGTGGAACAGAGGGGTCTGAATGGGAATGAGGTTCTTTCCAAGCCTGTCCTGTAGAGCTGCAGGAAAAGCAGTCCTTGGGTCTGGGAATTGAGCTGACTCTCCCTTAAGGAGATCCCCTCTTCAGTGTTGCCAGTCCTTTGGCTCTTGCCCTGTGGTGTCACCCCTGCCAGGCTGCCCCCTTCCCTCCAGAAAGGCTCTGCTGTCTCATGGCCGTTCTGTGATATCTGAGCGACCCGTGAGGAAGCTGCAGAGATGCTGAGGGTATGGAGGTGGTGGTGGGAGGCTGTCCAGGAGCAGATGAAATGGGCCCTGTGTGTCTTTGGCCAGGAGTGTGGAGCCCTCCCTTAGCGGTATGGAGACAGGGTGAGAAAGGTGGAGATGGGCACTTGGAAACTGCACAGCTCTGCTCTCAGCAGGGCCTGTCTCCTTTGAGAGCAGCATATGAGCATGATGACACTCTAGCTCAAGGAGACCGTTGCACAGGACATCTGGGAACGAAACATAACAGACAAATGAGATGTCCCAACTCTGCACATAAGTGTCTGTGGAAGCATTCCTCTAAGGACTCAGAGTTGAAATGTGAAGGATTTGTCCTTTGGGGAACACTCCCGAGGAGTGACAAGGACATCTCAAAGAAACTAAAAATTACTGTTCCTCAAACCTCTTTGCTTACCCTTGGGAGTAAAGATACTGAAAAGCTCATCTACATCTTGAATGGATCTCACCTGCCAGAAGAGGTAAAACATCCAAAAGTGTGGCCTCCGTTCTCCACTTCCCACTACTGTTCAGCACAGACTGCTCTCGAGATGAGGTCTCTGCTCCTCACAGCACACTCAACCGGTGAAAATGGAGCTCAAGCAAAGGAACTGCACTAAGACACTCTTACTAAAGAGAGGCAGTGGTGGGCAGTGTCATATAAGAAATGACTTTGGAATTTTATTTCTTGTAAAGTCCCTCCTAACTTTTCATTGTTTTCTGTTCCTTAGACAGGCCCACATAACTGCAGGGAGCTAATGTCCAACAGCAGCTTCTTCAATGACTTCCTCCTCCTGCCATTCGCAGACAGGCGGGAGCTGCAGCTCTTGCACTTCTCGCTCTTCCTGGCCATCTACCTGGCTGCCCTCCTGGCCAACGGCCTCATCATCACAGCTGTAGCCTGCGACCACCGCCTCCACACCCCCATGTACTTCTTCCTCCTCAATCTGTCTGTCCTTGACCTAGGCTCTATCTCCATAACCATGCCCACATCCATGGCCAATTCCCTGAGGGGCTCAAGAGTCATTTCCTATTTGGGGTGTGCTGCCCAGGTCTTTTTCTTCTTTTTTTTAGTAACAGCAGAGTATTTTCTCCTCACAGTCATGGCCTATGACCGCTTTGTGGCTATCTGCAAACCTCTGCACTACGGGACCCTCATGAGCTGCAGAGCTTGTGTCAAAATGGCAGCAGCTGCCTGGGCCAGTGGCTTTCTCCATGCTCTCCTGCACACTGGGAACACATTTTCCATACCCCTCTGCCAAGGCAATGTGGTGGAGCAGTTCTTCTGTGAGATCCCCCAGATCTTCAAGCTCTCCTGCTCAGATTACTACCTCAGGGAAGTTGGGCTTCTCGTGGTTAGTGTCTGTTTAGGCTTTGGGTGTTTCACTTTCATTGTGGTGTCCTACATGCAGATCTTCAGAGCTGTGCTGAGGATCCCCTCTGAGCAGGGCCGGCACAAAGCCTTTTCCACCTGCCTCTCACACCTGGCCGTGGTCTCCCTGTTTCTCAGCACGGCAGCATTTGCCTACCTGAAGCCCCCCTCCATCTCTTCCCCAGTTCTGGATCTGGTAGTGACTGTTCTGTATTCGGTTGTGCCTCCATCATTGAACCCCTTCATCTACAGCATGAAGAATAATGAGCTCAAGGAAGCCCTGAGGAAACTCATCCAGTGGGTCTAACCTCAACATCAATACCTCTACCCAGAAAATTTGCATCAAGGGTTCATGTTGTGCCATTATTTATTTCTTACTTTTTTTTGTTTTTCCCTGTAGCATTCCTGTAAAGGAAAATGAATGTTCTGGTTCATGTCACTTGTCCTCAGGAATCTCTCATTTCAATCTGACTCTTAGGCATTTTGAAGTCCCACTGAGTCTCTTTCCCACCCTGACAAGCAGCAGTTGGGGCAGGGCCAGGGCTCTCATGCTGTGCTGGGCAGCAGGGTGGGCCTGGAGGGCCTGGAGGCAGCCAGGGAGTGGATCTGCTGGGAACAAGGGAGAAAGAGAGGGATCAGCCTCATTGCAGGGCCTCCTGCTCCTGTCAGGGAGCTTCTGCCCTTGTCCTTGGAGTTGTCCTGCAGGGCCCAGGCTCTGACGGACGCTGCTCATGTGCTCCCCAATGCCGCTCTTTGGAGCCACATCGCAGAGCCAGGAGGAGGAGAGATTTCCCCTCATGTTCTGGAAGGCTGTCCTCTCCTTACCCCAGAGGGATTTCCCAAAACCATTCTTTCAGGAACATCTCCAGATGGTGCCAAAGGCTGTGAAATGTCTCAAAGAGAGCCTTGGAGAGGTGCCTTCTGCACCCCTGCACCATCAGGTCTCTTCTCTGGGCAGTCCAGTGTGGGAATCTAGGACTTGAGAGTGATCCAGGGCAGGATCAACGTCCTGTGGTCTGTAACAGCACAAAGTGTGGCTGCACGTTGAGATGCTTTGAGGAGCCTCAAAACCCATATCTACAGTCGGTGGCACCTTCAGTAGCAGAAGGATGGAGGACTGGACAGGACAGGACACAGCCTTTGTCCTTGAGGGTCCACTGGAGAATCTCTTTTTACAAAACTCCTCAGAGGGGTTTCTTAGACTGTGGTGCTCAAGGTAGAGACGAGACATCAGAAAGGAGCCAATACGCCCTTTAACACATTATCTCGAGGGCTTTATTTGGGGGCGATGGCTCTTGCCATGCTAGGTAGCAATGCCGACTGTAGCATACAAACATGATTCTGCATGCAAAAATTGTGTGCAAGTTTAAAAATGAGGAATTTGTTTTTCAATTGCACTGATGATACTTTAGAGACATCTTTAAAACTTACTTTAACAGGGATATATTTAGTTTGTGCAAGGTTGACCATGCCAAAAGAGAGCATTTCCTTGAAGCTGCTCCCCCGACTTTCCACACCAGTTGAAAGAGGACGACACCTCCAGGAGTGACGGGCTCTGTGCAGAGAGTGAGGGGTGGCAGGGACAGCGGTTGACAGGGGGGCTTTTCTGAATGCTGGGCTCAGAGTGGCACAAAGAAACCTTCTGCTTAGTGGTATAGGCCTGAATACAACAGAAATGTTTAGAAAATGTCTTTTAAAACAAATCTAGAAAGAAATTAAGAGAAAGAACTAAAGCAAAAAAAATCATTTGTTATACTTTCCGCCTTTATTCCTTGTTGTGTTTTATTACACCAGACTTGGGCATGATCATTTGTTCTTGAAATGGGAAGTGATTTTCAGATCTGGGTGGGCTGCAGTCCCAGAGTCCTGCACAGCTGGTGCCATGCTGTGGTCCCCTGTCCCCAGCCTCCCTCTGCCGCTCTGAGGGGCTCTGCTCTCCCGCAGGTCCCTGCGAGAGCTCTCAGGCCCACGCAGGTCACTCAGAGACACTGGGACGTCTCCAAGTCCCACTGGGTACTGGTGCTTGGACACTTGAGCTCTGCCTGCAAAGATGAAGGACTGTTTTGAGTGTTTTCCAGCGATGAAAGAGTGGAACTTGCTGAATCTGCTGTGAAGAACTATTTATCTGCCCTTGCCTTTTAGTGTCCCCTGCTCTCTCCATTGGACTGTAGAGGAAATCTCTGTGATCGCCCCATATTTTCTATGTCTTGAATACATTAATCATTCCTGCAGCCCCTCTGGGCAGCCCCTCTCCCAGCACAGCACTCACCCCCACTCCAGGCATGTTCTGCCCCTGGGGGTCTCCTGTGCTCCATGGTGGCTCCATAGCCCCTTCCAGCAGGATGGGCATCTGTCCCAGCTCTGTAATGAGTGGAACTGTCCTCAGCAGATCCCTCCTGAGCACTCACCCTCTCCAGTGGCCTGGGCACCAACAAGTGGCACCTGAATCCAGTCCTCTTTCTGATGAATTTAGATATTTGTTACAAATATGCTTATCCAAAATAGAACAGCCAAACCACCTCAAACAGCTATGAAATCACTTTCAAAGAGTGGTGTGCTGCTTATTGCTGTTGGAATATCCCCAAGTAAACCCATTTCCTCTATGCATCCTTGAGCTCCTTGTTCCTCATGCTATAGATGTAGGCCCCACGAAGTACAAAGCAGCCAGGGACAGATCTAGAGCTGAGGAGATGGAGGGGGCTTCAGGTAGGCAAAGGTGCCAGTGCTGACCAAGAGGGAGACCACAGCAATGTGTGAGGCACATGGAAAAGCCTCCCAAAGCCTCGCCAGGTGCGAAAGGAAATGCAAAAGTTGCCACAGGAGTGCCATGTAGTTAGACGAAGGGAGATGTGGTGAGATCATTTGAATGGCTACATTACTTCAAGGGCAGCATGGAATTCTTGACGAGAGACCACCAGGGAAGATGATCAGGGGGAAATCATCGAATCAAAGAAGGCTTAAGGTTGGAAAGGACCTCTAGAGACCATCTAGTCCAACCCACCCAGCAGGATCACCTCCCTCGATCTGCTGGAGACGCTCTTCTTAATGCAGCCCAGGATTCCATTGGCCTTCTTGGCCACAAGAGCACACTGCCTCATGGTCAACTTATCATCCACCATGACACCCAGGTCTTTCTCCGCAGAGCTGCTCTCCAGAAGGTCAGTCCCAGCCTGTACTGGTGTCTGGGCTTATTCCTCCCCAGGTGCAGGACCTTGCACTTGGCCTTGTTGAATTGCATGAGGTTTTTCACCGCCCAGTTGTCCAGTCTGTCCAGGTCCCTCTGGATGGCAGCGCAGCCCTCTGGGGTATCAGCTACTCCTCCCAGTTTGGTATCATCAGCAAACTTGCTGAGGGAGCACTCTGTGCCTTCATCCAGGTCATTGATGAATAAATTGAACAGGACTGGACCAAGGACTGACCCCTGGGGGACCCCGCTAGCTACAGGCCTCCAACTAGACTCTGCACCGCTGATCACCACTCTCTGGGCCCTGCCATCCAGCCAGTTCCTAATCCACCTCACTGTCCACTCATCTATCCCACACTTCTGGAGCTTGCCCAGGAGGATGTTGTGAGGGACGGTGTCAAAAGCCTTGGTGAAATCGAGATAGATGACATCCACCGCTCTCCCCTCATCTATCCAGCTGGTCATTCCATCATAGAAGGCTATCAGGTTAGTCAAGCAAGATTTTCCCTTGGTGAATCCATGCTGACTACTCTTGAGCACCTTCTTGTCCTCCGTGTGCCTGGAGACAACGGCCAGTATGAGCCGTTCCATCACTTTTCCGGGGACGGAGGTGAGGCTCACTGGCCTGTAGTTGCCTGGGTCCTCCTTCTTGCCTTTTTTGAAGACTGGCGTGACATTGGCCTTCTTTCAGTCCTCCAGCATCTCCCCCGTTCTCCAGGATCTTTCAAAGATGATGGAGAGCGGCTTAGCTATGACCTCTGCCAGCTCACGCAGCACTCTGGGCTGCATCCCATCAGGGCCCATGGATTTGTCGTATTGAGTTTCCTTAGGTGCTTTCTGACCCAATCTTCCTCTACCCAGGGTGAGTCTTCCTCTCTCCAGGCTTCTTCTCTTGTCTCTAGGGCCTGGGGCTCTAAAGGGCTGCCCTTGGTAAACACCAAAGCAAAGAAGGCATTGAGCAACTCTGCTTTTTCTGTGTTATTTGTAACCAAGGTGCCCATCCCGTCCTCCAGCGGACCCACGTTTTCCCTGATCATCTTGTTGCTGTTAATATATTTGAAGAAGGTTTTCTTTTTAACATCCCTTGCCAGATTGCGTTCCAAACGCGCCTTAGCTTTCCTTGTAGCATCTCTGCATTCCCTCACTCCGTTCCTGTATTTCTCCCAGGGGGCCTGTCCTTTTTTCCACATTCTGTATACCGCCGCCTTCTGCTTGATCATTGCCACAAGCTCCTTGCTTATCCACGCAGGTCTCTGGCCCCCTCTGCCAGACTTCTTACACACAGGGATGCTGAGCGTGGAGGAAGTCCACTTGAAAACTAACCAGCTCTCTTGGCCCCCCCTTCCTTTTAGAGCTCTAGCCCGTGGGATTTTCCTGAAGAAGTCGCTGAAGAGGCTAGAGTTGGCCCTCCTGAAGTCCATCTTTGCAAGGCTACTTACAGCCCTGCCACCTCCTTGTTGGATCCTGAACTCCACCAACTCATGGTCACTGCAGCTGAGGCTACCCGCTGCCTTCGCATCTCCTACCAGTCCCTAATGTCAAAATGTCAGTGATGGAGTAGAGCACTGTGGTCTCGACAAGGTTCTTCCTGGAGAAGGTATGAGAAAGGGCTCCTGAGGGCAGGCCCCAGTGCTGACCCCTCAGCAGCGACGGCTTCCCTTGCTGTGGCCAAGCCCAGGAGGGAGCAGGCTGCTGCAGTGCTCTGGCTACAGCAGCCAAGCCAGCTCCCATGCTGAGAAACTTTTCTGCGGCAAGAGGCAAGGCTGTGCCCCTTGCTCTCCCCTGCAGCCTCCCCTCCTGCACTGCGAGAGCAGGAGCCGCTGGGCTCTCCTTTGCACACCAAGGGCTGCGAGTGCCTGTGGCTCGGCACCACAGAACTTGCCTAGAATTTGCAGACACTTGTGCATCACAGCCTAGAGCTCTGACCGGGCACTGGAGGCTCCAGCGCCTCCACGGAGGAAACTCTTCACTTCTACTGCCTGCAGAAGCCAAATGTACCAGCAGGAAGATGCTGGAGTCTCTCCTTTGCATTATTTGCCCAGAGATTTGACACCTTTCAGATGAGGCTTTGGCACCTGGTGATTTCTCTCCTACAAGGCCCTTCTTCTCCAAGGCCATGCTGTGGTCTCTCCCCACCCCGCAGGGCATGACTGATCAGCCAGAATTCAAGCAGGAATCCTTACGTGGCCATGCCGTTCACTGTATATACTATTACACTTCCTTTTTGAAGGTATTAAATGACCAGACATAGGAAACATAGGAATATATTACCTGGTAAAGTTAAATTTCATCACAAAGGAAAAGGGTGAAAGCATGTCTGAGGACAATGACGTATCTGAAAGAGATGGAATCATTTCTTCCATTGATGATGACGTATTTTCATTGAGATATTGTCTTAATGAAGGTTCCTGAGAAAAGAAGGACATTCAAATATATTTATCTGAATCATGTACAGTCAGCTGAGAAGGAATTTCTGCCTGACTGAGGCACTTTGGTTCTAAAATTCTCCTGACTGGTAGAGGGGCAACTAACAGCTGGTAAATGCTGATCCACTTCTGCACCTACAAGCAGCTTTCAGAAAAACAACACATTAAAAAAAATCTTTCAAAGTTAGTGTTTCCCCTTCAGCTTTTCTTGTAGATGAAGTAAGCATGAAAACCTGTTCAGCTTCAATACAGAGCAAAGGAAAAAACTTCAGCACCTCCATAGGGCACCCAGGTTCAACCACTCCTGACAAACTTTCAAATGAGGAGCAACATATAAAGGAGGGGTTTGTTTATCAGCACACAACCAATGTAAGCAACTAAAACCCCTCTAGTTCTGCTGTGTGGAAACTGGGCTGCACAACAAGCAGGGCTCCAGGGCAGGGCTTCCCGCAAGAGCAGAGTTTGGGTCTGTATCCGATGGGCCCTCTGTTGCCTCGGCAGTGTGGAACATCCCGTTGGGAAGAGCCCTGCCCGGGAAGAACACAGGGGGCTGCCACATTTTGAAAGATGCATTAAAATCAACGAGCTTTTCCACCTGAAATTGTTCACTTAGGAGTGGTAACAGCACTGGGATGTAGACAGCACAGACATGTAACCCCCTTTAGAACTGCGCAAGCTGGTGATTCCCAAGGTTTTGCCCTTAGATTGTTTAAAAATAATAATAACAAAAAATCTTTAACCATTTTGGGCTATGCAAATGGCTGATGTAATTAAGTACAATGTAAACATGATTTCTAAGCACTGCTTTGCTTTAAAAGCGCCCCAATGGTAACTCTACACTTTTCCCTGGAGCGTGTGTCACACCTAACTCCCATTGCCCACCGGAAAGCAGTTACAGATAAAACAACCCATGTCAAACATTATTTTTGATGTACATAAGCCATTAAAATGATACAAACTCTCCCTGTAAGTGTCACCTTAGTTATCTTAAAAGGCTTCTAAGATCTTTTCAGGATGATTACTTTTTTTATTATTTTTTCCCCCCACCAAGGAATGAAGCTAACCAAAGCAAGCTGTGATCAGGAAGCAAATTACACAGAATTACGGTACTCAGACCTGCTTTGGAGCATTTCCTGCCGCTGCAGGCAGCCCAGGGACTGCCTGTCAGCAGGGATCAGTTCAGGCTGCCTGGAGCTGCCCTCCTTGCGCAGCAAAAATGCATCAGTTTGGGTGATGCTGATGCCCTCTGCACCAGGCGGATGCGGAGCAGGGGCTTTTCCAGCTGCAGGCACTCGAGCCCTGTGGAAACTTCCTTTAAAGGCTTCGCTTTCCCTCGCGGGCAGCCCTGCCCCGGGGTCCCACAGCCAGAGGGGGCAGGCGAGGGGCTGCCCTGGGGCTGCCATGGCCCCTCTGTGCGCTCCGGGACGCCCTCCTGCAGCCGCCCGCGTCCTCTGCCGCGCTCACTCCCTGCTCCTCCGCTCTCGGC
The DNA here is from genome assembly GCF_059628265.1 of Tinamus guttatus. NCBI lineage: Eukaryota > Metazoa > Chordata > Aves > Tinamiformes > Tinamidae > Tinamus > Tinamus guttatus. The sequence goes on from NW_028288587.1 coordinate 448,269, forward strand.
GCCGGCTCCTCCGTGGCGCCATCCGAGGCGGCGGCAGCAGCGGGCCCTGGTGGGCCCAGGCACGAGGGCTGCTGCGTGGCGGGGGGAGCTCATGGTTGGCCTCCTCGCCGCGGTCGCCAGGCAGGGGGTCCCCACGGAGAGCCACATCGCGTCCAGTGCGCGGTGGGACCACAGCACCGCCCCAGCCCCGAGCCAGAACCGACACCAGCGCGACCCGAAGAGACAGACCAGGCTGCTTAGCTCCTATGGGGAAAAAGAAATCAAGCTTCAATATGTTAAGGTTTACGTAGCAAAGAACTTTTAACTCTGGGGGCTCATCAGGAGGCTTCTCCTGGGACTGCAAGAGCATTGCCATGGACCTTGTACCCAGACCAAGCAGGATGAGCCCCTGCAGCTTGCTTCTTTGAGGCTTTTAATGTGGCCGGCTCTCCTTGAAGGCCAGCACTGTCCCATGCCAGGGGCTGGCACAGCAAATGCTCAACATAGAAGCACACAAAGAGATCGGCCACAAAATGCTCATCCTGTCAGGCAACACTGAATGACTACAGCATGAACCTGTGCGTCCTGAGTGCTCTCTGAGAGTCGTTTCTGGATTCATAGGTGAGAGGGACACGAGCATGTCCTGATGTCCCTCCACAAGGAAAACATATCCTTTTTGCCCAAGGCAACATATGGCACCGCACACCTAAAGAGTCAAAGAAAGTCCAAAAAAGAGCTGCAGTCCCAACCACTCACAACTCACTCCTTGCCTCCAGAGGCTAAAGCTTTGCAAGTGAGAGCTGGCAACCAGGCACTCATGAGGAACAGTTTGTTCCACATCCCATTGGTGTTACCACTATCTGTGGCTTCAGGTGATGGGTCCTGAGACAGATGCTTGTTGACTTCACGCTCTGCACCGAGGGCAAGAAGAGCTTGCCCTTTCTGGAGCTGAAAGGACATTTTTTTTTCTCCAGCAAGAGATGCTCCTACAAGAGGGAAGAAGAGCAGTGAGGAAAAGATTACCACAAGGTTTCCTTTGCCCACAGATGCTCCCTCCAGCATCCTGCACACAGCTCACATGCACTCTTTTCTCTCTACGAGAGAAAGGGCTGCTCCAAGCTTCAACACATTTCCTAGCATGGCGCCGTCCGTTTGTTTTGGGACCAATCCTTGTGGAGCAGGGGTGCAATGAAGAACAAACAGGCGAAGAACAGAACTGCTGGGCAGCAAGACACACAGTCGAAGTCCCCCTTGTAAGCGCATTACTCCTCTGTTGCTTGGCAGAAGACTTGTTATTGAAGGCTGGAGAGGTTTCTTCTTGTCTGCATGAGATTGCTGTATGACACTATCTCCTGGCCAAGCAAGGAAACGCTGTATTTTCTGCTTTACTGCTTTGCGCATGTCGATCAAGCTCATGTGTCCTCCAAGCTCATATGGAGAGGCCCCTTCACCTCTCCTCTCTTTATGCTTGCCCTGCTGAAGCTGCACTCCCGTCCACAGCAAGAACAGACCAAACAGCGCGTGAAAGGAGGCAACCTGCTCCTTTGGAGAGCACCTAGGAAATGCCCTGCTCCACCCCAAACACAAGAGACACAACACTCTTTCTTTTCTCCTTTTCTTTCTTTTATTCTTTTGAAGAAAAGCCAGCAGCATTAGTCTTGCAATGCTCTTTTTCCATGCACCTGCACTCGATAGATACAGGTGTAGTCCGGATTTCCCCAGTTGCTCTCCACCTGGATTTTTATGTACTGAAACACTTTGTGATGATGACTCTGCAACAAGAAAGTAAGCAAAAGAAACAGCATTACTGGGACATAAAGAGCAATAAGAGCAAGCAGCAAAGATCCTTTTTAAGCCACAGTTGTGCTCAGGAAATGAGGCCAACGCTCTCAAGAGAGGGAGCTTCCTACTCCCTCTTGGCCCTCCTTTCCTTGGGCTCGCAAAGACTCCCCTGCAGCTCAAAAGCAAATTCCTGCTCTCAGGAAGGTGGCAAGAGCACCTGTGGAAACCTGAGGCTCAGTGATGCTGCACACTGCGTTTTCCTGTCAGACACCCATGTTTCTGGACAGAGCACAGGCTCCCTGCGGGTGAAGCACCACGGGCACCACTAGCTCTGCCAAAAGCGATGGGTGCAGCTGGGGAGCTCCGGGGATGTGGGTGCCCATGCCTTGGCCCTGTTTGCCATCTGCTTTCACTTTCCTTAACACAGCTGGCCTATGCTCAGCCTTTGCAGCGGCACGTGTCCCTCTCATCCAGGACTCAGCATGCTCTGCCCCTACAGCCACCCATTGTGGGCCCTCTTTCTGCCACAGACTTGCCCACACAGCCGCCTTTCTCCCCGGTGTCGTCTGCACACCCTTGCCGTACCATCAGTGGGAAGAGCTGCAGGACCTCTCTTTCAATGTCGTAGACGAAGGTGCCGAGCAGAGTGGCGTGTCCTTCGTCGTCCAGTCCCTGCGAGACAAGCACAAGGGCAGCACGTGAGGCGCGACGCCAGCAAGGGCAAAGGTGCAGCGCTCTCAGGGCCCGGGATGCCCCGTCCCTGCCCTCACCCTCGCTTGCAGCAGCAGCCTGCCCATGGGCTGCGACGCAGCTGCCCCTCCCGAGGGCCTTTTCGCCTGCAGCCCTCCCTTCAGAGGCTTGTCCACAAAGCACTGCACATCCTGAGAGCCCAAAGGCAGCCCAGGGCTTGAAAGGTGCCCTTAGGACAGTGCCGGGCTCAGCAGGGTGCAGTGCATAGCCTCTCCTAGCAGGGGGGCAGGGACAAGACAGCCCCTGCTCAGCCCTTTCCCCACAGCCAGCTGGCAGGCGGCTCTGCACGACAGGCGCTTACCGAGACAGCGATGTCTTTGGGGGCACTGCTGACACTGCCAGAGGGTGAATGCGCTTTTGCAATGTGCTGCACAGCGAGAGCAGTGGGCCAGACTGGTGCAGGCAGCCTAATGACTACGTGGCCCTGAGCGCCTTGGAAGGGCCAGCACTGTCCTGGAGCGAGGTCCGTCTGAAAGCAGAAGGCAACAGCAATGAATGGTGAAGGAGTGCCAGCAACAGCACCTGCTCCTGCTCCTGCAGGCAGGAAGACGGCAACCCTTTGTCGCTGGCTCATATTGCTGCCCCGTGGGTGGGAGGCAAGGGGCAGAAGCAGCAGGCCTTTTTCCCCACCTGCTTAAGTGCACTCTCAGTGTTGCTTACAAAAGGAAGCCGGGTAGGGCATGGAAGAGGGGCTAGTATGCAGCTGACTCTGGGCCCGGGCACAGAAACATCCTCCAAGGCACTGTCAGAGAGCAGGTAGGCAAGCGGGCAATGTAGGGAAAAACGGCTTCCCCCAGCTGTGAGCCAGGGCCACAAGGCTTGTGGGCATGCTGCGGCCACACAGATGAGTTCATGTGAGTCCTGCCGCCGAGGGGAGCGCTGCTTTCCAGCAAGTCAGCCTTGAGGTGCCAGGAGCATGAGCAATGGCAGGGAGTCGAGCAAGAGTGCTGCAAGGAGGGCCAATGCCCTGGGCCTTGCTCTTCTGCCACTTCAGAGGAAGCAACTCGGGCAGCAAGGATGTGGTTTTTCTGCTACAGTACCTTTAGAATAGTCTCGGGAGGGTTGGTGGTGCAGAGCAGCCAAAATACGCTGCAGAGCCAATTCTCTGTCAGTGCGGCACTGCTGGAGGTTCTCTGCACATCAATCGTGGCATCTGAAAGGAGACCCATGTGCTCACCGTGGGGCACGCACGCCTGGTGCTGAAGGGGTCTTTGTGAGCCTCCGTGCCAGCTGTGCCTGTCACTGTTGCACGCAGTCACATCCCTTGTGAGGGGCTCTGCTGCCTAGGAGAAGGGGATTCCTTGAGAGCAGCCTCAGCTTGTCTCCCACAGAGGCAGGAAAAGAGAGCTCTGCAGGTGGGGGCAGACAGCAAGGGCTCATCCCAGTGAGAAGGAGAGCAGAGCAAAGCGCGGGGCCTGCTGTGTGGGCAGCAGAGGACAGGGCAGCCCTTCCCGCTTGATCCCCAGGGCAATGCTGTACAAAGCAGGAGAACCTATGTCAGCACAGAAATGTGGCAGGGCGGTGCCAGAGGCAGCAGCAAAGGACGCGAAGGCGGCACAGGGCGGCAGTCGTGACCGCCTGTCTCTTGAGCCCCTTCCCATGGCTCACGGCATCGGAGTGGGCACTGCTGAGCAGAGCCTGCAGCACAGCACCCTTTGGCAAGTGCCATACACGAGCACAGCCCTGGCACCCTTGCCTTCGTGGCGCCATACCTGAGGTTTGCAGGGCCCAGTCTGCCATCGGCAAGCCATGTCCTGCAGGCTCCGCAGTCATGGCCTCCCTCATTTGCTGCACTTGCTGGCAAAGACACAAGGGAACACAGAAAAGGACCACATCAGCAGGCAGTGCTGCACGACTCCTGAGTCCTAGCACAGATGTCAGGGGAGAGCCTGTGTCCACAAGGCCAATGCAGACCTTGTGGCTAGAGCCCAAAGGCCCAGGGCTTCCTGAGGAGAAGCACGAGCCCTCAGCAAGCATGTGCCTGTCTGCAAGCCTTGTGCCCCATAAGCCAGGTCCCCCAGCCGTCTCTCCAGCCTCCTCCACGCTCAGGCTGCAGATGGACTTAGGCCCTGCCAGGGCCAACTGGTCACACGAGGGCGCCTGTGTCTCCCCACTGCTCCCGGGGCCAGGCCAGAGCTACGAGCTACGAGCGGCCCATTCTTAAAGCAAGCAACAGAGGCAAGGGTGATTCTGAACAAGGCCACACAGCAGAGCAAAAGGCAAGAGCAGGCGCCGCTGCAGAAAACTTTGCAGCAGCAGGAGGGCCAGGCATAGGTGCAGGAAAGGCAGGCAGGAAATGCTTCTAGAGCATCCCCATGCATTCAGGTAACTTCCAGAGACTAGGTTTCCTTGCATTGAGCAGAGTCAGCCCAAGCAAGAAGGCGACAAAGTCTGCCCATGCAAGGCTTCAGGTACAAAATGGAGCATCACCTGCTTCATATGTCCGAGCTGCCTGGTGAGGAGAGACAGCTCCTCCCTGAGAAGCTGCATCTCCCTGTCTTGCTCCTGCAGCCTATTCAGCAAGTCCCTGCAGACAGGAGCAGCAGCTGTTAGCGAGGTGTCACCCCTGCCAGGAGCACATGCGAGCTCGGAGAAGAGGAGAGGGGCCCGTGCTTGGTGCCTTTTGCTTTGTGCCCTTTTGATGTTGTGGTGCTCCCCTCCCCACTCCCTCCAGCCTAAACAAAAGCCAGAGGCAAGGAAAAGAGAGACGGCCTGGAAGGGCAAGCGGCGCACGCTCCGCTGACACTAGTGCGTGCCACGAGTCCTGCGCCAGCAAGCGTCTCACCCGTTGGCCTTTGGGTCCGGTGCTGGTGTAAACAATTTCAAGATCTCCTGGAAGGCAAAAGGTCTCCATGAACAGAAATCCTGGGAGAGCTGTGGGGCTTCGCAGGGAGCCTTCAGGAGGAAGGCCCAGCAGAAGCTGTTGCATGCCTTTGGCAGAGGGAAACTTGCAGAGCTTCGTTCTGCAAGTCTCCGGAGCGCTTGGGCCTTGAGTTGCCTTTGCAGGAGGCGCCTGTCCCGCACTGACTGACCTGTGGCTTGTCTTGTGCCCACGTCGTCCAGCCATGGAGACTCTCAGGACTCACGGGCCAATAAAGAGCGACTGCAATTCGGAGCACCAAAAAATGGTAATGACCTTGGTCATTACCATTAATGGTAATGGTCTTGGTAATGACCGCTAGAGTAATGGTAATGGATTGCTAGAGGCCTGGTGCTTCCTGCCAACCATGGGTGCCAAGAGCTTTGCGGTAGGGAGGCGGTAGGGAAATGCTGCAGAGAGAGGCACAGTGGCATGCAGGAGACGTGGCTGCAGCCCTGCAGGCTTGGCACAGTTCCCCCGTGTTGCAACACTTGGAGGCACGGGTGGGAGATGAGGAGCCTAGCTTTGATTTGGACATCCTGAGGCAGGTGTTGGGCCACACGAGGTTGCACATGCCAACCAAAGAGGGAAACTGCACAGGAGGAGGGAGCTCTGTGCCCAAGGGGGTGGCGCTTCCTAATGCTGAGAGCATCTGGAGCATGGCCTAGGGCAAGGGTGAGTCCCTGGACTGTGGAGAGCACGCCTGGAGCTCCCTGGAGTGCAGAACAGCAAAGCTGACAGCTCTTTGCTCACAAAGACTCACCAAGAGCCACAGGGATCAGCGCCATGAGGATTCCGAAGAGCTTCCTCTTCTTGCAGATGGATTTTTGCCTAGAAAAGGGGGAGTTGTGTGGGTTAGACAAGTTTCAAGCTGGGGGCAGCACACCCCTGCTTTCCGTGATCTGCCTCCATCAGCACAGGCAGAGCTTGCTGGCAGCCAGGGCTCCAGGCAAAGCATGGAGACACACGGACAAGCAGATGGATAGCAGACCAGCTTGCCCTTGAAATCAAAGCAAAGGGCTCTTCTGTGCTCCAGAGGGGCAGAAGGGATGATACTCACATGGCCGAAAGACACGCAAGAAGCCAGCTCCATAAAACCGTCAGCAGCATGGCCAGGTGCTCCGGAAGGCGGAACATCCTCCCTGAGGCAGCAAAGCAGAGGGAAGTGAGGTCTGGCTGCTACGGTGCCATGAGCAGGGTCTTCGCGTGTAGCCCTGTGCCCTCGGGAGGAATGTCCTGAGCCCCACTCCGGAGCAGCACTTCGGCTGTGCCACCAGACCGCACAAGGACATGCCATTTGTAGGTAGCACATGTGGTGTCTCCAGAATTCCCTCTCTGAACATGACTGCATTGTTATTTGAGGGCCGCTTGGCCTGGGCAAGGTGGGATGGGTTGGACAGATGTGGAGCCTCCCAGAGGGGACCCGAAGCAGCGGCGTAGCCGACTTAGCACTGAGGCAGAGTCAAGCCGAAGGGCTCTGTGGCGCACACTTACCAGCGACACTGCTGGTTTCCTGGCTCCTGGTGGCGGGCAGCTCGCCCACCGCACTGCCAACAGCCCCGGTCACCTGGGCCTCCAGCAGCAGCGGAGAGTCCCGCTCAGCTGCGGCTGCCCGTGACTTGGAGCGGCATGCTCGCCACGGGGCAACCCTTCTTGGGCCCATTGCTGGGCACAAACCGGTAGCTGCCAATCACTTGCTCCTTGCTAGGCAGGGGCTCTTTGCCAATTGGGCAAAAAGACGGCACCCAGAATGCAGAGGAGCACGTCCGCTAGGGCCAGTGAGCCGTGAAGCCACAGCCAGGTCCCTGCAGCGGACTGAGGGTGGCTGCGGCCGTGTGGGCTGATAAAGGGCATCTGGCTGTGAGCTCACAGAAGCCCATGAGGTGGCCTCAGTCCTGGTGAGATGACAAACTGGGACATGCTCACCCCACGCTGCTGCCCGCGGCCCCACGTCCACCACCGTGCAAAACGGACCCTGAAAGCGCATCATTCCTCTGTTGCTTGGCAGAGGACTTGTTCTTGAAGGCTGGGGAGGCTTCTTCTTGTCTGCATGAGATTGCTGCATGAGATTGATTATCTCCAGGTCGAGCAAGGAAACGCTGTATTTCTGCTTTCCTGCTTTGTCCGTGTCCCCCCTTTCAAAGCTCGTATGGAGAGGCCCCTTCACCACTTCTTCCTTTATGCTTGCCCTGCTCAAGCCGCGCTCCCGTCCGCAGCTCCTCCCACTCTAGCAAAGTTTTTAAAGCCCTGTGGGCAAGCCAAACTTGGATCTATCAAGTGAAAAGAGTCTTGGAGATGTGCTTGCTTTGCCTTTCACTAGGAAAGCTGACTTGTTCCCCCTTGAAATTAAATATTTTGGCTTTTCTGGACAAGAAGGGAGAACAAGTACTCACAGGGCAGAGATGCTGCTTGTGAAAAAGCTCTAGACTTTGTGTAAAGTCTAAAATAAAATGTGTAAAGGGAGCCGCCCACACCCTCCCCCATCCCACATGATAGGGAAAGGATGCCACATCAGATGTCACCGCTCACAAACAAAATGCAAGTTATCATGATTTGCTGATTTGGCTCTATAAAAGATGGTCACTCTTGCCACGGTTTTGGAGACCTCACGGGTGGATGCACCACGTAAGACCTCCCAGTTGCCGGGAAGGTTCTCCAAATCCTCGCCACAACAGGGACTCCCCAGCGAGTGCGGATCTGGATGATGATGACAGGTGATGTCATATTTAGGCAATTGGTGATGTATCTTTTAATCACTGTTCTAATATAGTAATGGTTAGGTGCATTACCTTGCTTATTTTGTCTGTTGCTAAAACCAGTGTGTAATAAGTTTATTTTGTGAAATGTATCATTCTGTACTGCCTTAATATTAACAGTGAAATAAGACCATTCTTTCCAGTGGCGTCTGGTTCTTTCCGTCGCCCCGTCTGCCCCAGTCAATTGGCAAAACACCATGCTCTTTGCAGATGCCCATTGCAGCTCTCAGGATGCAAGGTTGGCCTCTGATTTTCAGCCTTGCAGGCCACAGTATTTCTGAAGGCAGCTGTACTTCTGGTCTGGTGCTGCTTCCTGCAGCTGGTCACCCTCAAATCAAGACCAGTTGGAGGGGGCCACAAGTGTTTCGAGCGTGAAGAGGTGACTAAGGACACAAGTTGCACCTGGAGTTCTCTCAGGCAGCAGTTGCCTGCTGCAGGGTAGTGAGGAGGTAAGTGTTGCTGTACTCTTCATTTGGTAAATGGGTGTCTTGGTTTTCATGCAATGTTTGTTGGTCGGGTCAGAGATTCCTCCTTCCTGGATCCTGTGGTGTAAAGAAAGAAGGAAAACTCTCCAGTGCTCCATGCTTTCTGTCCTTTCTTTTGTCCAAACCTGATTCCTGGGCTCTACATAGCAGTCAGCAGATGGCCTGGAGGTGTGGATCTTGTCACCTCGGGTCCTGCCTTAGAGCCCGTTCACTTAAAATGCAGTGGGCATTGGTGGCAAGTAAAACTGTCTTTCCTTTTGCCACAGTCAAGGAGGACAAAGAGCAGGACCAGTTCTTGTGGTTTTGTTCTCATTGCAAGTCAAGTTTGTTCAGTGTCCCGTGGCTCAACTGTTTTTTAGCAACATTCATGAGCTGCTGTAGGTTCAGACAAGCCCTGGAAGCAGCAGTCCTCTTCCCCTGTGACCCTCTTCATCCTGCCGGGGCTGATTTTCAGCCAGAAATCCCTCTCAGCACACACCTCCCCATCCTGTGAAAGGCAGGAGTGCAGGACTGTAGAGGAAGGGCCACATGCTGTGTGTGACAGCATGGCTTTCCAACCCCGTGGGTGACTGTGACACCACCTGCTAATCCCCCCTCCCGACCACCCTCCAAGGGGAAAAAGAGCTCAGTTCCAGTGCTGAGCTGTGCCGGTGCTCTTCTTTCTCATCGTGTTCCTTTGCATGCCCCAAGCCCCTTGCCCTTATGGCCCTGAGTAGCAAGTGTGTGTTACAAGCAGGATGCAAATTATTGCCCGATGACTTTTAAAAGAAGGGAAAGATGCCTCTTCTCTTGCTGCTCTCCAAGAAAAAGAAGCCCAGCCTGACCCAGGCAATGCCTGTAACAAGACCAAGGAAGGTAGAGCAAGGTTCTTCCTTGTGCTCACCTTCTTCTATTCCCAGTTGTCACTTTGACCATGCAGGTGGCAGGTGAAGTTGTCTGAGGTGTGAAACACAGGAATAACACCAGAGGAGAAGCTGCCACTTGTGCACTTTGAGATGTGATCGTGACACATGCAATGGTGCAGTGTGACAAACAGAGAAGGGGTAAAGGGAAGCAAGCTAACCCTCAGGAGGCATGAAAGCAGTGCGAGATGCAGTGCCATAAATGCAGCATTCCAATGTGAGCCCCTTTTTGCATCTATCAGGCAGTGCTAGGAGAGTCTCTGATGTGTGAAGGTTGCTTGCCAAGGGCCAGAGGTACAAGCAGTGTAACTGGAGGGACTCGATTTCTCCAGTTCATGGAGCTCTGTCAGACGTGGGCACTGAACAGTGCAAGAGAGTCCCCTCAGAGCCCATGGTTTTGTGGGTGTCCAGTTTGCTGAAGTGATCGCTACTCAGATCTTCCTCCAGAAAGGGAAAGTCTTCCTTTCTCCATTGCTCCATGGTCTCCAGGGCCTAGGATTACTGAGGGTCACTCTTAGCACTAAAGCCTGGGGCAAAGGTGGCCTTTTCTGTGTCCTCTCTTACCAGGGCTCCTGGCCCATTTAACAGCAGGCCCGTATTTTCCCTAGTCAGCCTTTTGTTCCTGCTCTATTGTTATATTTTATATATATTTTAAATAAGTATTTATTATTATTTTATCAGGAAGGTAAGAGTGAACATTTAGAAAGAAATAAATGAAGAGCACAGGTTTCATGCCAAGTACATGGGAATGACAAGTGACTGCACACAGGACAGTTATTGGCACTGACATTGTACCCATTGAGGAAGTTTCCTCGGTGCCTCCTTGAGCTCCTTGTTCCTCATGCTGTAGACAAGGGGGTTCAGTGCTGGAGGCACCACTGAGTACAGCATGGCCAGTACAGAGAGATCCAGAGCTGGGAAGGATATGGAAGGAGGAGAGGGGGGGGAATAAAGTGGCTAAGGGTGACATTTCACTGCCCCTGTGACCAGGAGTAGGAGTCAGACCCAACCAAATGGGTATCACGACCTCTAATCCCTCCGGGGGACTGCAGATGACTGCACAGTCCAGGGCACCTGGACTGCAGAGCATTTCCAAGGGTGCTCGTTGTGTCCATTGTGCCTATACATCCTGCCCCTGGTATATTTGATAGAAGGTGACCCAGAGGGCTCTCCATTCTCCCTTCTTCCTGACAGTTGAGTCCTCACTGCCTCTCCTGAGACTGCAGAGTCCTCTTTTGCCTGCAAATACCCAGTGCTTTACCTCTAAGAAACTCCATCTTCGAGGACCTCTCCCTTTATGAGGCTCTACTCACAGTCCATCCCAGGCATATGCTATCCCAGGAGGATCTCTGTGCTCTCCTGACACCGCCACCTTCCCCTCCATGAGAACAGCCGTCTGACACTGTGCCTTAATACGTAGGAGAGCTGTGCATGTGTAAATCCATGAGCATTCAGCATCTCCACTATCCTTGGACTCTGAGAGGTGAATTCCCAAACCAGCCCTTGGTCTCTGAAAGGTCATTACATGATCCTGAGCTCTGTGTTGCTGAACCAGTGGAGAATCCTGTGCAGCAGGCCCTTGAGGGGTGCAAGTCCTTGGGCCTATTCTTGACACCAGCTTTGGAGGAGAAGCCCAGCTTTCACGCACTGTACTGAGAGAAATTACTTTATTACAGAGATACTGTTAGGGAGCCAGTCCTTGTCCAGCATTCAACACAATTGAGGGTATCAGGTGAGACAGAGCAGACACTGCAAAAAGGGGAATGAATACAGGTAGTTGTGTAGCAACATGATAACAATAATTAACACTAGTAAAAGTCATAATAAAAATAACATGAAGAAACAATGCTCAATCCAGTTACGGGATACAGAAAGAGTCATTTGCGGAGAGATATGGAAAAATAACCACTGTTTAAAAATGTCCATGAAATCACTTTCTTAATGGCATCCTTGAGCTCCTTGTTCCTCATGCTGTACATGAGGGGGTTCACTGCTGGAGGCACCACCGAGTATAGAACAGCCAGCACCAGATCCAGAGATGGGGAGGAGATGGAGCGGGGCTTCAGATAGGCAAACAGACCTGTGCTGACAACCATACAGACCACGGCCAGGTGCGGGAGGCACATGGAAAAGGCTTTGTGCCGGCCCTGCTCAGAGGGGATCCTCAGCACAGCTCTGAAGATCTGCACGTAGGACATAACAATGAAAGTGAAACACCCAAAGACTAAACAGGCACTAACCACAATAATCCCAGCTTCCCTGGGGTAGGAGTGTGAGCAGGAGAGCTTGAGGATCTGGGGGATCTCACAGAAGAACTGCTCCACCACATTGCCTTGGCAGAGGGGTAGGGAAAATGTGTTCCCGGTGTGCAGGAAAGCATAGAGAAAACCGCTGGCCCAGGCAGCTGCTGCCATTTTGACACAAGCTCTGCTGCCCAGGAGGGTCCCGTAGTGCAGGGGTCTGCAGATGGCAACATAGCGGTCATAGGCCATGACAGTGAGGAGATAATACTCTGCTGAAATTAAAAAAAAGAAGACAAACATCTGGGTTGCACATTCCAGATAGGAAATGGCCCTGTTGTCCCACAGAGAATTGGCCATGGATTTGGGGACAACGGTGGATATGGAGCCAAGGTCGAGGAGGGAGAGGTTGAGGAGGAAGAAGTACATGGGGGTGTGGAGGCGGTGGTCGCAGGCTACGGCTGTGATGATGAGGCCGTTGGCCAGGAGGGCAGCCAGGTAGATGGCCAGGAAGAGCGAGAAGTGCAAGAGCTGCAGCTCCCGCCTGTCTGAGAATGGCAGGAGGAGGAATTCACTGAGGGAGCTGCTGTTGGACATTTCCTCCCCATCCATATGGGGGACTCACCAAGGGAAAAACAGAGACAAGTTAGGAGACACTCTTAAAAGGAAAATAAACAAATTAATGAAGTTTTATTATCTATCTGTCTATTTGTCTCATTCCCAGATCTCTGAGGCTCCTGCCTCTGCTAGGTAGAAAATGATGTTACTCTAAAAAGGGGGCAGCCCTTGCTGAGAGCAGAGTCTGGTTTTAGAGTGCCCATCTCTGACCTTCTCACCCTTTCTACGTGCACCTGAGGGAGGTCTCCACACTCCCCTTCTAGCAAACAACACACAAGACCCTTTTCTGCTGCCCATTTACAGCCTCCCACCATCACTTCCAAACTATCAGTATTTGCATAGGTTCCCCATGGGTCGCTGAGATACCACAGATATGCCATGAGACAGCAGAGCCTTTCTGGAGGGCAGGTGGCAGCCTGCAGGACACCACAGAGTAACAGCCAGATGATTGTGAGGATTTAAGACGGACTTTCCTTAAGGGACAGTCAACTCATTTCCCTGTACTGCATTTCCTGGAGCTCCACAGGACAGAATGGGGCTGTGGAGACATCACTACCTTGGAAATCCCTCTTTTCCACTACTTGTAGCTTTGGTGCCTAAACTGCAGCTGAATACTCCCAAGCACAGGACGCTGAGAGCAAGAACAGGAGCAGCATGGACAGGAGAAGGATTAAGGAGCAACACCATGACCCTGTTGCCAAGGGAGGCTAGGAGAGAGACAGAGAGGCATTCTGGAAAACCTTCACTTTACTCACAGGGTATGGCACCTTGCAGAGGGGGACACTGCAGCACTGCCCCTCTCAGCCCCTTGGTGGGGAGGCACCAAAGAGATGCCCCTCTCCTCTGCCACAGCTCTGGCTGCAGAGTTCAAGCAGAGTCCCGTGCCCTGCAGTTCCTTCTCCTTCCCTGCCCGTCTCTGCTGCCTGGAGCTGTCCCTGCTGGCAGCTCTTTCTCTGTCCCAGTGTCTTGTCCCTGTCACTGCTCAAAGATCCCATGTCACCCTCTGGGTGCTCAGTTCTGCCCTACAGAAACCTCTGGCAATGTCCAGGGCCAGCTCTGTGGTTGCAGGTTGGAATGAGCAGGTCACATAAAGCCCTAGGATGATGCAAAGAAGATGCTGATGCTGCTTTTAGACTAAAGTGGGGATGAAGCAGCTCACTGAAATTTCTCACAGACCTTTTAATCTCTCAGAGTGAAGGTTTACGACTCCCAGCTCATTGCCAAAACAGAAAACTTGTTCCTTCATTCTCCCTGTCAAAATTAGGAAAGTGAAAGTGCAGAGACCTGAAGGAAAGCTCCTTCTCCTTCAAGCAGCTCTTCTCTTGCTTTTCCTCTTGAAAGGACCCTTCAGACATGTCCTGCGCATGTGCTGGGGCTGTGAGCAGAACCTGACCCCTGCAGCACCTCTCAAAGGCAGAAAGAACCTGCCCTGTCAGGGATCTCTCTTCCCACCCAAAGCTTCTCCCCAGAGCACCACAGGGAGCTCCCTGGAGAGGCTGTGTGCTGACCCTCACAGGTGGCAGAGTCACTGCCCTGGGCAAACAGCACCATGAGGTACAGGGACACTGCTCTGAATCACAGCCCCAGGCAGACCTTGGTGCACTCCCTGCCTTCACAGCCCTACAGCCCTGTGTTCAAGTGGCATAGCCAAGAGAAGCATACCCTGATCCTCTGACCATGTGTCAGGGAATCCCTGCTCTGAAGCATCTCCTCCTCCTGCTATGTGCTGCTTACTCCAGGAGAGAGACCATTAAAAATCCTATGAGCCATGGTTTGGCTGGGATGCAGACACCCCCTCCAGGAACCTCAGCAGCATTGCCCTGCAGACAGAGACTCACTGTTTCAAGGGCTGTGACGATTTCCCCCACAATGAGCTCTGCTCCCGCTCCACAATGCCGTTCCCCTCTCGCTGCCTTCTCTCCTCCCCTGTCCGCAGCAGCAGGCAGTGCCCGCAGCCCTGCTGCTCTTGGCACAGGAGCTGCTCCTGCACTCGGCTGTCTCTGGGCAGTGCTGCCAGGCTGCCACGAGCTGCCTCCGTCCCAGGAGCCTGGCCCCGCTCAGGAGCAGAGGAACAGCTGAATTCACCAATTTCTCTGTCCCTTGTGCTCCCTCCTCCTGGGAAAAGTTCACTTCAATAAACTAAAATAATCACCTGTTTTCCTTTTCTCATGAGTGGAGATAGGTTCCAACACTGAAGTTTATTTCATCAGAGGATGAGGAGCTATGAAAGTTGTGAATGTCCCGCTCTGGAAGAATGACTTTCATCTCTCAACCAGACAGGGACACCTAGATGGGACAAATGTGAACTCACTGAGATGTCGTTCAGATTTTGATTAGGATTAATCAATCTGGGCATTAGAGAATGCAGACCCCCAGCCCTGGGTCTGAAGGGATATTCAGATTTTTCCTGTAAATTCCACAGATGCCATCGGTGGGATTCCCCTTGCCAAAAACAAAGTGAGCACAACACAGAGGTGTGCATGTGTGCTCTATCTAAGATCCCACTATAATCATAGGGATGATCATTGGAGATGGATAACCATTGATAATCATTGATAATCATTGATAATCATTGGAGATGGAAGAGTCAGTTGCCTACACACAGATATCTGGTGACAGCTGAAGAGACACATGTGGTCCAAGGCAGATGTGCCACACACAGATGTGGTGTCAGTGTCTGCTTGCTCTGATGCAGGAACTGGGGGACCTGCATCATCCTAGAGGATGAGGTGAGGATCAGGTGGGGAATTGTCTTGGCTATCAGAAACGACCTCCTGGTGCCAAATACAACTAGAGCCCCACTCACTCCAGCTGAGGCATAGGAAGATTCCAGTATTAACCAGCTGCTCTTGTAATTCCGTGCAGACACTTGATTTGATGGCGTTGAAAAGTGCTGGAAGAGCCTTGTCAGATGCCTGGGTTGTCCAGCTCAACCATATGTCTCTAGCAGATTGGACCTACAGGGAAACTATCCCCTTTGGAGCACTTGCTGGGCAAGTGCTGCAGGGAATCCTGGGGTTCCATCCTGAACCCAAACAAATGAAATCCAGCACTGTCTGTAGGGAAAGTCCATCCCGTCTACATCCATGTGTGCTGCATAAATGAGAGGCACATCACACCAGAGGATCTTGAGATTCTTTGCTCTCTCAAACCCTTCTTGCTCTCCTCCCCTCAACTTCTGCTCACTCCATCATATTATATGAACAGGGACTGGGCTAATGAGGACCTCACCGTGTCTGGATCACAGGCTGTCAAGGTGCATGGACATCTTCAGGGGCACCTTGTCCTTCCTGGAGATTTGTGCAAGAAGTCTGTCATAGGTCCAGTATAGCCACAGAGTCACCTCAGGCAGTGACCCTCTTTCCTGCTGTTACTCAGTGGCCCAGCTCTGTGTCTTCCTGGCCTCGGACACTGCTGGATTCACTTTCTTAGTAGGAAGCTGCTTCCACCATTGCATTGTTCCTGCTATATATGACGGCATGGCTCTGCTCTGAACTGGGCCATTGCATACCCAGTGTCTTTGCCTCTTGGTAACAGGTTTCTCTGCGACCATTCTGTTCTCTGTGCCACAGCTGAAGCTCTATAGCCCAAATACATGCAAGTGTAGGCTGCCTGAAGTAGAGGCAGGAGCACGTGAAGATGTGCAAGCTGTCACAGGCCAGAAATATCATTAGAATGATGATCAATGGAAGATGAGGGAGGATGCCTTTTGTGTGAAGGAGCAGATTGGATGTGTGGAGCTCTTCCTTGGAAGAGGCAACGTTTGAAGTGAGAGCTTGTGGGTGAGCATCTCAGTAGGGAGCTCTCCTATTTCTTGGCAGGATAAAAAGTCTGTGGATCACTGGCCCTGGTTCTTGTTGGGCAGACTTTAATCCCCCTATCACGACCTGGAAAGGCAAACTGCAGGGTGCAAGCAGTCTGGGAGGCTTCTAGAGGGCATTAAGGTGAACTTTTTTGCACAGCTACCAGATGGGCTGATAAGGACGATGCTTTCTGGTATCTGGACATTTCAAACAAGAACAAACCGATCAGGGATGGGATAGTCAGTGTCTGCCTTGCCTACTGTGACCATGAGAATCTGGAGTGCCTAATGCTGAGGGGAGTGCAGAAAGACAGTAGCAGAATGGAGACTGGGCTTCAGAAGAGCTGACATCCTGGCCTGTTTAGGGGACTGGTGGGGGATCCCAGGCAGCAGCCCTCAAGGATATCAGAGCTCAGGAAAGCCAGCAGGTCTTTAAGGACAGACCTGCCAAGCATAAGGATGGGTCATTCCGATACTCACTAAAACTATCAGATACCTCAGGGCACTCAAACCAGCAGATACCCCTTGGGTAGACTGGGATCTTGTTACTTAGCTCCAGACTAATAGGGGAATGTAGAGGAGAAAAAAGGCAGAGGCAAAGGCAGAGGCATTTAGA
This sequence comes from Tinamus guttatus, assembly GCF_059628265.1. Classification (NCBI taxonomy): domain Eukaryota; kingdom Metazoa; phylum Chordata; class Aves; order Tinamiformes; family Tinamidae; genus Tinamus; species Tinamus guttatus. The sequence continues at coordinate 465,059 of NW_028288587.1, forward strand.
AATATTGCCCAGCATCACATTACAAGGACAAGTGCAGGGTCCTGCACCTGGGGAGGATAAACCCCAGGCACCAGTGTAGATTAGAGGTTGACCTGCTGGAAAGCAGCTCCGCAGAGAGGGATTTGGGAATCCTGGTTGACAAGTAGTTAACCATGATTCAGCAATGTGCCTCGTGGCCAAGAAGGCCAATGGCATCCTGGCCTGCATCAGGAGCAGTGTTGCCAGCAGATGTTACCCTCTCTCCTCATCTCTGGTGAGGCCTCACCTGGAGTACTGTGTGCAGTTCCGGGCTCTGCAGTACAGGAGGGACATGGAGGTTCTACAGAGGGTGCAGCATAAAGCAACCAAGATGATTAAGGGACTGGAGCATCTATCATATGAGGAAAGACTAAGCGAGCTGGGCCTGTTTAGTCTGGAGAAGAGAAGACTGAGAGGAGATCTGATCAACATGTAGAAATAAGTACCTTAGGGGTGAATGTAGGGAGGATGGGGCCAAACTCTCCTTGGTGGTGGCCAGTGACAGGAAAAGGGGTAATGGGTGCAAGTTGAAACACAGGAAGTTCCATCTCCATGTGAGGAAGAACTTTACTGTGAGGGTGTGAGAGCCCTGGAACAGGATGCCCAGAGAGGTTGTGGAGTCTCCTTCTCTGGAGATCTTCAAAACTCACCTGGATGCCACCCTGTGCCACATGCTCTAGGTGTCCCTGCTTGAGCTGGGACATTAGACTAGATGATCTCTAGAGGTCCCTTCCAATGTTAACCACTCTGTGATTCTGTGAACTTGCTGCTGGAGACAGTGCCCATCATTTTGCTTACCACATCTTCAGAGTGCAATTCAGCCGAGTCTACATTAACTCACCCATCAGACAGGGAGGGGAATTACTGCAGCACAAGCAGCATGGCAATCATAAATTACTAACACCACTGCTCTTGTTACACCATGCTCACTTAGGCACTGGGTTCATTTAGCAGCCTAAAAGATCTTCCTGGACTCCCTGGTCCAATGGTAACTGGCCGCAAATCTCTGCTCCTTGTCCACGTTCGCCAGAGAAGATAACGCTCACAGCGGCACAAATTCATGATGCTAAATGTCCATCTCCCTCCTCTTGATTAAGGAGCTGCCTTTCTCCAGGGCTGCAGAGCTCCACAGGTGTCAGCCCCTCCACGGGGCACCCTCAGCAAACCCTCTCGTCCCCGCCGCTGCTGCTGGCCCCTCACTGCTCTGGCAGCAGCGACCTCAGCGCCAGCACCCGCCGTGAGCCTCCTGCTGGCCCAGAAGCTCCTCGGGCAGGGGGACCTCGCTCGCGCACAGCCCAGCGTGGGCTGCTGCCGCCGCGGGCTGCAGGGACACCAGGTTCCTCGGCAGCGCCGCCCCGGCCAGGAAGGGGCTGCTGACGTCACAACCAGCTGCGCGGCCTGGCCTATGAGGGGCTGCGGCAGCAGTGACGTCACCAGCCGACGCCCACACGTCAGCACAGAGCCAGCCCTGCAGAGAGCAGGGGCCTCCCGGCAGCGTCCCCGCAATGGCCTCCGTGTCCCTGCCCGCTGCTGAGACACCCCTGGCCCCACAGGCAGCGCCTGCTGCTGCCCCGGCAGCTCCGCGCACACAAGGGACCTCCCCGCGTGTCTGCACCAGACCCTGCTGCCGGCCGCGCTGCTGCTGGGACAGGAGCGGCCTCAGAGCCCGTCCCTAGCCATGGGCCAGCGCTGGCCTCGCAGCTGCTCTGCCAGCAGGGACCTCCCAAGGAACTGCCCAGCCAGGCGCCTCTTGCTGGCCTGCCCGGGACTCAGCAAAGAGCAGAGCTCACGGTCACCCTCACAGACATGGATGGACCTGCTAATGCCTGGTGCTGTCCAGTCAGGAGCACAGACAATGTGACCCCCCTCCCAAGCAGGAGCAGTGCCATGTGCCTGCTGCTGGCCTCCCAGGTGCTTGCAAACATTGACTTGACCATCATCTGACTAGATGATCTCCAAACGTCCCTTGCAACCAGAGAAAGGTGCCTTCTCTCACTCAAGCCCCCTTGAATCTTGCCTATGAACCAGAAATGTCCCCTTGCTGCCAAGAAGGCCAGTGGTCTTCTGGGGTGTAGTAGGAAGACTGTTGCCAGGAGGACAAGGGAGGTGATCCTGCCTCTCTACTAAGTCCTGGGGAGGCCACCCCTTGAGTCATGTGTCCAGTGCTGGGCTCCGCAGTACCAGAGGGACATGATGCTACTGGAGAGAGCCCAGTATATGTCTATCTATGTCTAAAGTTGATCAGGGGGCTGCAGCATCTCTCCTACGAGAAGAAGGTGAGAGAACTGAGCCTGTTTTAGCCTGGAGAACAGAAGGCTGAGGGGGAATCTTATCAGCGTGTGCAAATACCTGAAGGGAGGATGCCAAGAGCAGAAGAGGATGGCCCAGACTCTTTTCAGTGGTGACTAGTGATGGCACAAGAGGCAACAGACACAAATTGAAGCACAGGAAGTTCTGCCTGAATTTGAGGAAAAGCATCTTGACTGTGAAGGTGACAGAGCACTAGCATGGATTGCTCAGAAAGGTTGTGGAGTCTCCTTCTCTGCAGATATTCCAGACCTGCCTGGACAGGATCCTGTGCAACGTGCTGTAGGTGAAACTGCTTGACCAAAGGGGTTGAACTAGATCATCCCCAAAGCTCCTTCCAACCTCAACCATTCTGTGATTCTATAAATGGTCTCCAAGGGAATAGATCAGCTTTTGAGCTGTAGGGATCTGCCTGTCCCTCACCTTTATTGTGAGTGCTGCTCTAGTAGGATAGAAGGCATCCAGGATCATTAGAGATGACCAAGGAAATGCCTGACCTGGCCTCCCACTGAAGCACTATCTCCAGTGATTCCATTAGGACCTTTAGGCCAGGAGCTTGCAAGCAGACCATGTGCATGCTTAGCCTGGTAAGGGGGAATCCCACCTGCCATGTATTTGTGGAATTCATGAGTTAGCTGAATCCGTCTCCAAACCTGGCGCTTCTGAACAGACATGTGGAGCCCAAATCTGAATAAGTCATCTGAATCATATATGCGCGATGTATCAACAAGCTCCCTTCTTATCCCTGTCTGGGTGTCCTGCCTAGTTAAGAGATGTGAATCAGGACTTCCCGTGGGACATTTCTAACTTTGGTAGATAATCATTATCTCATGAAATAAATTGCAACGTTGGAATCTGTATCCCTGTACTCTTTAGAGAAGGAAAAGAGGTTAATCTATGTGATGGAACATATCCCAGAGGGAGGAATCCCAAGGGACAGAGTAATTCTTGAATTCAGCTGGGCCGCAGCCTGTCAGCACTGCCCAGAGACAGCCGAGTGCAGGAGCAGCTCCTGTGCCAAGAGCAGCAGGGCTGCGGGCACTGCCTGCTGCTGCGGACAGCAGAGGAGAGAGGACAGAGAGGTGAAAGGCAGCGTGGAGTGGGAGGACAGAGGAGAGCTCATGGTGGGAGCAATCTGTGACACGGTAAGTCACTGGCTGCAGGATAATGCTACTGAGGTTTCTGGAGGGGTCTCCAGCACCCCTCCCTGCTGATGACTTTTTTTTTTGAGGATTGTTCTCCCTGTCTCTACTTTGCATATGAGGAGATGCTTCAGAACAGAAATTCCCTGTCCCACCATCACAAGGTAAGGGCATCATGGCTGCTTCTTCTGGAGCTGGTGCAAGACACTGAAGGCAATGTGTGCACATAGGTTCTTCAGAGCACTGTTCTTCAGAGCAGTGTCCATGCGCCCCAGGGTGCTGTGTGCCCGGGGCAGTGATTCTGTGAGGATCAGCACTCAGCCTGCCAGGGCGCTGCAGGGAGAAGCTCTGGGTGGGAGGAGAGATCCCCCCCGGGCAGGTTCATTCTCCTGCTGAGAGGCTGCTGTGTGGGGTCAGGGCTGCTCACAGCTCAGCCTCACCCACACCACGTATCTGGAAGGGGCTTTTCAAGAGGACACTCTTGGGAAGCTGCTATGAAAGGGAAGGGAATATCCAGAGGCTAGGATTTTGTTTTGTATCTTTGACAAGGCAGCAAATAAACGGGACATTTTAGCTTTAAATGCCTGAAGGAGAGTTCTGCAGTGCTGCTCTGGGGGATCAATAGGTCTGTGAGGACCCCAGAATATTCCTTCAACTGCCTTTTCACCTGTGGGCAGCAGCAATATCCCCTTTGCAGCTCTCCTCATTCTCATTGTGCTTAGTCTCACTCTGCTCTCAAGGGGAAGGGCTCCAGGGCATTTCTGACCTCCTCTGCAGTCAGATTTCCAGAATAGCAGAGCTGCCTCTCTCCTGCCATGTGCCCATTTCCCATTGCAAGGCACAGGGTCTGAGAACCACTGCCCTGGATGTCCACACTGTCTAGGAGGTGCAACCTGGGGACGGTGCTGCTCTGTCTCTCTGTCCTCCCTTGGCAGCAGTCACAGTGTTTCTCCTCGTTTCCCTGCCTCTCCTTTCTGCTCTTGTCCTGGCAGTCAGCTGGGGCTTCAGCTACAAATTCAGATACTCACCCTGAGGTCCTGCCATGGAGGTGTCTGAAGAGGGGCAATGTGCCCAGGGTGCTGGGCAGCATCATTGGAGGGGCTGCAAAGGGGTTGACTCTCCCTTTAGGAGACTCTGTGACTGTCAGGACACGTGACTGTCTCTGTTGTCCTGCTGGGGTTGTGAGGTGCCCTCCATAAGTGGACTCAGTGCACAGAGTCTTTGCCATGTCAGTAGCAGTGTCCTGTTCTCTCCATCACTTACCCAGTTTGAACTTAGAGGGAGAGCAGAGTTAAACGAGTGCTTTGAAACCAGCCCTTTATGATCTCGACAGAGTCCAGTGTTGTCTGGAGGAACAAGGCAGATGGACTCAACAGCACTCCACACTGTTCCCTAACCAGCAGAGAGCCCATTTCCATCTCTAATCTGCTTAATGGTCACATTTGCAGGAATAGAGACATCTGTCTTTATCTGCATGCCAATAAAGACACGCAAAGAACCTGACGAGATATGGTGGCAGAATCTAAAAATCTCCAAAATAAGAAGTTCTAAAACAGAATGCTAAAACCCCCTGCTGCACTCCAAACTCTTTGGAAGTATGTGTGGTACTATGAAAAGACCCTTTATCTTAAGGGTGGATGTCCTGTGACATCAACTCCGAAAAGGAGGGATATCAAGAACCCGTCCTTTATACACATTGGTGTAGAGTAACTCAGGCTGCGGCTCCACCCAGAACACTCAGGTGGAGCAGAGACTGAGGACCTGACTGAAGGTGACAGTGAGAAGAAGAAATTACTGAGAGTTAGGACAGGGATTGAGAAGCATTTCTATGAAAAATGGAAAGTTTATTTCAGAGAAAATTCTTCTAAGCTAATACTGCCTTTTCTTCCCTACACAGTTTTCCTGAGCCCGATAGAACAGATGTCCAACAGCAGCTCCCTCAATGAGTTCCTCCTCCTGCCATCCGCAGACAGGCGGGAGCTGCAGCTCTTACACTTCTCGCTCTTCCTGGCCATCTACCTGGCTGCCCTCCCGGCCAACGGCCTCATCATCACAGCCGTAGCCTGCGACCACCACCTCCACACCCCCATGTACTTCTTCCTCCTCAACCTCTCCCTCCTCGACCTTGGCTCCATCTCCACCACTGTCCCCAAATCCATGGCCAATTCCCTGTGGAACAGCAGGGCCATTTCCTACTGGGGTTGTGCTGCCCAGATATTTTTGTTTCTCCTTTTCATTTCAGCTGAGTGTTCCCTTCTCACAGTCATGGCCTATGACCGCTACATTGCCATCTGCAGACCCCTGCGCTATGGAATCCTCATGGACAGCAGAGCTTGTGTCAAAATGGCAGCAGCTGTCTGGGCATCTAATTTTCTCTATGCTCTCCTACACACTGCTAATACATTTTCCATTCCTCTCTGCCAAGGCAATGAGGTGGAGCAGTTCTTCTGTGAAATCCCCCAAATCCTCAAGCAGTCCTGCACAGATGCCTACCTCAGAGACATTGGGGTTATTATTCTTGCCATTTGTTTAGTTTTGGGGTGTTTCATTTTCATTGTGGTGTCCTACGTGCAGATCTTCAGAGCTGTGCTGAGGATCCCCTCAGAGCAGGGCCGGCACAAAGCCTTTTCCATGTGCCTCCCGCACCTGGCTGTGGTCTCCTTGTTCATCAGCACTGGCACATTTGCCTACCTGAAGCCCCCCTCCATCTCCTCCCAGGCTCTGGATCTGGTGCTGGCCGTTTTGTACTCAGTGGTGCCTCCAGCACTGAACCCTCTCATCTATAGCCTGAGGAACAAGGAGCTCAAGCAGGCACTGAAGAAACTAATCCAATAGCTACTTGTTAAGCAGCAGTAAACTGCTTTTCCCTCTTCATTTTTAAGTGACTTCCAATTTGTCTCAGACTGCTTTTGTCCTTCGAGCATTCTCTCTGTGATAATGTTTATGTGTTTGAATTCAGAAGCGCAGAGAGGGAGCAGTGGGATGCAGGGAGCTCTGCCTTGGGGTGAACCAAGAGGCAATCGAGAGCACAGGGGTGAGGACGGAGGGTAGAGCAACAGGGTGGCCTCGTGGTGGGTGTCTGCTATGGAGCGCCTGGCGAAGGGCAGCCTCTGCAAGGCCTGTGGAGTGCAGCGCTGTGGAGGGGACAACTCGTCCTGCGCCCCAGGGACCTGCTCAGGACAACGTTCACCTCGATGTTTGGAGTCTCCTTCCCACTGGAGTCTGCCCTCATACTTTATTCCTGGAGTGTCCTGTCACGTAACGCCAGTACATGCCAGGAGGCTGCCCATGAGTGGGCAAATCTCCACCTTCCTGTTAGAGAATCCCTCTAACACTGTGCATGCACACATTCCAGAAGGGGGTCTCATTCCTCAATGTGGTGGTCCCACTTTCCTTATCCTTCTCATTCTCACATTCTCAAACATCCTTAGACAGTGGCCTGAAGAGCAGGTCTTGTTTCTCCTTCTTCTTGGTTTGTTTGGATAATATGTAACCGCTATGTGCTTTTCATTCTCCCTCAGAGATCCGGGTGTTAAAATCTTCCTTTGTTGGTGGCCTCTGCTGAGCATTATCAAAGTTGAGGATTTTTCATCCAGCCCCAGCCCCAGCACTGTCATTCTCACCCAGGCCAGGAAAAGGGGAGGCGTCGGGAGAAACAGAGCTGGGCTGTGCAGAAAGAATGGCAGGAGCGGGCTTTACCATGGGACCTGTGACAGAGCTGAACCAATCTCCAGGAAGGACAAGATGCCAGTGAAGAAGTCCCTTGGCCTGAGTTAACAGCCTGAGGTCATCATTGGCCCAAGTCCCGTTCACGCCATCTAGGGGTGTGAAGAGTTTCAAGAGAGGGAGAGCTAGAATGTTTGAAGGGTGCGGAGACCTTGGTGTGATGTGCCTCTCTCACTGATGAAGTAAGCTTGGCTTAGACTGTTAGGAGTTGGCTGAAGGACAGTGGTGGGATCCAGACATGTGGGCACTGTTAAGAAACCCGAGTGCCCAAAACCACTTGAAAGGGACATGTTTACCCTGTAGGTCACAGGGTGTATCTGTTAGAGACACACGGCTGTGCTGGAAGCCCCAGGCATCCAGCATGGTCTATTGCTGTGTCAGTGAATCAAGTGCCTGAACAGAATGAGATGAATTGTTTCACTGTTGGCATCTGCTTGTGCCTCAGCTTCCTAGTGAGTAGAGCTCTGGTAGCAGTGGGCATCTGATGACATTTTGGGGGACCAAAGCAATTCCCTACCTGCTCCCAACAGATGCTCTAGAAGAAAGTAGATATGGTGATCATGGCAATCAGACACTGGCACATGCCTTCAACCACCTCTGACCCTTCCAGTGTCACCAAGGGTTTGTGTGTGTGCAGCTGACACCCACCCTGAACGACCAGTGATTGGGAGCATAGAGCAAGACCTCCCATCCAGGCATCCCTGCTGTGCTCACTTCAGCTTGGGCAAGGGGAATCCCACCTGCTGTGTGTTTCTGTGGAGCTCACCACAGAATACCATGGCAGCCCAGGGTCTGCTAAACCAGCCTGAGAATCCCAAACTGGGTGACATCAACCAATACCTGAACATTGGGAAAGTGAGCTCTATTCTTGTATTCATTTATCTTGCCTAGCTAGGAGTTGGGAAGAGGGGCTTCCTAAGTGGGACACTTTTAGCTCTTCCAAGTAACCATGCTCTGATGAAACAAACTACAGTGCTGACACCAGTCTTTCCTAGTGTTCAGAGAGGGGCAATCAGGGATTATTTAAGCCGACTACAGTGCACATTTCCCAGGAGGAGGGAGCACGAGGGACAGAGAAATTGGTGAGTTCAGCTGGGCCTCTGCTCCTGAGCGGGGCCAGGCTCCTGGGACGGAGGCAGCTCGTGGCAGCCTGGCAGCACTGCCCAGAGACAGCCGAGTGCAGGAGCAGCTCCTGTGCCAAGAGCAGCAGGGCTGCGGGCACTGCCTGCTGCTGCGGACAGGGGAGGAGAGAAGGCAGCGAGAGGGGAATGGCAGTGTGGAGCGGCAGGACAGAGGAAGAAATCTTCACAACCCCTTGCCAGGTAAGTCTCTGGCTGCAGAGCAATGCTGCTGAGGTTCCTGGAGGGATCTTCTGAACCCATCCCACCCCATGACTGATAGGACTTGTCTCTCCTGGAGTATCCAGGGCATGGCAGGAGAAGGAGCTGATTCAGCTCAGGGATTCCCTGATGCACCTTCACAGGGCAGGGCATGCTGCTCCTTTCTTCCAGGTATCGCTGCAGGGGTGTCAAGTGCTGGGTGTGCACACAGGTCTCTCCAGGTTTCTGAATCACAGCAGCATCCCTGCACCCGAGGGAGCACCCTGGGCAGTGACTCTGCTGCCTGCAAGGGTCAGTGCTGCACAGAGAAGCTCTGACAGGGCCGGTCCCAATCAGCCAGGATCATCTTCCTGTTGAGATTGTGCTGCCTCGGTCAAGTCTGCTCACCTTGTTCATGTGCAGGACATGTCCCAAGAGTCTTTTCAACAGGAAGATCAAGAGAAGGGCTACTTCCAAGGGCAGGAACTTTCCTCTTCCTGTCTGCACTTTCCGTTATCTCCCTAACTGCTGCAGGCAGAAAAGAGGAGTGTATTCTGTTTTGCCAAGCAATTGGGACTCAAACCTTCCCTCTCAGAGATCAATAGGTCTGTGAGAAACTTTATAGAGCCTCTTCAACCCACCTTAGTCTGCAGACAGCATCAGCATCACCTTTGTGCAATTTATTCTACTTGCTCCATAAAGTGCCTGCACAGCGATGCCCCTGGACAGTGCCCTGTCCCCAGAGGCTGGTGTAGGGCAGAACTGAGCACACAAAAGTGCTATGCTCTGTGAGCACAGACTGACAAAAATTGTTGGGACAGAGTAAGGTGCCATTAGGGACTGCTGTGGGTAGCAGAGATGGTCAGGGAAGGAGAGGGAAGTGCCCACCATGACGGGAGGATGGATTTGGGGAAGTCATGCTCAGTCCTTCCAATGCAGACACCTTCCTCTGAGCAAGCCCTGCCACGTCTCCTCTGCCACCCAGCAGCCTCTCTGTCCTCACAGCCTTGGGGTCCAGGGTATCAGCCCACTCCTCTACAACCAGATCCCTGGCAAAGGACAGGGGCATCCCTCCTGCTGTGGGCACATTTCCTGCTGCCCAATATAGGGGCTTCAGATGCATGGCCTGCAGTGTCACCATCTGTGGGGTAGCATGCCCACATAGGTGAGGTAAGGGTGTTCCTGAGCGCCCCTCTGCCTGTCTTTCCTTTCTCCCCTTGGCAGAAGGATCGCAGGATTGCTCCTTGTTTCCCCTACTGTTCTTCTCTTGGGCTCCCTGGGGTTGCAGAGTTTCCAGATGCAGTTCAGACACCTACCCTGCAAGCTGTGGAAGAGAGGAATATGCATGGGAGTGAGGCGTCTCTAGTCCCCTCTAACTTGTGCAACTGCAGGAAATGCAGCCCATGGGTTTAGGAACTGAGCTAACTCTCCCTTAAGCACAGTCCATCTTCAATGCAAATTCATTTGACCCTTTTGCCTGTAATGTCTTAACAGACTTGGAGGTGCCCTCAGGACGGACATTGCTGCCTCCTGCCATCTCTGTGATGTCCAGGAGACCTCTGAAGAATCTGTTACTGAGACTGAGAGTATGAAAAAACGGTTTGGAAACTGCATATGGGCAGCTGGAAAGGGCCCTGCATGTTCTTGGCTAGAAGTGGAGCTTGGAGACCTCCCTCAGGTGCCCTGAGAAAGGGAGAGAAGTTGGAGATCCGAGGTTTCGAAAGTGGACTTGTCTGCTCTTAGGAGGGGCTGGGTTCTTTCTAGGACAACTGATTAGGGTGATCATCATGCACCTCAATGAGGTTTGGGCACACAACACCTGCAATCAAGGCTAATAGGCAGAGGAGCTCTCCTCACTCTGCATAACGTGACTATAAATTCATTTTCTCACAATTCCCAGTAGAAACGCTGAAAAATTCTTCCTCTGAGGAACACTCTGCAGAGGTGAGAGGGGCATCCCAAAGAAAATACATGTCAAAATAAATGTCAAAAATCCCCAAATTGTGCTCTCAATACACATTCATTAGAAGTGGTGCTGTAGATATTGAAAAGTCCTTTTACAAACCAGGGGGATTTCACCGGAAAAATTGTGAATCTCAGAGCTCATCACCCCTCTTGTCTCCTTCCCACTACTGTAGAGCTGGACAGACTTCTCTGTAGCCCATGGGGAGATGCCCCTGCTCCTCACAGCACATTCAGCCACCCCACACTGAGGCTCAAGGAAGGGAGCTGCACAAACATCTCCATGAAGAGAGGAAATATGGGCAGTGTGTTAGAACTGGAACAAGTTGGGATATATTTAACTTTAAAAATCTGTGATAACTGCTCAATATCTTTTCTTTTCTGAACAATCCACAAAACCTGGAGAGAGTGAAATGTCCAACAGCAGCTCCCTCAGCGAGTTCCTCCTCCTGCCATTCTCAGACACGCGGGAGCTGCAGCTCTTGCACTTCTCGCTCTTCCTGGCCATCTACCTGGCTGCCCTCCTGGCCAACGGCCTCATCATCACAGCTGTAGCCTGTGACCACCACCTCCACACCCCCATGTACTTCTTCCTCCTCAACCTCTCCCTCCTCGACCTTGGATCCATCTCCACAACTGTTCCCAAATCCATGCACAATTCCCTGTGGAACACCAGGGCCATTTCTTATTCGGAATGCGCTGCCCAGATATTTTTTTTCTTCTTCTTGTTGGGAGGAGAGTTTTCTCTCCTCACAGTCATGGCCTACGACCGCTACGTTGCCATCTGCAGACCCCTGCACTATGCGACCATCATGGGCATCAGGTCTTGTGTCAAAATGGCAGTGGCTGCCTGGACCAGTGGCTTTCTCGATGCTCTCCTGCACACTGGGAACACATTTTCCCTACCACTCTGCCAAGGCAATGTGGTGGAGCAGTTCTTCTGTGAGATCCCCCAGATCCTCAAGCTCTCCTGCTCACACTCCTACCTCAGGGAAGTTGGGATAATTGTGGTTAGTGCCTGTTTAGTCTTTGGTTGTTTCGTTTTCATTGTGGTGTCTTATGTGCGGATCTTCAGAGCTGTGCTGAGGATCCCCTCTGAGCAGGGCCAGCACAAAGCCTTTTCCATGTGCCTCCCACACCTGGCTGTGGTGTCCTTGTTTGTCATTCCTGTATTGTTTGCCTATCTGAAGTCCCCCTCTATCTCCTCCCCACTTCTAGATATGGTTGTGTCCATTCTGTACTCGGTGGTGCCTCCAGCCCTGAATCCCCTCATCTACAGCATGAGGAACAAGGAGCTCAAGGAGGCACTGAAGAAACTTATCCAGTGGGTCCAAGGTCAGTGGTAACAACTGTTTCATTCACTCACCAGGATACCTGGCATCAAGGCTGTATTTTATCCATTTCCTTTTTTAATTCTCTCTTTTACATCCATCTTAAACTAATAAATACTAAAATAAAGATGCCTAGTTTTTGTCATGTCTGCACAGGAATCTCTCATTTAGCACTTAAACATAGACCATGATAAAGCAGGAAGCCAGGCTGCCCCCTTCACTAGCAGAGAGGGGGGATTCTCTGAGCTGCTTCTTTGAGCTCCCTTGGATGTGCCCAGTGCAGGGAGGAGAGTTTCCCTCTGCAGCGTCTTTTCCAGCACTGACGCCAAGGGACCTCTGGGGTACAGAGTCACGGCGGGACAAGGGCAGGTGGGGTGAGACCAGGGGTCCAGTGTTGTTTAGGAGATCTCAGCTCTCATGCCTATGGTTAGAGTGGGATCTCAAATCTCTCTAATATGAGAGATATGGCAACCAAGAGTCAGCACAAGTTTCCATGGTTCCATACAAAGCTCCAACACACAAAACTAAACATGAGTGAATTGAAGGAAAGTCTAGAGGCAGCCTTCCCGTGGCAGTTCATCTCTCCTGAAGACACATTCCAGGAGGGCAGCAGGACTTTCTCTATTTAGAGTTGTCCTCCTCATTTCTGTGCTGTCCTTCCATGCTTTATTCTGTGGATATGGCCCAGGAACTCTCCTAACCTGGTAGAGAGAGGCTTGTTTTTCCTCGTACCCTGGAAAAACAGGCAGGACCAATCCTTGGGCTCCCTTAAGACACAGCTGGATTGCAGAATAACATTTCCACAATAAAAGGAGATCTGCCCTATGATGGTCCTGAATCTGGCCTCTCTTTAGAAACTGGAATCAAAAAATATGCCCAAGGGTGTGCAATCACAAATGGGCCTGCTCTTCTGCTTGTGAGCTCCATGAGATCCAGGGGATGACCTCAGCATTCCAGGGTGATCTGTCAGCCTCAATCTAGGGTTCATCTCTCAGTGACCACTGCAGATGGGCAATGGTCTCTGCATTGCCTGTGCCAGGCTGCCCCACACGTGACTGTGCTGATGAGAGAACCCCCAGGGGATCTCCAGGCACAGGGTTTGCCTGGAGTGGGCACTGAGTGCAGCTTTAACGAAACAGGGATGACTCACAGTGCAGGGACCAGAAGGTACAGCACTAAACCCAGGTGCACATGGAGAAAGGAGGGCTCTGCAATCCCCAGAGAGGCAGTGGGGACCCAGGAGGCCCAGGGAAGGGGCAGTGGAGGACGATTCCTGCACCCGCAGTGAAACACCACAGCCTGGAGCTAGAGGCCACCCAAAGACATCTCCTGCCACTGTAATATTGTGGGGCACTCTGAGTACCGTCAGACCTCAGACACCAGTATCAGTGGCCACAAGGGCACACTGATGGCTCATGCTCAATTTGTTGCCAACCACGATTCCCAGGTCCCTTTTTGTGGAGCTGCTCTCCAACAGGTCAACCCCCGTCCTGTCCTGGTGCATGGGGTTACTCCTCCCTAGCTGCAAGACCCATGTTGAACTTCATGATGTTCCTCTACCCTCAACTCTCCAGGCTGCCCAGATCACTCTCAAAGCCTGCACAGACCTCTGGGCTATCATCCATTCCTCCCATTTTCCTATCCTCAGAAAACTGAGGGTGCGCTCTGTCCCTTCAGGTCACTGATTAATAAACTGAACAGGCTTTGACTGACTCCCGATACCAATAGTTGCAGGTCTCCAACTAGGCTCTGTGCCACTGATCACAACCCTAAACCCCAAACGCAGCTCCTCAGGTGGAGGTGACCTCACAGGTGCAAACCCCACCACATCCCTGCTGCTGCCTGTGGCCCGCAGGGCCCGGCTGCTGCCCAATGAGGCGCTGCGGGAGCGGTGACCTCACAGTCACCAGGCAGAGCCAGCCCTGCTGCTGCCCAATCAGCTCTGCCCGCAGCGGGGACCTCCCAAGCAGCAGCCACGCCCTCTCCCTGCAGCTGGCCTATCAGGGGCTGCGGCAGCAGTGACCTCCTCGTGCCCAGCGCAGCCATTGGCTGTGAGGCCCCGCGGGGCTCCTGGCTGTGCTGGGGGCTGTGCGGGGCCGGGGCAGGGAGGGGAGCCCAGCTCGGGGCTGCGGGTGCTGGGGGTGCTGGTGTGGGGGCCTGGGGGGCTGTGTGAGCTGCTGTGTTGGGCTCAGCCAGCACTGCCCACCCTGACGTGGGGGAGAAGAGGGGCAGCCAGTGCCAGGGAAACCTGCCCTGGATTCTCTCCTTCTGCCCCCAGCACCCACACAAGGGTTGGAGCTGCCCCACGGGAGCCTTGGGGCTCGGGGAAGCCCCAGCCCCAGGAGTCCTGGCTGCCACATTGTCCCCTGAGCAAGGTGGGACCCTCAGGCAGGACTCCTGCAGCAGCCTCTAGCCCTGAGCAGCCACTGCCACAGCCTGGGATCCACAGGGGTTTTTGCAGTGAGAGTTTCTGTATGACACCTCAGGAAGCAGCTCCCGAAGCTGGGCGCCTTGTTGGAGAGCAGCAGGATCACTGGGAACAAGAACTGAGGTCCAGGCTGCATGTGTTCATCCAGCAGTCCTCATCTCACTCACCAGTCCCCATCTCATTTGATTCCATCAGCAGTTTGCGAGATGACCAGCTCCCTGCTCTGCAGATGATGAAGCTGGTGAACAACAATCCCTGCAACCTCCCTTCATGATCTTCTTCATCTCTGCAGCAGATTCCTGGTTACCATCTGACAGAAGAGAACCCCCATCTCCCTGCAACCCTGTCAGAGATGTGGCTTTCCAAGTCACTGCCAAATGAAGGATTTCTTTGGGTTGCTTGTTAAGTCTGTGGCAGCTCATCAGTGATGCTGTAAGCACAGCTCTGCGTGCTGGGGGTCTTTCCCACATGTCGTGTTTAAAGTGACAATTTCTAACATCCACTTTGGACACATTGTGACTGTTCCCAATACTCTGTTCACTCCAAGACCCAGCGGCTGGTTTGCCCTTTAGGGAGGTTAAAGCTTGCTCTGTCTTTCTGCAGTCTGCCCTGTTAGCCAAGTCCTTACTGTATGTACGGATTGTATGGACTTAGCATACATTCAAAGAGTGTCATTATTTTCTGTGAAATTGTGCTCTGCTTTATTTTTTTTTTGTTTCCTTGTAACTAAAAGAAGATCCCCCTGTGCCTGATGGCAGCCAGTTGTCTAAGTAAAGCAGGTGAGAATTGGGGCAGGTGAGCTATAACATTGAGTGCAGACTTAGGTGGACTAAGGCTAGCTTTCAACACAAGTGTTTTAAATTCCCAAGAGGCTGATGAGGGAAATGGTAGAGCTGGGGAGATGGGGAGGAAGATTGTGCATACAGTGCCTGATCACTGGGACACAGCTTTCCTACATGTGCTGCCTTTGTTAGGAGTCGCTCTGGATGGCTATGAATTGGACGGTGTGCTGTTACCTTTTCTTTAGAATAATAACAGAAAACTTTAAAAAGATGAAATACTTGTATATGATTGTTGTCTTCAGCTTTCATGCTACACTCTCAAAACCTCTCCAATTAGCCATGGACAGTTGAAGGAAATAGCAGGGAGAGTCCTGGTTTATTAGCGATTTTGCTTTTTAATGAGCTTCATGCAATACTTGGAGCTGAGTCCATGAATTGCAGCTATTGAAAGCAGATTGAAGAAATCAGTGAAGAAGTCAAAGTCAGAAGGAAACTCTAAAGTTTTGTAGAGCATTAATGGATCCCCCTGAGGCCATTAACTACAACAACTCACCAGGGGCTGATTAAAGGTAAAAAAATATAATCATTGAGAAAATACTCAGGTGGCTCTGACGCTGAATACACCCTTGATGTGTTTTGTCAAGAAACATTGGCCAAGCACAGGCAGAGAAACCCTGGGAAGGGAGATCCTTTCCTCCATGTGTTGCCCACGTCCTCCCTGGCATCAGTATTTGGGTGAGGGTGTGCAATGCTGAGTGCAGGACAAACACACGACACCTCCCAGGGTCCTCAGAAGGATAAAGGGGACAAAGAAGTCCTGATGATTCGGGGTAGGCCTCGGTGACAGACACAACAGCCATAGTCAAGAGGATAAAGACCTCCATTCTGTTGGGGCCTTGGCAGTGCCCTTGCCCATCTCTACCACAGGTCATCCTAGACCTGCTCCTGTGTCCTTGCAGACTATAGACACCCAATCTACTTCCTCAGCAAGTTCTCACAAGAGGTTCTCCTTCCCTTCATTGAGAGCTTTTCCATCCTCAGTGGCTGTTTCTTGAAACACAAAGCCATAGGTGGTGACAGACTCGCTCTGGGTGCCCTGTAGCACCGCTGCTCTACCCTTCAAGTGATATTTCTTCATCCTATTGCCCAATCCGAGCTTCCCAAGCTATATTTTGCCCCTGTTTCCTCTTTTCATGCTGCTTCCCGCTACCAAGGAAATCTCTTGGCAGCCCCACAATGTGGGGACGAATATAACCTTGTGTGGTACGACAGAGTGGAACGTGAGGAACTGAAGTGCCAGGGCCTGAACGACAGGCCCGAGTCGGGGTTGACTTAGAGATGAATACAACACTGCCTTTGCAGTGCACAACACTCGCCTGTAGAATTGTTCATGCCAGCTTGCACGGAGGCTTATTAAAATGTAGATTTTTAAGCTCTTCTGTGGCTGTTTTTTACCTTGAAGGGAACCCTCCCACCCGAGGCCTTGTCTCTGACAAGATACCCATCCCACATGATAGGGAAAGTATGCCACATCAGATGTTACCGCTCACAATCAAAATGCAAGTTATCATGATTTGCTGATTTGGCTCTATAAAAGATGGACACTCTTGCCGCGATTTTGGAGACCTCACGGGTGGAAGGACCATGTAAGACCTCCCAGTTGCCGAGAAGGTTCTCCAAATCCTTGCCACAACAGGGACTCCCCAGCGACTGCGGATCTGGATGACGATGACAGATGATGGCATATTTAGGCAATTGGTGATGTATCTTTTAATCACTATTCTAATATAGTAATGGTTAGGTGCATTACTTTGCTTATTTTGTCTGATGCTAAAACCAGTGCGTAATAAGCTTATTTTGTTAAATGTATCATTCTGTACTGCCTTAATATTAATAGTGAAATAAGACCATTCTTTCCAGTGGGGTCTGGTTCTTTCCATCGCCCTGTCTGCCCCAGTCAATTGGCAAAACGCCCTGTTCTTTGCAGATGCCCATTGCAGCTCTCAGGATGCAAGGTTGGCCTCTGATTTTCAGCCTTGCAGGCCACAGTATTTCTGAAGGCAGCTGTACTTCTGGTCTGGTGCTGCTTCCTGCAGGTGGTCACCCTCAAATCAAGACCAGTTGGAGGGGGCCACAAGTGTTTCCAGCCAGCTCTGAAGAGGTACCAAGGACACAAGTTGCACCTGGAGTTCTCTCAGGCAGCAGTTGCCTGTTCCAGGGTAGTGAGCAGGGAAGTGTTGCTGTACTCCTCATTTGGTAAACGGGTGTCCTGGTTTTCATGCGATGCTTCTTACTCGTGTTACAGATTCCTCCTCCCTACATCCTGTGGTGTAAAGAACAAAGGAAGACAACTCTCCAGAGCTCCATGCTTTCTGTCCTTTCTTTTGTCCAAACCTGATTTCTGGACTCTGCATAGCAGTCAGCAGATGGCCTGGAGGTGTGGACCTTGTCTCCTTGGGTCCTGCGTTAGAGCCCCTTCACTTAAAATGCAGTGGGCATTGGTGGCAAGTAAAACTGTCTTTCCTTTTGCCAGGGTCAAGGAGGACAAACAGCAGGAGCAGTCCTTATGGTTTTGTTCTGATTGCAGGCCAAGATTGTTCAGTGTCGCGTGGCTCAACTGTGCTGTAGTAACACCCATGAGCTGCTATATGTTCAGACAAGTCCTGGAAGCAGCAGTCCTCTTCCCCTGTGACCCTCCTTATCCTGCCAGGGCTCACTTTCAGCCAGAAATCCCTGTTAGCACACACCTCCCCATCCTGTGAAAGGCAGGAGTGCAGGACTGTAGAGGAAGGGCCACATGCTGTGTGTGACAGCATGGCTTCCATCCCCGTGGGTGACTGTGATACCACCGCTAATCCCCCCTCCCGACCACCTTCCAAGGGGAAAAAGAGCTCAGGTCCAGTGCTGAGCTGTGCTGTTGCTCTTCTTTCTCATCATGCTCCTTTGCATGCCCCAAGCCCCCTGCCCTTATGGCCCTGAGCAGCAAGTGTGTGTTACAAGCAGGATGCAAATTATTGCCAGATCACTTTTAAAAGAAGGGAAAGATGCCTCTTCTCTTGCTGCTCTCCAAGAAAAAGCAGCCCAGCCTGAACCAGGCAATGCCTGTAACAAGACCACGCAAGGTAGAGCAAGGTCCTTCCTTGCACTCAGCTTCTTCTGTTCCCAGTTGTCACTTTGACCATGCAGGTGGCAGGTGAAGTTGTCTGAGGAATAACACCAGAGCAGAAATTGCCACTTGTGCACTTTGAGATGTGATCATGACACATGCAATGGTGCAATGTGGCAAACAGAGAATGGGTAAAGGGAAGCAAGCTAACCATCAGGAGGCATGAAAGCAGTGCGAGATGCAGTGCCATAAATGCAGCATTCCAATGTGAGCCCCTTTTTGCATCTATCAGGCGGTGCTCAGAGAGTCTCTGATGTGTGAAGGTCGCTTGCCAAGGGCCAGAGGTACAAGCAGTGTGACTGGAGGGACTCGATTTCTCCAGTTCATGGAGCTCTGTCAGACGTGGGCAGTGAACAGTGCAAGGGAGTCCCCTCAGAGCCCATGGTTTTGTGGGTGTCCAGTTTGCTGAAGTGAGTGCTACTCAGATCCTCCTCCAGCAAGGGAAAGTCTTCCTTTCTCCATTTCTCCATGGTCTCCATGGCCTAGGATTCCTGAGGGTCACTCTTAGCACTAAAGCCTGTGGCAAAGGTGGCCTTTTCTGTGTCCTCTCTCACCAGGGCTCTTGGCCCATTTGGCAGCAGGCCTGTGTTTTCCCTAGTCCACCTTTTGTTCCTGCTGTAGTGCTGTATTGTATTTCAAATAATTATGTTTTATTATTTTATCAGGAAGGTAAGAGTAAGAATTCATAAAGAAATAAATGAAGAGCACAGGTTTCATGCCAAGTACATGGGAATGACAAGTGACTGCACACAGGACAGTTCTTGGCACTGATATTGTACCCATTGAGGAAGTTTCCTCAGTGCCTCCTTGAGCTCCTTGTTCCTCATGCTGTAGACAAGGGCGTTTAGTACTGGAGGCACCACTGAGTACTGAATGGCCAGTACAGAGAGATCCAGAGCTGGGAAGGGTATGGAGCGGGGAGAGAGGGGAGATAAAGTGGCTAAAGGTGACATTTCAGTGCCCCTGTGACCAGGAGTAGGAGTCAGACCCAACCAAATGGGTATCACGACCTCTAATCCCTCTGGGGGACTGCAGATGACTGCACAGTCCAGGGCACCTGGACTGCAGAGCATTTCCAAGGGTGCTCGTTGTGTCCAGTTGTGCCTATACATCCTGCCCCTGGTGTTTGATAGATGGTGACCCAGAGGGCTCTCCGTTCTCCCTTCTTCCTGACAGTTGAGTCCTCACTGCCTCTCCTGAGACTGCAGAGTCCTCTTTTGCCTGCAAATACCCAGTGCTTTACCTCTAAGAAACTCCATTTTTGAGGACCTCTCCCTTTATGAGGCTCTACTCACAGTCCATCCCAGGCATATGCTGTCCCAGGAGGATCTCTGTGCTCTCCTGACACCGCCAGCTTCCCCTCCATGAGAACAGCCATCTGACACTGTGCCTTAATACGTAGGAGAGCTGTGCATGTGTAAATCCATGACCATTCAGCGTCTCCACTATCCTTGGACTCTGAGAGGTGAATTCCCAAACCAGACCTTGGTCTCTGAAAGATCATTACATGATTCTGAGCTCTGTGTTGCTGAACCCATGGAGAATCCTGTTCAGCAGGCCCTTGAGGGGTTCAAGTCCTTGGGCCTATTCTTGACCCCAGCTTTGGAGGAAAAGCCCAGCTTTCATGCAATGTACTGATAGAAATTACTTTATTACAGAGATACTGTTAGGGAGCCAGTCCTTGTACAGCATTTCACACAATTTAGGGTATCGGGTGAGACAGAACAGACACTGTAAAAAGGGGAATGAATACAAGGAGTTGTGTAGCAACACGATAACAATTATTATCACTAGAAAAGTCATAATAAAAATAACATGAAGAAACAATGCTCAATCCAGTTATGGGATACAGAAAGAGTCATCTGTGGAGAGATGTGGAAAAATTACCACTGCTTAAAAAGGTCCATGAAATCACTTTCCTAATGGCATCCTTGAGCTCCTTGTTCCTCATGCTGTAGATGAGGGGGTTCACTGCTGGAGGCACCACCGAGTACAGAACAGCCAGCACCAGATCCAGAAATGGGGAGGAGATGGAGCGGGGCTTCAGGTAGGCAAACAGACCAGTGCTGAGAAACAGGGAGACCACGGCCAGGTGTGGGAGGCACATGGAAAAGGCTTTGTGCCGGCCCTGCTCGGAGGGGATCCTCAGCACAGCTCTGAAGATCTGCACATAGGACAGCACAATGAAAGTGAAACACCCAAAGATTAAATAGGCACTAACAACAAGAAGCCCAACTTCCCTGAGGTAGGAGTCTGAGCAGGAGAGCTTGAGGATCTGGGGGATCTCACAGAAGAACTGCTCCACCACATTGCCTTGGCAGAGGGGTAGGGAAAATGTGTTCCCAGTGTGCAGGAGAGCATTGAGGAAACTACTGGCCCAGGCAGCTGCTGCCATTCTGACACAAGCTCTGCTGCCCAGGAGGGTCCCGTAGTGCAGGGGTCTGCAGATGGCAACGTAGCGGTCATAGGCCATGACTGTGAGGAGAGAACACTCTGCTGACATGAGAAAGGCAAACATAAAGACCTGTGCAGCACATCCTGAGTAGGAAATGGCCCTGTTGTCCCACAGGGAATTGGCCATGGCTTTTGGGACAGTGCTGGAGATGAAACTGAGGTCAAGGAAGGAAAGGTTGAGGAGGAAGAAGTACATAGGGGTGTGGAGGCGGTGATCGCAGGCTACAGCTGTGATGATGAGGCCGTTGGCCAGGAGGGCAGCCAGGTAGATGGCCAGGAAGAGCGAGAAGTGCAAGAGCTGCAGCTCCCGCGTGTCTGCGAATCCCAGGAGGAGGAAGTCTGCAAGAGAGCTGCTGTTGGGCATTTTGCCCCCAGTCTTTGGGGACTGTCCAAAAAAGAGAAGAGATTGAGAAGTTAGTATTAACTTTTCAAGGAAAAAAAAACTCTCTAGTTGCTCATTTTTCATACATCCTCCCCCTATGCACTCTCACACTGCCTCTGTCTTTACTGAGAGGATCTTTTTCTCAGCACTTTGCTTGAGTTCTGCTTTGCACTGGCTGAGTGTGCTGTGAGGAGCAGGGACCTCAGCCCCTGAACTCCAGGGGGTCTGTCCTGCTGTACAGCACTGGGAATCAGGGAACAGAGGTGACAAGCTTGACCATTCACCATTTCTGTCAGGTGAAGTCCACTCAAGACATCAACGAGCCCTTCAGCATCTTCCCTCCCAAATATAAAGAGGGTGGTTTGAGGAACAGAGTTTCATGGAATTGTTCAATATTTTTTATTTGATTGGATCTGTGCTTGTCACCCCTGGGGAGTGTTCCTCAAAATAGACCTCTTTGGCATTTCTACTGAGTCCAGAGACGAAATCATCCACTGTTGCTGTGCAGATTAGGGACATCTCATTTGTCTCTTAGACTATTTCCCAGCTGTTCTATGCTGGAGGATGATCACACTCCTCTACTATCCTAACAGGAGATCAGACCTTGCAGAGGGCAGAGGAGTCCCATTTCACAATGCAGATTTTCAATTTCTCGCCCTTTCCCCATACACCTAAGAGAGTCTCCTCATGCCCCTTCTTGCCAAGAGCATGCAGGGCTCTTTTCAGCTGCCCATAGACAGATTCTCCCCACCACTTCCATACCCTCAGCATCTCTGCAGCTTCCTCACGGGTCTCTCTCAGCAGTGAGGATGGGCTCTCCTTAAGGGAGATACAGCTCATTTCCCAGCCCTGTGCACTGCATTTCATGGAGCTGCACAGGACAGAAGGGGGATGGAAAAGCTCCTTCCCTGCAGACCCCTCTGTTCCACAGCTTGCAACATCAGCGCCTGAACTGCAGCTGAAAACACCCAACCCCAGAAAGCTGAGAGCAGGAACAGGAGCATCCTGGACAGGAGGGGAAACAAGGAGCAAGACCATGATGCTGCTACCAAGGCAGGCAAGGAGAGGCACAGAGAGACATCCAGGAAAGCCTTCACCGTACGCAGCTGGGCATGTCACCTCGCAGATGGTGACAGTACAGAGCAGTGACGCTGAGCCCCTTGGCGGGGCAGCAGGAAATGGGCCCGTGGCAGGAGAGATGCCCCTGGATATGGATGGAGGTCTGGCTGCAGAGGAGGCAGCTCCTGCCCTGCACTTCCTGCCCCTTCCCTGCCCATCTCTGCTGCCTGGAGCTGTCCCTGCCGGCAGCTCTTCCTCTCTCCCTGTGTCTTGTCCCTGCCACGGCTCACAGATCCCGTATCACCCTCCATGTGTTCAGCTCTGCCCTACAGAAACCTCCTGGCTCTGTGGCCGCAGGTCATAGTGATTAGGTCACATAAAGTCCTCCGAAGCCACAATAATGATGGTGATGCTATCTGCAATCTAAGGTGGGGATGAAGTGGCTTGCTGAGGTTTCTCACAGACCTCTTAATCCCTCACTGCCTTAATCCCTGCCAGGTGTCTCTCCTCTCATGCAGAGCTTCTCCCTGGAGGCCCATGGGGAGCTCCCCAGGCAGGCTGAGCGCTGCCCCTCGCAGGCTGCAGAGTCACTGCCCCGGGCACACAGCAGGCGCAGGGACACTGCTCTGAAGAACAGACCTGGCTGCACTCCCTGGCTTCACCCCCCTGCAACGTCCCTGCGAGAAGGAAGCAGGATGCTCTGTCCCTGTGACAGTGTGGCAGGGAACGCCTGCCCTGGAGCATCTCCTCAGCCTGCTATGCCCTGAATAATCCAGGAGAGAGACTATTAAAAACCCAGTGCATAATGGCATGGACTGAGAGCAGAAGTCCCCTCCAGAAAGCTCAACAGCATTGTCCTGCAGCCAGACACTCACCATGTAAACGGCTGTGAAGATTTTGCCATGCACTGAGTTCTGCTCTGTTCCCCTTGCTCCAAACCACCATTCATCCCTCGCTGCCTTCTCTCCTCTGCTGTCCGCAGCAGCAGGCAGTGCCCGCAGCCCTGCTGCTCTTGGCACAGGAGCTGCTCCTGCACTCGGCTGTCTCTGGGCAGTGCTGCCAGGCTGCCACGAGCTGCCTCCGTCCCAGGAGCCTGGCCCCGCTCAGGAGCAGAGGCCCAGCTGAACTCACCAATTTCTCTGTCCCTTGTGCCCCCTCCTCCTGGGAAAAGCTCACTTCAATAAACTAAAATAATCAGCTGTTGTCCTTTGCTAATGATTGGAGAGAGATTATTCCAACATGGCAATTTATTGCATCAAAGGATGACTATCTATGAAAGTTGGAAATACCCCACTCTGGAAGCCTCATTTCACATCCCTTAACTAGACAGGAGACCGAGGAGTGGACAAATAGGATTTAATTGACACATGGTCCAGGTGCTGATTCAGAAATATCAATCTAGGCAGTACCTGTCTAGGCCTGGACCTGAAGTTGTATTCGGATCCCTCCTCTAAACTCCACAAATACAGCAATGGCGGGATTCCCCCTGCCAAAATTGAAGTGAGCAGAGCACAGAGATCTACCCATGAGGTCCTTGTCAAAGCTCCACCACAATCACTGGAGATGCAGGGTGGGAGTCAGCAGTTCCCACAGAAACACCTGGTGACAGCAGAAGAGACTGAGGAGGTCCAAGGCATGTGTCAGTGCCTGCTTGCTCTGATAGAGCTACTAGGAGACCTGCATCATCCTAGAGCATGAGTTGGGGAATTGGCCATCTTGGCCATCTGAAATGATCCCAGATGCCAACTACGACAGCAGCAACACTCCCCATGAAGCTGAGGTATGGGAAGATTGCAGGATTAACCAACAGCTCTTGTAATTCAATGCAGAGCCTTGATTTGATGTCACAGAAAAGTGCTGGCAGGGCCTTGTCTGATGCCAGGGGTGTCCAGCACAACCACACGTCTCTAGCAGATACAGCAGGGGACCTACAGGAAAACCATGTCCCCTTGGAGTGACTGCTGGGCAAGTGCCCCAGGGCATCCTGCGTTTCCATCCTGTACCAAACAAAGACATTCCAGCACTGGCTGTAGGGAAAGGCCATCCCTTCTACATCCAGGGTGCTGCATAAATGGGAGGCACCCCGGCCCTGCCATGTCTCTGCTCCAGGCCCTGCACTCTCAAACCCTTCTAGCTCTCCTCCCCTGAACTCCTCTTCATCCCATCACATGGTGTGAACAGGCAATGGGCTAATGAGGAACCCTGGGTGGCTGCACCAAAGGCTGTCAAGGCCCATGGACATCTTCAGTGGCACCTTGTTTTTCCTGAACCAGCGTCAGCTACAGGAGAGAGTGCCCGTTGGGCTGCTTTGTGTGAGAGGAAATGCCCATGGTCAGGAATATGTGTCCCCTCGCTGGAGAAGCTCTTGCCTGGCTGTCTTGGCCCAGATCTCCTTCCCCACCATCCTCGTGCTCTCCGTGCAGGTCCCATCCCTGCCGCCTGCCTCTCCCTCCAGCCTCACCGCTCACCTCCCTCATGCGGGAGGTGATCCCCTCCAAGGATCCCGTCCATGGACGAGGAGCAGTCATTTGTCTGCTGTCCCTTCTCCATCTCCAGGACTCGCTCTGGGGACAGCCCTGCACGGCCAGCGCGTTTCCAGCCTGTCCTCTGCACAGACAGACGCGTCCTCACAGTCCATGTCACAGCCCTGTCCTCTGCTGCTCACACTGAGGGGACCTCACAGGCCCTTGACTGGGGCCGGTCCTGCTGATGGCCAATCCCGCACAAAGGCAGAAGTGACCTCACAATGTGCCCTGGAACCTTCAGCTGGCTCTGGCCTATCAGCTGCAGGGACAGAGGAGATGTCACAAGAAACCTCAGCAACCCAGAGCCTCAGGTCTACAGAGAAGGATGTGACTTCACAGTCGCCATCAGAGCCATGTGCCTGCTGCTGGCCTATCAGGTCCTGCAGCAGGAATGCCAACACAACCAACATCCAAACCATGAGCCTTTTTTCTGGCTTGTCACGACTAGACATTGAGCTGACGTCACAACAGCCTATGGGAGCTAAGAGCCCCCTTTGGCCTATCATCATCTCCGGAGCAATAAGTGTCATCAGAGTGAGAAGTTTTGGGGCTATCATCAGCTACTCAGGCAGAAATGACCTCAGAGTATGAACGGCAGCCATGCCCCTGCTGCTGGCATGTCATGTTCTCACACAGAAAGGACCCTGCCATTGGTCCCAGGAACATTGGCAAGGTTGTTCTCCAGTGTTGTGGTTTGATGGTGGGGGCATATGTTGTAAAGAGATGAATCCTCCTGCGTTCCAGCTGACCCTCAGAGGTCAGGATTCACAACAGTCTGTCAACTGTAGGTCCTATTGCCTTCAAAACCAGTAGTCAAGTTCAGAAATAGCAGTTTATTCAAATGCAACATTTAGAAAACAGGTTTCGGATGTCAGGACAGGAAATTCTCGACTATAGTGTGGGGTTCTTAGCTAGTGTCTAGTGTACAAATGTGCAATCATCAGTAACTCCAGAAGTTGGGAGAGGGCTCTCAACCTCGAGGAGTCTCCTCAGGCAGTGTCCTCTGCAAAGGGGAGAAAGGAGTTGAGCCTGTTGATGGATCCAGAAGTTATGATGGAGTCTTCCCTCTCCCTTCTTCTTTCTTCCTTCTTTCTTCCTTCTTGCCTTCTTCCTTCTTTCTCCTTCACCAGTACCTCCTTCTTACCTTTTATATATTTTCTTTTACATATAGTTGGAGCTTGAGTGACTCTAGTCATGCTTACTTTTGTTATTGATTTGTTTGAAAAAGTCTCCTGAGTTAATTGAAAATCATGCTCAGTGAGGAGTGGTCGTTCCTTGGAAGTGGATAATTTCTGAGATGGTGTTGTGTATTGGTATTATAATGAGATTAGGAGGAGGAGAAGTTTGAGCAAAGTCTATCGGAAGGGACTGATCTGACACCATTGTTGGCCCAGCACCAGACATCACACTATGTGGCTTACCAGCTGCATGGTACGACCAGGTTGCCACCTCTGTAGGGAGTACAACAGAGTTTGGCCGTGGTGTCTTCACTCCGCTCTGCCCTCCATTCACTCGTCGTCTGCACGGCACCATCACATTATCCCCTTCACAGGGACGTCAACAAAGTTTGGCCACAGTGTCTCCTTTCTGCTCCACTCTTCATGTACTCATATTGGAACGTGCTAGGAGGGCAGATTGTGTTGCCAAGGGAATTGTGGAGAAGTAGATTCCACACGTACCAACCCTCCTGGAAGCAGTAACTGTACCTCACTCCAAGGAAGCCTCTGTAATGCCATAACTTCTGTCAGGCCCTAATTTTTCTCTAACTTCCTCTTTCTCGAGGAATTCTCTCACAGGAGCTCCCAGGGAGGAATCCAGTTGCTGCATCCCAAAACTTAAAAAAGGGGGATTCCCACCTCCTGTCAGTTTGTGGAGTTCTTGGGAACCAGTGGAATCCTGCTCCATTCTTGGTGCTTCTCAGTGCTCACTAGATGTCTTAAGTCCTCTAACCAGGCCCTGAAGCACAAGTTATTAAATTTCCTTCTTCTCACTCTGCAGGTGTCTTGTCCTCTTATGAGGTGGAACCAGCTCTCCCCGGGATGGGAGCAGCTCCTCTTAAAGGAGCACCAAGACACAGGGCACTGCCTGCGGGCACCAGGCTGAGATGAGCTGCCCATAAGTGAAAGATGATTGGGATTGGGAGGACAGCTGAGAGCTCTCTGAAGGGATAAATCTTCCCAGCCCTTGGCACGGTAAGTGTCTGGGTGCAGGGCAACAGTGCTGTGGTTCCTGGAGGGATCTTCTGAACCTGGCGCCTTCAGGCTAATAGGATGTGTCAGGGTGTCTCTCCCAGCTTTTCCTGTTTGGAGCTGGTGGTGCTTCAGCAGGGATTCCCAGGCACACATTTAGAGGGACAGGGCATGACAACTCCCCTCTCCTAGGGAAAGAGCTGCAGTGTGAAGCTGGAGAGGGCACCCAGGTGTGAGTGGGCAGCAATTCAGAGCAGTGTCCCTGTGTCCCAAGGTTCTGTGTGGCCAGGGCAGTGATTCTGCCACCTGTAAGGGTCGGCACTCAGCCTGCCTGAGGAAATGCCCATGGTGCTGCAGGGAGAAGCTCTGGGTGGCAGGAGAGACCCCCATCAGGGCAGGGTTATTTCCTCATCATCAGGGTGTTCCACAGGTTAGGGCTGCTCTCAGCTTCAGCTCATCCCCAGGATATTTGCTAGGGGTCTCTTTAAGAGGATAGGCATGACAGGGTTAACTTAAGGAGTTTTCTTGAACCTCTGCTTTCAGTTTCTTCTTTATTTATTTATTGGGGGTGTGTGTGTGTGGTTTTCTCTGTGCTGTCCTGCACACTGCTAATACATTTTCAATAGCACTCTGCAAGAGCAAAGCCCTGGGCCAGTTCTTCTGTGAAATCCCCCCAGATCCTCAAGCTCTTTGGTTCAGTTTCCTACCTTAGGGAAACTGGGATCCTGGTGATTACTCTTGCTGTAGACTTTGTGTGATCTGCTTTCATTGTCCTGTCCTAAGTGCAGATCTTCACAGCCGAGCTGAGGAGCCCCTCCAAGCAGGGCCGACACAAACCCTTTTCCATGTGTATCCTGCACCTGGCCGTGTCTCCCTGTTTGTCAGCACTGCAGTGTTTGCCCACCTGCAGCCCTCCTCCATCTCCTCCCCAGCTCTGCATCTGGTGCTGGGAGTGAGATGTCCCCAGCCCCTCTCAGAGGCTTCTGCAGTGGGACATTTCCAGCCCACAGATGATCATCCCCTGCTGGCACCAGCCGCAGCGCTGGGCTCCAATGTTACCGATGTTATCGAATATTCATTAATCCGCAGCCAATCAGGTGGCGGCGGTGGGGCCGGGGGCGGGGCAGGTGCCACGCACCGCTGGCAGGTGGGCGGGGCAGCGGCAGAAGCAGCCAATGAGCGCGCGGCGGGAGGCTGGGGGCGTGGCGGCGCGTGCCGTGGGCGGGGCCAGCGCGTGAGGCGGCCGTTGGGCAGCGGCGGCTGCAGGCGGCGGCGGC
The DNA here is from genome assembly GCF_059628265.1 of Tinamus guttatus. Taxonomy (NCBI): domain Eukaryota; kingdom Metazoa; phylum Chordata; class Aves; order Tinamiformes; family Tinamidae; genus Tinamus; species Tinamus guttatus. The sequence goes on from NW_028288587.1 coordinate 493,126, forward strand.
CCCGGGGCCGCAGCGAGGCGCGTGGCGGGCGGCAGCGGCTGCGGGCGGCGCGAGTCCCGCACGACCGATCCCTGCACGATCCCCGTGGGGCCAGAGGCGCTCGGGACCGCGGGAGGCGGCAGCTGGAGGCGGCCCGAGGCGCGAGGGGCGGCCGGGGCCCCGCGGCCTCGCAGCCGGAGGCTGGGGCCGTTGCTGGCTGTTGTGGGCAGCGGCCGTTGGGCTGTGCGGGAGCGCGCGGCAGGCGGCGGGGCCCGGGAGCTGCGCGCGGCCGCCATGGGGAAGCGGAGCTCGGCCGGCTGCGTGCCGAGGTGAGCGGCGGCGGGAGCTGCCCTGTGGGTGCCGGCCCCGCTGGGCCCCCCTGGGTGCTGCCGTCCCCCGTGGCACCCCCAGAGCCGCCCCCTTGGGGACGGGTGCCCCCCTGCGTTGGGTGACAGACACCCCGGGTGCCCCTTCCCCCCAGTGCCTCCTGTGACACGTGTGTGCTCGTCAGCACACTCGCGTCCTGCGTGTGCAGGACACGTGTTCTCATGCATATGGCCACGTCACCCGTGTGTGAGACACGTGGGTGCCTGTGATCACCGTCACGTCACCCGTGTGTGAGACACGCTGGTGCTCGTGCACATGCCCATGACACCTGCTTGCAGCACACACGTGTGCTCGTGCGCGCCCTGCCCGGGGTCCCCATGTCTCCTGCTGGGATTATGGGAATGGGCCCAGGCTTCGGGGCCCCCGCTCTGTCCGTTGACTGCCCCCCCCATCCTCCCCAGGTTCTTCAGAGCCTTCCTGAAGAGGCTGCGGATTGTGCGCAGAGTGGCCAAGAACCCCGACGCCACCACTGCCGAGCCCCAGGTGAGACCCAAGGGGGTCCTGTTGGTGGGAGAGCCGGGACCGAAGGGTTCCTTCCCCCGGGGGGGACACCAGGGTATCTGGGGGGCTCAAAGAGGTCTGTGGGGAGGGTGCCGAAGGGGCCCCTGGCACTTGAGGTCTGGGGGGTCCCATCGCTGTCGCAGGGCAGAGCTGGTGGGAGGGGGTACCAATGGGATGGATCATTGGGGCTTTTGGTGAGGGTCCCAGAGCACTGCGGGGTCCAAAGGGCACAAGGGTCCTGTCCCGGGGTGCAGGCAGGGGTTGGGAAATGGTTCCAGGGGCTTCCCAAGACGCCCTATGGTTCAAGAGGGGGATTCCGAGGGGCCTGGAGGGGCCCAGGGGTGCCCCAGGCTGCAGGCAGGAGGGTCCCAAGGGGATTCCAAGGGTTCAACATGGGCATCACAAGGAGTTTGGGGGATGGTGTCCCGTGGGTGCCCCAGGGTACCACATGGGGGTTTAAATGGGTCTGGGGAGATCCCAGGGTGCAACAGGGGTGTCCCAAGTGGTCTGGGGTGGGAGTGGGGGTTCAGTGGTTCCCTATGGTGCAACGGGGGGGTCCCAAAGGGTCCAAAGGGACCACGGGTCCTCCAGGGTGCACACAGGGGGTCCCAACAGGTCTTGAGGGGCCCAGTGGTACCCTAGAGCATGGGCAGGATGGACCCAAGGGGTCTGGGAGCCCCAAGGATGCCCCAGGGTGCAACAGGGGAGCCACAAAGGGTCTGGTGGGGCCATGGGTGCCTCAGGATGTAGGCTGGGGTGTCCCAAGGGGTCAGCAGTGTCCTGTGGGTACCCCAGTTTACAATACAGGGATTCCAAGGGATCTGGGGATCCCATGAGTGTCCCAGGGTCCAACATGGGGGTTCCAAGGGCCCTGGGGTTGCCATGGTGCAACATGGGGATCCCAATGGATAATGGTGGCCCGGGATGCAGGCAGGGGGATCTCAGTGTGTCTGGGAGGTTCCAAGGGTGCCCAGGGTGCAGGAGTGGGTCCCAGTGGGTGTGTGTGGGGCAGGGGGGGCAGGTCAAGGGTGCCCAGGATGCAGGCAGGGTGTTACAAGGCATCTGTAGCAGGGGGAGGGTTCCAAAGGTGCCCTGTGGTGCAAGAGGGGAATCCCAAGGGGTTTGTTTGGGTCCCATGAGTGCCCCAAGGTGCGGGCAGGGGGTTCTGATGAGTCTCTGGGCGTTCCATGGGTGCCCCAGGGTGCAGCAGGGGAGTCCCAAAGGGTCTGGGTGAGCAAGGGAGTCCCAGGGTACCTGGTGGGGGGTCCCAGTGGGTCTGGAGGGCAACAAGGGTGTCTCAGGGTGCAGGCCTGGGAGTGACAAGAGGGCTGCAGGGGGGCAAAGGTGCCTTGTGCTGCAACAGGGGGTTCCGAAGGATCTGGTGGAGTCCCCTGGGTGCCCCAGGGTGCAGGCAACGGGTTACAAGGGACCCGGGATCCCCAGAGTGTCCTGTGGTGCCACAGGGGGTCTGAAGGGGCCTGGGGGTCCCATGGAGCCCCAGGGGCAGGTGGGGGTACCAAGAAGTCTGAGCAAGACCAAGGGTTCCCTAAGGTGCAACGGGGGGATCCCAGTGGGTCTGTGGGGTTCCCAGGCTGCCCCAGGGTGCAGGCGGGTCCCAAGCCACCTGGGGCTCCAGTGGTTGCCCTGGGGTGCAGACATGGGTCTGGAGGGGATCCCATAAGTGCCCTGTGGTGCAGCTGGGGGTTCCAGTGGGTCTGGAGAGCTGCCAGGGGCTCCTGGGGCAGGAGGGAAACTCCATGGAGTGGCTGGGGCTCCAGGGGGAAGGGGGCCCTGCCCCCCTGCACTGCTGGGTGCCTCCTGGTGACACCGAGCCCGGCACAGGGCTCCCCGCGGGTGCTGCGCTCCAAGGAGCTGGAGGGGGCCGTGGGGCCCAGCGCCCCCCCCGTGCCGGAGCTGCAGCTGGAGACGGAGCCCGCGGCCCCGCGAGCCCCCGCACAGGTGCCCCCGCGCGCGGCGCCCCTCGCCCTGCGGCCCCCGGCACCCAGTGCCCCTGGGGCGCTGCCACCGGGACCTGCCACCCTGGGGGTCCCAGCACGAGGAGCCCTCGCTGTGGGGCCACCTGCACCAGGAGCCCTCCCTGCTGGGTCCCAACCAGCTGGACCCGTCACCTTCGGGCCCTCAACACCAGGGCCCCCCACTCAGGGACACGTCCCACCTGGGCACCTCAACCTCGGGCTCCCAACCCCAGGCCCCTTCATCCCCAAAACTCCCGACCACGTCTGCATCGTTATAGAACCCCCACCCACAAGACCCTCCACCCCAGGCCAATATCCCAATGACCATTCACCCGTGGGAACAAGTCCCCAGGTTCCCTCAGCCGCCTGCTCTAAACATCAGGCTGCTTCAGGCCCACGGCTAGGCCCAGGGGACCCTTCATCCATGGGACGTCCCCCTCAGTACCATTTCACACATGGACCCCCATTCCCAGGAGCCCATCCACCCCCACCTATGCAACCCATCACCCATGGGCCCTGGTACCCGGCACCCTTCATTTCTGGACCCCCACCTCCCGGCCCCTTTCCCCATGGGCCCCCAACTGTCAAACCCTTCTCCCATGGGTCCTGCTTCCCTGGGCCCTCCTTCCGTAGTGCCCGCTGCCCTGGACCCTTCACCCGTGGACCCCCGCCCCCAGTAACAATCCCCCATGGACCCCAGATCCCAGGGCCCACAACTTGTATTCCCCAACCTGCAGGACCCAATTCTCACGGGCGCAAAACTCCCATACCCATCACTAAGGGTCCCCCCCCATCAGCACCCTTACCCTGTGAGCCCCCACCTCACAAATACTTCCCCTGTGGGCCCCGTTTCCCTGAACCCATGACCCGTGGTCCCTGGTTCCCTGACCCCTTCATCCGTAGACCCCCAACTCTCAAACACGTCGTCCCTGGACCCTTCTTCCCTGCACCCGTCCTCGGAAGGGTCCCCTCCCCTGAACCCTTCACCCGTGGGCCTCCACCTCCCGGCCCCTTCCCCCGTCAGCCCCCACCTCCTGAGCACTTTTCCCATGGGCCCCGATCCCCTGCACGCTTCTCCCATAGGGCCCCATCACCTGGACCCTTCCCCCATGGGCTCCCACCTCCACGTCCCTTTATCCATCGACCCCCGCCTATGGAGCCCGTCACCCCTGGGCCCGGGTTCCCAGAACCCTTCATTCATAGACCCCCTCCTCCTGAAGCCTTCACCCCTGGGTCCCGGTTCCCTGAACCCTTCATTCGTAGACCCCCGCCTCCTGAAGCCTTCACCCCTGGGCCCCGGTTCCCTGAACCCTTCCAAAGGGCCCAAACCTCTGGACCCTTCCCCCATTGGCCCCCACCTTGCGGATATAGCACACGAAGACCCCAAGCCCCTCCACCTTTTATTCATAGGGCCCCAGGCCCTGAACACTTCATCCACGGGCCCCCATCCCCTGGGTCCTTCATCCGTAGGTCCCCCTACCCTGGGCCCTTCACTCACGGACCTCCACATCCCGAAAACTTTGCCCGTGGACCCCCCTTCCCTGGACCCTTTACCCGTGAACCCTGCTTCCCTGGACCCTTTATCCATGGACCCCGTTTCCCTAGACCCTTTATCCTTGGACCCCCCTTCCCTAGACCCTTTATCCATGGACCCCGCTTCCCTAGACCCTTTACCCGTGAACCCCACTTCCCTGGACCCTTTACCCATGGGCCCCGTTTCCCTGGACCCTTTACCCGTGGAGCCCAACCTCGCGGCCCCTTCGCCCATGGGCCCCCACCTCCTAAGCACTTTCCCCGTGGGTCCCGGCTCCCTGGACCCTTCTTCCGTAGGGCCCCGACCCCCTGAACACTTCAGCCAGGGGGTCCCCATCTGCTCGGTTGATCCATAGGCCCTATGAGCCATCCCCCTTGTGCCCCCACCCCCAGGACCGTTGACCCTTGGGTTCCCTTTCCCCAGCCTGATCCTCCCCCCAGCAGCCGCAGGGCCCTGTTGCCAGGACCCCCCACCCCCAGGACACTTCCCTCCCAGCCCCCGTCCAGGACCCCTCCCCCTTGAGCTGCCCCCAGCCCCCTTCACCCACAGACTCCGGTGCCCAGGACCCTTCCCCGCCTGGCCCTCACCCCAGCACCCTTCACCCGCACAGCTCCTGCCCCCAGCGCCCCTCGCTCCCCGCAACAGCCCCCGATCCCTCCTGCCACAGGCGCCCAGGACCCTCCAGCCGCCCTTCCCCTGGCCCCTTCACCCACAGCAGCCTCCCCCGTGCAGCCTGGATGCCCAGAGCTCGTGCCCGAGCCCCTGCAGCCTTCAGGGCAGGGGTGCCCACATTGTCCCTGCGGGGCCGTGTGTCCTGAGTGCCCTGCACCCCTGGGTGCCCACGTGCCGGTGGGTGCCTGCCGGCTGCCCCAGCGCGTGCGCCCCTCGGGTGCCCTCAGGCAGGTGCCCCGGTGCCTGGGTGCTGGGGTGCGTGTGGGTGCCGGGACACCTGGGTGCGTGGGGGTGCCTGTCCCCAGTGTGCCTGCAGGCCGGTACCTGCAACCCCGGGCCCTTGGGTTCATGCGGGCGCCCGGACGCCTGGGCCCTCGGGTGTGTGTGTGCACCTGCTGAGGGGCACCCCGATGCCAGGATCCTCGGGTGCCTGCGGGTTTGCAGAGTGAGCAGGGAGCTCGCAGACACCCAGGTCTGTGGTGCATGCGGGAGGCCGGAGGCGAGCGTGGAGCTCCTGGGTGCCCAGCGCCCAAGGTTTGCAGGTGCTCGCGCAGAACGTGGCAGTGCCCCTCACCGAGCTTGGGATGAAGTGTCAAGTGGCGCATGGACAACAAGGACAAGAGCAGGATGCCAGGTGAGGCCCCCGAGGCACCCACGGGTGCCCCGAGTCCCCACTGACACCGCTGGAGTCAGAGGGGAAGAGCAAGGAATGGGGACGGCCAAGGGCACAGGGCAGCTCCCCCAGCAGGGGCAGCACCCGCCGAAAAGGGGCACGGGAGCATCCCCAGGGTGGGCAGCCCAGCCAGGTGCTCACCCATGGGTGCCCCCAGATGACTCTGCTGACATGGACAACTGTTCAGAGGAGGAGAGCATCTACGTGGAGCAGGAGGGCAGCGACAATGCTCTGCACAGCAGGTGGGTGCTTGACGGGTGTCCCACTGCCTGCATGGCACCCACAGGTGCCCCCGATGGTGCCACCCTGTCACACTGTTCCCCAGGACCTTTTCTACAAGAAAGAGGAGCTGCAGAAAGTGAAGAAGAGGAGGAGGACGCTCCCAGGCTCTGCTTGGACCCAGGTGAGCAGGTGCCTCTCCAGGGTGGAGGGGACAGGGTGCCCGGGGGGGTCCTGCTGCAGCCTTGGGTGTTGTGGGTGCCGCAGGAAGAGCTGGGGGCAGTACCCAGGATGCTCCCCCACGTGCCAGGGTGCCAGGTCCTAGAGTTGTCCCCAGGATGTCCCCAGCGGTGCTGGGTCCCCAGGCTGCCCCTGCCTCTGCCCTGACCTACCCCCTCTCCGCAACAGCAGCCCAACATCAAGCAGAAATTGTTGGCCTTGCTGAGACACTTCAAAGTGTTGGGTGAGGTAGGGTGTCCCCCCAGGCACCCATGGGTGGCCCTGGGCCCCTAGGCTCCCTGTGGAAAATGGGGCTCTGCAGATGGTCCCAAACATCCCCCAGCTCCCTCTACTCCCAATATTGAGGTGTCCCCAACCTCTCCCAGACACCCCTAGTATTGGGGTGAATCCACCTCCCTTCACCCCCACAGTATTTAGTTCCCCCAACCTTTCCCAGACACTGTCCAGGATCGGGGTGCCCCAAGCTACATTTTCAGCCAATATTGGGGTGTCCCAGTTCCTCCCCAGGATTGCAATGCCCCCAAATCCCTTCACCCCCAATACTGAGGTGCCCCAATCCCTTCACATCTAATATTGGGTGCCCTAGGACCCCCAGCACCTTTTAATATGGATATTGGGATGCTCATCTCTCCCCCAATATGAGGTTCCCCTTTATCCAAAATTCTGGGGTACCCTAGACTCCCCTCACTATTGAGGTGCCTCCCATCTGCCTCCCCCCCAGTACTGGGGTGCCCCAGGATCTTCTAAGTGCTGGGCTGCCCTCTAATGCCTTCCTCCCATATTGGGGTAGCTCAGACTCCCCCAGTATTGGGGTTCCCCCAGCTCCCTTTAACCCAATAGAAGGCTGAGACCCTCCCATAATGGAGTTCCCCAGGTTCCATCTCCTGATATGAGAGGGAATTGCCCCACTTCCCACTCAGGTTTGGGTTGCTCCCAAATCCCTTCATCCACAATTTTGGGCTACCCTGGGCCACCTCTGTAATGGGATGCCACCAGAAAACTTCATCCCTAATATTAGGAGTCCCCAGAGACCCCAATATTGTTGCCAGACCCCCCCAGTCCTGGTGATTCCCTCAACTCTTTTCACCCCTGTCCTGGGGTGCAGAGCTCTCCAGTTTGGAGGGTGCCCCCAGGTCCCTTTCCCCTCAGTTGTGGGGTGCCACAGACCCCCCCCAGCATTGGTGATCCCCCTCCACTCTGTACACCCCTAGTGTTAGGGTGTCCCCAACTTCTGCCAGGCTCCTCCTAATATGGATCTGCCCCCTGCTCCATTTACACTGGATATTGGGGTGTCCCAGAGCCCTCCCCAGTATTGGGGGTGCCCCAGACTCCCTTCGGCCCACGTATTGTTGGGCCCCAGCTACTTGCACGGCCAATACTGAGGTGCCCCCCACATCTCCCAGACCCCTCCCTGTAGTGCAGGTGCCCACAGCTCCCTTCACCCAAAATACTGGGGTGCCCCAGATCCCCCCAACATTGGGGTGCCCAAAGCACCCCTGGCTGCCAGTATTGGGGTCCCCTGGAATCCCCCAGTATTGGGGATGCTCCCAGCTGCCTTCACTCAAAAGTTGGGGTGCCCTGACCCTTTTGCCAAGTATGTGGGTGCCCCAAATTCCCCCCCTCCCCACATATTGGAGTCGCTCCTAGTTTTTTGATACCCTACACAATATTTCTCCCTCAAAACAACCAAACATCAATATTGGGGTGCCCTAGAGAATTTCACCCATAATATTGGGGTATTCTGGACTCACCACCCCAGGTTTGGGAGCCCCCAGCTCCCTTTTCTCCCCAAATGCGGATGCGTAATTTCCCCCCCATATTGGGGTGCCCCAACTGACTGCCCTAACCCCCCCAATGACCTTTCCCTGCACAGGCTGCAGGAGGAGGACCATAAAAAGCTCATGGATTCTGGAGGAATCCCCGAAAAGTTGAAGACCCAAGTGAAAAGCAGCCAAGAGGAGCTGACATCAGCCAGGTAAGGGGCAAGCTGGGGTGGAGGGTGCCAGGCAACTGAGGCTGGGGTTTGGGGTAGAGGGGGGGATATGGGTTGAGTTGGGGTTCTTGGCTCCTGAGGTGTGGGGACATTGGGGTTGCAGGAGGAATTTGGGGTCCCTAAAGTGGGATTTGGGGTCCCCGAGTGGATGAGGGATTTTGGAGCGCAGGAGAAAGGGAGGAAACTGGGTTCCCAAGAGGGCTTGGGGGTCCCTGTCGAGGAAGCAAGAAGGGATCTGTGGGGTTGGGGGGATTTTGCATCTCAAGACAGGGGTCATCTCAGGCCCCTGCGTGTCCTGAGTGGTACCCTCGTTGCCCCAGAGCTGCCAGCGCAGGACAGAGGTGCCCCAGGCGGTGGAGGTGGTGGTGGTGGGTGCACAGGGGGGCACAGCCCCCTGTTGCCTTGTTTCCTGCGGCGGCTGCTGCTGGGCACCCGCCGTGCCGAGTGGCCGGGCTGTCTGCGCTGCCTCCTCGTGCTGCAGGTGCGTCACCTTGGTCGGGGACAGCAGTGCAGGGACGCGGGGGGACACAAGGCATTGGGGGCCATGGGATATTGGGTGGACACCTGGGGCATGAGGGACACATGGGAGATTGGGCACAGCTGGGATCAGGGACACAGGGGGCATGTGGGATTAGGGATACAGAGTGCAGGGGAGGGAAACATAGAGAACCGAGGATATGTGTGGCATGAAGAACGCAGGACATTAGGAATACGCAGGACCTCGAGGGGACAAGGGCATAGAAGGCACACAAGACTTTGTGGGACACATGGGACATTGGAGAAACATGGGGAATCAGAGGGTTTACAGGAGATCAAGGAACACGCAGGGCATTGGGGGATGCAGAAGGAAATGGAGATTACAGGACATTGGGGGACACAGGACATGCAGGGACACATTGTCAGGACGAGGACATCAGGGGACACAGAAAATTAAGGACATATGGACATGAGGCACAGAGCATATTAGGGACACACAGGAAAGGGGGAATTTGAGGCATAAAGGACACACTGGAGAAACATGCAGAATGGGAGGCGATGGAGGAGATCAGGGAACAGGCAGGGCATTGAGTGCAAAGAAGTCTTTGGGGAGACATGGGGCACTGCAGTCACATGGAGTATCAGAGCACACCACTGAAGGGTCACAGAGGACATCAGGGGGCATATGGAGCACTGGGTGGGCATATGATGCATAAGGGACACAGGATATTATGGACACATAGGACATTGAGGGGCCTGCCAGAGGAAGGGGACAGCCCAGGGATGCAGAACGTCACAGCAGGGATGGGGGCATTGGGGCAGTGATAAGAAAGGGACAGGCAGAGTTTCCCCCATTCCTGCTGTGGGCACTATGGTGGTCTGTGGGGTGGTGACACCAGTGTGGGCACAGTGTGGGGACACCCTGGGAGCCACCAGCACTGGCTTCCCGGTTGTCCTCGTCCCCCTGGGTGCCCCCGAGGGTGCTGAGCGTGGCAGGGCCAGGTGAGCGTCGGGGCACCCCCGGGTCCTGCTGGGAGCGGGGGGACACGGGGACCCTGCCGGGCACGTGCTGACCCCTCTGCACAACCACCCCTGTCTGTCCCCAGCTTGTTGGGGACCTGCTGCAGGAGCAGAAGAAGCCACTGGTGGCTGCTGTCAAGCTGCAGGCCGAGCTCTCGGACGTCCTCACCCGCATCCAGCACCAGTGAGTGTCACCGCTGGGTCCCCAGGATTACTCCAGTCACCCTCAGTAGTTTCTGTGTCTCCTCTGTGCCAGGCCTGGGCTGCCCATATTGCCCATGTCCCCTCCATGTCATCGTTGGGGTGGTCGTGGTCCCCAGGTCCCCCCTGTGCCATGTTTTGGGTGCCCATGGTCCCCATGACCCCACTGGGTAACCCCACCCACCCCAACATGCCCCAACGCTCCATGGGATCCCCAGTGGGTCCCCCCCAACCTGGTACCCCCCCGCACACAGTGGGAGCCACTTTGGGTGCCCACTCCCAACCCAACATGAGAACCGCTGGGTTCCCCTGTGACCCTGCTCTGCGCCCAAAGGGGACCCCAAGCATCCCCTGCGTGTCCTGAGTGGTGCCCTCGTTGCCCCAGAGCTGCCAGCGCAGGACAGAGGTGCTCCAGGCGGTGGAGGTGGTGGTGGTGGGTGCACAGGGGGGCACAGCCCCCTGTTGCCTTGTTTCCTGCGGCGGCTGCTGCTGGGCACCCGCCGTGCCGAGTGGCCGGGCTGTCTGCGCTGCCTCCTCGTGCTGCAGGTGCGTCACCTTGGTCGGGGACAGTGCAGGGACGCGGGGGGACACAAGGCATTGGGGGCCACGGGGTATTGGGTGGACACCTGGGGCATGAGGGACACATGGGAGATTGGGCACAGCTGGGATCAGGGACACAGGGGGCATGTGGGATTAGGGATACAGAGGACAGGGAAGGGAAACATAGAGAACCGAGGACATGCGTGGCATGAAGAACGCAGGACATTAGGAATACAGCAGGACCTCGAGGGGACAAGTGCATAGAAGGCACACAAGACTTTGGGGACACATGGGGCATTGGAGAAACATGGGGAATCAGAGGGGTTACAGGAGATCAAGGAACACGCAGGGCATTGGGGGATGCAGAAGGAAATGGAGATTACAGGACATTGGGGGACACAGGACATGCAGGACACATTGTCAGGACCAGGACATCAGGGACACAGAAAATTAAGGACATATGGACATGAGGCACAGAGCACATTAGGGACACAAAGGAAAGAGGGGGAATTTGAGGCATAAAGGACACACAGGACACTGGAGAAACATGCGGAATGGGAGGAGATGGAGGAGATCAGGGAACAGGCAGGGCATTGAGTGCAAAGAAGTCTTTGGGGAGACATGGGGCACTGCAGTCACATGGAGTATCAGAGCACACCACTGAAGGGTCACAGAGGACATCAGGGGGCATATGGAGCACTGGGTGGGCATATGATGCATAAGGGACACAGGATATTATGGACACGTAGGACATTGAGGGGCCTGCCAGGGAAAGGGGTCACCCCAGGGATGCAGGACGTCACAGCAGGGATCGGGGCAGTGGGTCTGTAACAAGACAGGGACAGCCCGAGTTTCCCCTGTCCCAGCCATGGGCACTATGGTGGTCCCTGGGGTGGTGACACCAGTGTGGGCACAGTGTGGGGACACCCTGGGAGTCACCAGCACTGGCTTCCTGGTTGTCCTCGTCCCCCTGGGTGCCCCCACGGATGCTGAGCGTGTTGGGGCCCCCACAGGGCTCCCGCCAGGTGCTCCCTGAGCAGCTCAAGCCGCTCTGGGTGTGAGACAGCCCTTCCCGAGAGCATCGTTGTGGTAGAGACGGCCGAGCGGCAGGGCCAGGTGAGCGTCGGGGCACCCCCGGGTCCTGCTGGGAGCGGGGGGACACGGGGACCCTGCCGGGCACGTGCTGACCCCTCTGCACAACCACCCCTGTGTGTCCCCAGCTTGTTGGGGACCTGCTGCAGGAGCAGAAGAAGCCACTGGTGGCTGCTGTCAAGCTGCAGGCCGAGCTCTCGGATGTCCTCACCCGCATCCAGCACCAGTGAGTGTCACCGCTGGGTCCCCAGGATTACTCCAGTCACCCTCAGTAGTTTCCATGTCTCCTCTGTGCCAGGCCTGGGGTGCCCATATTGCCCATGTCCCCTCCATGTCATCGTTGGGGTGCTCGTGGTCCCCATGTCCTCCCTGTGCCATGTTTTGGGTGCCCATGGTCCCCATGACCGCATTGGGTGACTCCACCCACCCCAACATGCCCCAACGCTCCATGGGATCCCCAGTGGGTCCCCCCCAACCTGGTACCCCCCTGCACACAGTGGGAACCACTTTGGGTGCCCACTCTCAACCCAACACGAGAACCGCTGGGTTCCCCCGTGACCCTGCTCTGGGCCCAAAGGGGACCCCGACTGTCCCCTGCGTGTCCTGAGTGGTGCCCTCGTTGTACCAGAGCTGCCAGCGCAGGACAGAGGTGCTCCAGGTGGTGGAGGTGGTGGTGGTGGGTGCACAGGGGGGCACAGCCCCCTGTTGCCTTGTTTCCTGCGGCGGCTGCTGCTGGGCACCCGCCGTGCCGAGTGGCCGGGCTGTCTGCGCTGCCTCCTCGTGCTGCAGGTGCGTCACCTTGGTCGGGGACAGTGCAGGGACGCGGGGGGACACAAGGCATTGGGGGCCATGGGATATTGGGTGGACACCTGGGGTATGAGGGACACACGGGAGGTTGGGCACAGATGGGATCAGGGACACAGGGGGCATGTGGGATTAGGGATACAGAGGACAGGGGAGGGAAACATAGAGAACCGAGGACATGCGTGGCATGAAGAACGCAGGACATTAGGAATACAGCAGGACCTTGAGGGGACAGGGGCATAGAATTCACATAAGACTTTGGGTGTGGGAATATATAGGATAAAAGGTTCATGAAGGGAACCTGCTGAAGATTGCAAAACTAGGACTGAGGAACTGCTGGTGAAGCAGAGGAGATCCAGGATTGGTCACTGGGATGCTGACGCTCCAGGATTGGTGGGTTAAGATGTGTGAAGGTTATATAAATACCCAACCCTGGCTGGGTATTTATACTAACCCTTCAGCCTTTGGCTGAAGACCATTGGCCCATCAATTACTCTACAGTGCTTATAACCTACTTTCCAAAGGAACTTCGTAGCATATGACAGTTTTCCTCTGCCTGAATTCGTGACACTTCCGAAGATCCTCACCTCCCTCAGCCTCACAAACCTCAGCTTCTTCTGACGATGATGATTCTATAAAATGAAATAAAATGGCAGAAAGTGATGTTTCACCTGTTTATAACTCCAGAAAGCAGTTTCAAGTGTCTTTTCTCAATGCATAGTACAAGGGAAATACACACAGTAGGTTTTTTCAGGACACAAAGTGACAAGAGGGTAAGAGTACCATGTTGGGTTTATGACTTTTCTTGGAAGGATATGTACATATCTATTTATACTTCTCAGTGGAGATCTTTAAATTAAAATCAGTAAGTTTGGATATGGAAATAACAAAACTGAAAGGTTAAGTTTTTGATAAAACAGTGCAATGAAAGAAAAAAGTCATTATAAACTAAACTACAAGTAGAAACAGATTTATAAAAAGTAGACGTTCTCAAGTGGCCCTTTAGCAGCCCATTTGTAATGGGGCATTGACAGAAATGGCAATGAGCAACTGAAGTGGCAAAGAAATGCAATGTACACGTGTTACATGCATGCAATAAATGCAGCAAAATGCACTTGCAGAAGAAATTTAAATCAAAGTTGAGTGTGTGTGTGTATAAATATATTCAAGAAATTGTATCTCATTTATATGCAATCATTTAGCCCTGGAGAGTACCTGTGCACATAACCTACTTTCCAAAGGAGCTTGGTAGCATATGACAGTTTTCCTCTGCCTGAGGCCGGAACGCTTCCCAGGATCCTCACCTTCCTCAGCATCATGAACATCAGCTGCTTCTGACGATGATGATGATTCTGTAACTACAGCAGGAGGATACACTTCAGAGGAGCTCTCATGCACATCTCCCTTCCTGAAAATTCTTGCTGTGCTGCACAAAAGCAGGAAAACTGCCCCACTATTGCTGTAGCAAGAGCACTGTTTCCCATGCTGAGTAATACTGCCCATTTACTTGACTTCCCACCTGTCTGTGGCATCTGTTGCCTTTTATTTGTGTTTGGTTGTGAGCATGTTGTGAATGTGTTCCTTTGTTTTTCTGAGCATCTGTCCTGAGCTCAGCCCAGCCCAGCCCTGACATCCATCCCTCTGGCTTGTAACCCCGATGGCAATAGAGAATTATGCACACATGGAAATTATCCAGTAGTTAGCTCACTTCTGTGAGCAGTAAAGATAATTTAAAGCCAGAATTAACCTATCACCTGAGTTGCATAAGCTTTTTCAGCAGCTTCATTCTTCTTGGAAGCATACATCAAGTTTCCCTGCTTAAAAGAACCAAGAAAATCAGTCACAAATATGCAGAGCACCTGACATGCACGTACTTTGTGCCTGTATAGAAACTTTAGCAAGGCACTGCATATACACAAAAAATCCATTTTTTTTCTGCTCTACTTGAAAAAAAAAGAATTTGGACCTAAGCAGGAAGCTACGAAGGCAACTTTCTAGCCTGCTCACAAAATGAAGTGTTCAGCATCCCAAACGAAGAATTCCAGTTACCAGCAAAAGGAGGCAATAAGGATTGCTGTGTGCTTCAACAGCAGCTCCTCCAAGGGCACAAGACTGCTTAAGATGATGTGCAATGCAGGCACAGCAACAAATACACAGAAAGCAGCCACCAGGAAATGTGGTTTAGAAATTAGAAGGCTTCAAAACCCTAAAAAGGTAACTCTGGAAGTGGCTTTTAATCAGTGAATATTCTAAAATGGGCTTTAAGTCGACTTAAGAAAATGCTTACTTGCTACATTTGCTTTTCACAGCTGATTAAACTACACGATACAGGATATTCTTTGTAAAGTGAGGAGATTTTAAGAGAAAAATACAGGTCATGAGGAATCAAAGTTTGAGTCACGTCACACTGACAAACACACGGAGGCATTCTACAGTGCATTTTATAGGCTGTAACTTAACTGAGCTTTCCAAACTTTCCCCCGCCCTGATCAGAAACTTAACTTAGGAACGAAGGCTGGTGGTGGATAAAGGATTTTCTGAGGCCAATAATTATGGGAATAGTTAGGAGGAAAGGTTAATAAGGATCACCTGGTGAAGGTAAAGAGATGTGGGGATATAGAGGTCACCTGTAGAAGATTAGGGAGTGCCCTTCTCTGGGATTGGTCACTGGGTTATTGGAACCCCAGGTGAGAAGGTTGTGAAAATCCCAAAACCCTGAGCTTAGAAGGGGCTGCTGAGCTGTTCCTGCTCCTCTGTGATCCCCATAGGCTAAGATGAAAGAAGCAGTGGGAAAGGGCTAGGATGAAAGGGCTAGGGCTACAGCTCGGGGCTAAAAGAATAGGAATAAAGAAGAATAAAGAGTTAGGAGTTTGGGATAAACAGTGTAAGACAGAGATTGAAGGCTCAGGATAAATCCTAGGGCTTTAGGGCCAAAGGGCCTTGGAACTATGGGCTTACTTGTACTTCTGCATGTTGAATGCCATTTTCTAATCAGAGGGGTGATACTGTGCATAGATGCACGACAGTCCTGTTTGGTGGTAGCTGGGGGTGATGGGAGCCAGTGCTGCTCCGTTTTCTTTCCTTTGGGGTGTGTGTCTTGTTTTGTTTGGATTTCATTATCACAATATTCATAGACAGTCCCAATGCTGTTCCTGCCATACATTACGTGGCCTCAGCGACCTCCAGCAAACTCTTTTTTTTTTATTTGGCTGGTGGTGTTCTTAAGTTACAGTCTCGCGTGTGTTCCTTCTTGGCTATCGGATACAAAAAATCCCTTTTGCTCCTCTGTGTCAAATGAGTGCAGAAAAAGAGCAAAGGGAAGATAGGTGGCCCTGCAAACCTTGACTCACGTTAATCCTGCCAGATCGGTAACCACAGCCATAACCCTGGTGAGTAACTGATGGAGTGATGAGAGCAGCGGGAACATTTCTGGAGCATTTCCAGAAAGGCCCAAGGGTAATTCAATGGCATCCTCCTGCCTCTTGAGTCCTGTGTTAGGGAGAGCACAGCTAAAGGGCATGTGCTTTCTTGTGCTTCAATCCTCCTCTTCCCACTGAACACACTGAAAGGCGAGGGTGGCTTCCATGAAGATGCAGTCCCTGTTTTCCTTCCAGCACATTTCATACCTAGGGTGGCTTCTCTCGAGCTGGAAGCTAGATAGGTTTCATACAGAATTTTTTTAAGTCAATGAAATATGGAAGCACTGAAGCTAAAGGTTAAGCTACCCTTAGACAAGTCCCTTAGACATGGTCAGGTGTAACTTTCAGTCCTGCAGTGGGGAGCTGGACTGGCCTTTTGAAACAAAACACAGCAGAGAGCTGTTGTTGCAGAATTGACAGAGGTGCCTTTGGTGGCAAAGCACTTGCTATGGCTGGGAGCAGCCTCCATCCTACTGGAGAGGCCGTTGCTCAGGGATGGCACATCGCAAAGGCACCACACCAATGGCTCTGTGTTTGTGATATCCAAGGCTCAAAGGACTGCTTGGCCCCCGCAGCTGGTTGCCAGCGGCTCTGGCGGAATGTTTGCTCTGGAACCCGCAGTCTCCCTGGACAGCGCTTGTGCTTCGACACCGTTTCCTCCCTAAGCTGGAGCATCGCTACTTTGCCCTGCCTTCTTTAAAGGATAACTGCTCCTTTTCCCTCCCATCTCAATTCAGCAAGAGCCTTCCAGGGGACAAGCGGCCTGGCTAAAGCAAGGGCTGAGCAAACGGAGCGCAGCGGCCGAGGTGCAGCAGGCGCCAGCATGCGTGCCTGCCCTGGAGAGCAGGAGCAGGAGCCGGGCGAGAGCTCCTCTGCTCCTCCGCTGACAGCCAGCCCGCCCGCCAGCGGCACCTCCATGCAAGAGCTGCAGCCAGCACCCGCGCCTGCACCTCTCTGTGCTGCCCATGAGGGGCAGCAGCCCAGCTGCAGCTCCACCACAAGGGCTGACCACTGCCTCCAGGTGCCAGCTCCACAAGGGCCCTGGCATCTGGCGCCCACAGCTTGGCCAGAAGCACCGGGCTCTCCCAAGCACACACATGGCACATTGCCTCCCGAGACGCATCCCGATCCCACAGGCAATGACCCCATGAACATTGTCTTCAACCGCATTGAGGATTTGGAGGAAATCTCCGAAGAAGAATTAGAAGAGCCCTGGGATCTGACACCCCCATCTCCTTCAGAAGCACAGCCCTCTCCCAAGCACACAGATGGCACATCGGCTCACCAAACCGACCCCTTTCCAACAGGCAACAAGCCACTGAACATCCCTTCCTACTGCAATGAGGATTTGCAAGACATCTTCAAGGAAGAATTCAAAGATCCCTTGGAAAAGGAGGAGTTTGTCCAAATCTGCATTACAGATTTGATGCTTGCAATCTCCACCAAGAAGAGACCAAGGCTGTTACCCCACAACAGGAAGATGTATATCGAGGTGTGTCGTGACATAGAAAGGGCCGCAGAGGTGAAAAATAGCACTCTGCTCCCACCAGAGCACTGCTGTCGTGTTGAAGCCACGGGTGCAATGGGAGCTGCTGGCATGTCCAAGGCAGAGGCCTTTCACGGGACATTTCCTCCCTCACCACACACTCAGGACAGTGGCTGCAGCACACCCAGTACTGCTGCTCAGCCACACAATGTGCTATGGACCGTGGCCAGCAAAGACACCGACCACCCTCAGCCTGAGCTGGGAGCAGCATCAGGCAGCAGCCACAAGCAGAATCCAAGAGGGAATCGCAAGAGGAGCCTCGCTTCCCCTCCGCCCCACACACCTACAGAGCAGTCTCCAGAGGAAAGGTGTCCTGAACAGCTCCCACCGAAGAAGCGCTATCGCTCCTGCTGCCAGGAGGGAAGCAAGGGTTTCCCTCTGCTACGGCGAGCTGCCGCTCTCTGCAGCGTGCCAGCCCCTGAGCATCTGCACCCAGCCTGCCCTTCCCCAGCACTGCTGCCTCAGCCACCTCCAGAAACTCTCGTTTTTTTATTTTTCCCCTTCCTTTCTAGATAGTCCCTTACGTTTTCCAAATAAAATGACTGGTGTTGTTATCAACTTACCCTCTCGTGTGTGTTCCTTCTCGGCTATCGGCTATGTAAAAACTGCTCCTAAGCAAGCTCTTGGGGGAGGACGAGGAGGCTACAGGGACGTTCTGCCACACCTAGAAGAATGGTATTCCAGTCAAATAATTAAGCCTTTCTTTAAATTAGGCTCAAATGACTCTGAGGATCAGAGTGAATGATATGAGAGCATGAATGAGAAGAGAATGACATGAAAAGCATTACACAAAATACTAGTTACTAGTGGAGCAGCTAGATTTAATGGAGCTTCATTCATCGCTACTCCATCTCCAACTCTGGCAAGGACAAAAATGTGCTCTTCCTCAAAGGGGTAGAATCGTAATATCAAAATTGTTTTCTAAGTGCCAGGATTAAATTAATTAAAATTACGTTAGTTTTAAAAACAAAGGTTAGAATTTTCAAATAACAGCCTTGTTAGATGAGAAGAACACTGTGCAATGATGCTTGGGTATAGGTAGAAGAGGATCTGTTGATTCCAGTCCCAAAAGGGGCTCACAGAGCTGCTATGAATCAAGGCACTGGGAATATCATCCAAACAAGAGCTCTAACATGGTGAAAGGACCTAAATGAGAGGCCTCTCCATTCTGCAGCCTCGCAGCGTTATTGCAGGAAGCCAAGCTTGCGCAGGTTGGGTCGCCTCTTCCTCGTCCTCCTGCCACCACCCACTTCTCTGTTGAGAGCACGAAAGCTGCCTCCAGCACAGCACGGAGACGGCACCAAGACAGGCACCGTTCTGTCCTCCCACGCCTAAATCTCTCACTCCCATGGGCAGCACAAGGACAGTGTGCTCTCTATCTGCTTTCCTTTGCTCTGCTCTGCTTTGGACAAAGGCTTTGCAGACAGGTCAAGGTTATCGCCAGCAGGAGGGGCACACAAAGTGATTTTGGCCATGCAGCATGGCTGCCACAGTCAGTGGCAGAGGTTTCTCCCCTTCCAACGCTTTGCCAAAGCGGCTCTGCCAAAATAGGTCACGATGGGCTGGAGGCTCTTCAAGGCTCTGAACCCAAGGCACAACTGGAGCCCTCCGTGTCCCTTGGTATTCCCATATCTTCTAAACCCAATTTACAATATTGATGCAATTACCTCATTCTATATATTCCCACATTGGTTGGCCTCAGAAAATCCTTTATCCGTCAAGTAATTAGGCCACCATTTTCATCCCTGGCTACACCTACCTTTCTTCCTACATATTCCTATACTTGCTGGACCATATGGATCAGCCCACGGAACTTCCTCAGGCTGCCAAGAGAAGCTGCAGAGGCTCTCAGTTCAGGAGTGCTACACGACAAGCAACTGCCCTTACCCTCTTTCTTTACAATTTCCTATCTCACAACACAAAGTAAAGCCTAGGAGTGTTCCATGTCCTCAGCAGTGCTCCACCTCCCTGAGGAAGGAAGGAGAATATCCCACAGGAATGAGAGCAGTTCCATAGTTGTCATGTTCCCCTCATGTCTGTTCTTCCTCCTCACTCCTCAGCCCCAGTGACTGGTGCTATTTCCTGCATTTACAGAGCTCAATGAGACTTCAGCACCAGCCTCTCCAGTATTTTTCTTCACGCAGCATCACTGCCATAGCAGTGTTTCTTGCAAGAGAAAGTCTTTTCACATGCCGAGTGGAACTAAGTGCCCCCCACACACACTACAGAAGTCTACAGAAAAGTCCCTCCCAATTCTTGCAAACCCAAGCTGCCCCACATCCAGAGGGACTGCTGGTGAAAGAAGCAAGCACAATGCAGAAGAAACACTGAGAGTGCTCGACCCCACTGAAGGCAGAGGAAAGGCTCTGGGGGGTTTTACACCCGCTTGGACTAAGAAGAGCAAGTAGATTGAGGCTTGTCAAGGAAGGGCTTTCATGGCCAAAATACAGCATTCCTGTGGTAGCCAGCCACAGGCTTTGCCCTCACTGCTTCTTTGGCTTCTCTTTTGTTTTTTTTTCTTTCAGACATCCCACCTACCTTTCTTCTCAGAGTGCCTAGGCACCCCACACACACTGTACACACCAACAGATACAGAAATCAAGAGCTTTTTTCTAGTTGAGGGACATCTGCATCCTATTCCAATGCAATGGAAACAGGTTGCTTTGATGGAGATGCTCCTCTGTCTTTACTGCTCCTTTCACTTTACTCTTTTGACTTTACTTGATAATTTAGAAAGGTCTAGACTGATAAATAAATAATTCCAAGGGAGAATGTTCTCTTTAGCCCCACTTCATGCTAACAGCCCCTAAGGCCAGGAGTTCCTCCCTTAGCCCAGGTTCTGTAACAGTCCTCCCAGGTTTCCCAGTGACCTCGCAATCTTTTGTTGCCACAGATGGGCGTTCCAGTGAGCAGCACCAAGGCCCTTCAGCTGGAAAGCTCTCTAACCCGTCTCTTGAGCAAGCAGGAAACACTTCAATGGAAAAGGACAGAGGAGAACATGCTGTTTGTTTGAAGATTGCTTCTATTTTATATTGCTCTGCGCCTCTTCTGCCATCTCCTTCTTTCTTCCCTTTCCTTCCTTTCTATATCTTCGGCGAGTGAAGCCCAGAAGATCTTTTTCTCCTCCTTCAGGCAGTGGGCACACATTTCCTGCAGGCCACAGAAAGGCAATATCATAGAATATGAGTCTCAGATTTTATCTTTTTTTTTTTCTTTTTTTCTGTTTTTTTTTCTTTTCAGAGGAGTAGCTTGTGCTCTTCCGTTCCTTCTCTTTGTGCCTTTTTGTCAGCAGTGTTTTGTCAGCCCTGTTCCACATTGAATAGAGATCTAAACGATCACTGATCTACAAGGAAACTGCATATTTTCTATCACAGAAAAGTTCACAGTATTACTAGAAGAAAACATTGACCAAAGAAAAAGCTCTGAAGATGTTCCTGAGAATATTTGTAGGAAGAATACGCTGTCAAAATTTGGAGCAAATGGCAGGTTAGAAATTCAGAGCCAGAAGAAGCTACTGCATGTTCCAGTGGCCTCATAGCAAGGGCTCACTCCTCAGCAGCCATTCAAGTGTGTTCACAGAGCTGTCTCCAGGCTGACACAAGAATCCTACCGCTCCAGTCAACCAACTTACCTGTCCTGTGGTTGGACATCCTTCGCAAACAGGCGTTGCTGCCTGGCCTTGTGTTGCAGGGCTTGTCTGCCCTTGGGAGTTGCTGGGACACGGTGGCAATCTGAAAGCACATGAGGAGAGGAGGACATGAGCGTGTGGGATGAGTTTCTTCCCCTCCTTGTGCACACAGGCTGAACAGCTGCATCTGCAGCAGGAGTTTGCTTCTGCACAAGTGTTTTCCTCAGCAAGAGAAGCCAAAAAGGGAAAGGCAAATGCCCGAGCTGTAACACTCAGCTGTGTCCCAAACTCCCCACCTACAATGCAGGCAGTGCAGGCCTAGGTGCCCTTTTGAACAGACTGGAGCATAAGAACAGCAGTGTCAGTACTCAGATACCTGCCCTGTCAGAAAGTTACCCAGAGAACCTTTTGACTTCCTCCCTTGTCATGAGCTGCTTCTAGACCCAGCATTCGTGACAGGTGCTCAAGCTATTCCGGAGCTCATATGGATTCTGAGGGCTGGGGAAGCCTCTCCCTCACACAACAGAAAAGCACAGAATCTCCCAAAATCCTTTCTCTGGGGGGGTGTTCTCACCTGGAAGAAGGCACTGCTCTCTTGGCCACCTCCCTTGCTTCCTCCTGGATGGTGGGCAGCACAGGAACTTGTGCCTGCTTTTGAGCACAGAGCCTCCTCTGGCTAATAAGGCACCTTGCAGGACTCCCTGAAAGGATGGATCAGGAGAAAGTGCCATTACGGGGCTGAAGACAGTCGCACAGTGTTCCCTGCACCAAGGCCCTCTCCTCTGGAGACTGAACAAACCCACACCTCCCAGCTTCTCCTTGAACAGCACATGTGCCTGTCCCCTAGGGACCTTTGTGGCAGTGCTCCATTTTCTGGCAGCTTACTACCTTGTGCTGTTGCAGTATGGAGGAGGGCAGATTTGGAGCCTGTTCTTTCTGGTGCCCTCTCAACCTCGCACCTGCAAAGGGGAAGCATATAAGGATGCATCAGACAGGAGAGTCCCCAGGAAAGCTGCTCTGCACTTGCCTGCCCGGCACCAGGAAAAGCCAGGTCATGGTGACAAGGGGGCAATAACCTTCCAGAGCACAGGGAGACTTTGTGTCCCAGGGAAACATCTCAGCCCACGTACAAGCACAGCATTGTCCAAGGCTCTCACCTCTCAGGAGACTCTTCTCTATAAGCACTCTTCCCCATTTCCTCTGACACCACCCTCGCTCGCTCTGCCAGTTCCTCAGGCGTAATCCTCTTTCGAGCGAGGAGTCGCTTGCAGGCACGGGTTAGAGGAAGGCTCTCTGACAGGGTGAAAGAAGAACACTCTTCAGAAAGCCAGGCCAGCTTGGACCAGCGTCCTCAGCTTCATGTCCTGCCAAGGGTGCTGTGCCACCAAGGACAGCCCTTCCATTGCCTCTGCTGGCAACCCTTCTAAGGGCTGAAGGATGCCTCCACGAATTTCTTTCCTTTGTGTGCTGCTCCTCCTGACACCTCTCTCTGTTGCCCCTTCCCCCACCCAGGGTACACCTGAGAAATCTCTGCCTCCTCTATGATTATCAACAGTTGGTGTGAGGACATGGTGTGAGTAGGCGCCACAGGAAGCATTAAAGCCAGCCTCCCCAGCATTCCCAGCTCCACATGCTACTAACCTAGTAGCTTAAGCGTCTCCCAGTAAGTGAGGCGCTTCTCCGTGCCAAGCTTGGTGGCTGCATCCTCCCTTTCTGCTGTCCTTTTCTTATGGGAGGCATTTTTGGGAAGAGTAGAACTTTGCCAGGATGGTCTTGTTGGTGCCTTCCAGAGACTCGAGCTGGAAACAAGGAGACAAAGATGAGAATGACATGGCAGTCTCACAAGATACTGCTAGATGTTTGTCATGCAGCAAAAAAGCAGCAGGCATGGTGGGAGGAGGGTAACCATCCTTTCAGAGGTCACAAAGACTTTGTGCCTCAGAAAACTATCTCCCTCCCGCAAGTACCTGAGCACACGATCAGCCCAACTGCCTTCCCCCAGGCTCTCACCGTGCAGGAGACTTGCTGCCCCCTCCCACTTCTGCTCGTTCTGTGATGCCACGAATGCTCGGTGAGCAGCATCTTTGACTGGTAAGGAGGCGCCTTCCAAGAAGACTCCCTGAAAACAGGGACAATGAGAGCTCATCAGCTCTACTAAGACATACAGAACCTTTGTGCCTTGGCTAGAATTCCCTAGCAAGAGGAACAAAGCATAGGCCAACAAAGCTCCAGGAAAATTCCTGTCAGGTCTTACATTACCTTTGCTTGCGTTGTCTTTGCCACCTTCTTCTTGCCCGCTCTTCTTTGGGCTGGCATTTGCGGGTGCCCGAGGTACCCGTGCTGGGGGAGGTCTTGGCAAGAACTTGAACGCGCCCCTAGAATCAAGAAGCACAGATCAATGAACTCGAGAGGAGAGTCACAAAAGGCCGCTACCTCCTTGCTGTGCAGGAAGAAAGTGCCGGGCATAGTGGAAGAGGTAACCACCTCTCCGAATTGAGAAGACTTTGCAACTGAGTGGCCCACCTCCCTGCCACAAGCACTAGAGCACAGTAATATCCCAAATGCCTTCTCTCTCACCTCGCAGCAGACGTGCTGTTCCCCACTGCTTCTCCTGGCACTGTGACACCTCTTACGCCTCGGCCACAATGCCTCTGTTGGGAAAGCAGGTGCCTCCCAAGAGGACTCTCTGAAAGGTGGAATGGGAGAGAGCTCATCAGCTTAACTGCTCCATATATCACCTTGGAGCCTAGCCTAGATCTCCCTAACAACAAGAAAAAGCACAAGAAAGGGCCAACAAACCTCTAAGAAACTTCTGTTGGGTCTTACATTACCTTTATTGGTCTTCTCATGGCCATCCTCTTCTTGCCCACTCGCCTTTGGGCTGGGCCTTAGAGGTGCATGTGCCCCTCTTGGTGGGGGCCTTGGAAAGAACTTGAACGCACCACTGAGAACAAGAAGAGGAGAAAAATGAGCCTGAGAAGAGGGTCACAAAAACCTGCTCCCTCCTTGCTGTGCAGCAAGAAAGCACAGGGCATCGTAGAAGGGGGCAACCACCATGCCTGAATTCATAAAGTCTTTGTGTCCAGGAAACACATCTCCCTCACACAAGTAGCAGAGCACAGTATTCGCCCACATGCTCAAATGCCTTCTCCCAGGGTCTCACCTCTCAGGAGACTTGCTCTTCGGGGCAAGACCAAGTTCTTCCTCCTGGGATGTGGCCCCACTTATGCTCTGGGAAGAATTGCTGTCCTGGGGCAAGAGGCACTTCCCAGGAACACTCCCTGAACGCAGGATAGGAAAAATCTGATCAGAACAGCAGCTCATGGCGAGTGGGAACACAACCCCCATTTTCATCTGCTCCAGTCTCCTAAAAGACTGAGGCAGCAATCTGCGTTTCCCCACAGACATGCTTCTGAAGACGTTGTGGGTCTCCCTTTCACGTTGCCTGTAGTGACTCTGCCTCCTTTCCTCTTAATTTCTACAGTGCACTACTGTTAGGGTGCTATTATGTACCACAAGTATTCCCTGAGGAAGGGACCATGTCTGGAGCTCACATTCTCTGATGGCTCTAGTTCCTGCTCCCAGGCCTGCTCAGATCTCTCCCACATGCGCCAAGGTCTACATAGTAGTTCTCACACTCACTCCTCTTCACATACACACAAGAAATCGCTGCTGAAAGCCTTACCATTGGTGGTGAGATCAGGGAGTTTCAGGAACATGTTAAGCCTCTTGCCTTCCATATTTCTGCACGTTCCCACTAGGTGAAGACTGGATGAAGAAGGTAAAAAGGAACTTCCTCCTCTCCAGCCGTCTCTCACCTACACTTCACCAAACAGCCTTGCGCTGCTAGCCCACTGCCTCCCTTTGCCTTCCCCAACTGTCAGGAAAGCAGCTCCTGAGAAACTGAAAAGCAGCCCAGAAAGCAGCAGCGAGCAACTGGAATCTCGCAGGCCTCGCAGTGAAGTGTGCGCCGGGGCCAGGGGCACCGTGATATCAAGGGCCTTGTGGCTAT
Organism: Tinamus guttatus; assembly: GCF_059628265.1. NCBI lineage: Eukaryota > Metazoa > Chordata > Aves > Tinamiformes > Tinamidae > Tinamus > Tinamus guttatus. The sequence goes on from NW_028288587.1 coordinate 518,039, forward strand.
GACACGTGAGGGCCCCACTGTGACCCCACACCTTGTCACACACAGAGGGCTGCAGGGCCCTGACCGCCCTCAGTGACACCCACCCACATCACGGCCTGCAGCGGACATGGAGGTGGCACCGCTCTTGTAGGGAGCTGCCCTCCTCCTCCTCTGCCTGTGCCTGGGTCAGGGAATGAAGAAGGAGGCCTGCGCTGTCAGCCACACTCAGGCACCGCTGCCAGGGAACGGCTGACGCTGGTTGTACTTTTTTAGGCCATGAGCCTGCAAATAGCACTGGCTCCCCAAGGAGCACAGCCATTTCCTCTCTCTGCCCCTGGAGAAGTCTTACTTCCTTCAACACAGGAATGGTCAAAGACATTGAAGAAAGTCTTACTGTGATAACCTCTGAAACATCTCAAACAGGACTTGTACAGTTGCGTCCAATCCCTCCACACAAACCTTCCCCTGTATGAGGAGCAATGAGAAGGCTTGGGCTGGCAGAGCTTTTTTGGGTTGGCCTTATTACTTTTTTTCGTAAGCGGTCACAATAAAACATGGGGGAGTCCAAGGAAAGCTTGGCCACAGGCTGAGATGGTTATGGGGGGCTGAACACCAACTTCCGCTGCCAGGTGCTCCTTTTGTGCAAGCAGGACACGACACTCACTTGCAGCCTCCAAGACACCTGTCCCCTGGAGGGCTTTTGGACCCACTCCTAACCCAGACTATGGCAACACAGCACAAGAGACCCAAATGATGCATGGAAATAACCTACATGTGTCACATCATCTGATGATGTACAGCTCTCTCTGGGTACCTCTCAGTCACATGGGAGTCTTTGAAAAGCACCAAGTCTCTAACCCCTGCTGCAGTAAGCAGTTTCCCACTTGCACACCTCTGCAATGGTCGCATCTCTGGCAGGGAGAAGAAGGGGGAAGTATGAAGAGAAAAGATCTCGTTCTCAGAAGTGTTCAGTTATGTGAACACAAGCTCAAGTTTTGCAGACTGTAACTGCAATGACAAGAGCCTGGAGGAGTCCACCTTCCCAGCTGGTGCTTAGCCTTCCCTTTGAACCCTGGTGCCTTAGAAGATGGCACTGTTGGTTGGTACTTAAGAGAATGGTCCCCCTGACAGCAGTCATGGAAGGTGTTTGAAATAAGAGGAAAAGAACTGTTTATTGCAGTCACCTCCCTCTTAGGCACAAGAAGGAGCTTCCACGCTCAGTACAGCAATCATGGTCATGAGGTGGGTCAACACTTCCCAGAGATCCAGGTGGTTTTGGAGCTGGACAGGGTGTATCTGCCCACAGCAAGGAAGTGACTTCAGCACTGGGAAAACCAGCTGCTATTCGTACAGAGAAGCCCTAATTCAGGCTGCCCACCTTGGCTGGAAATCTGATTTCCTTCCTAAACTGGCAGCCACTCTTTGCAAAATACGTGTAAGCATAAGCAGATACCCCACACTGTGTGTGCATAGCTGACACACAAGCTATGTGCTCATTCCACATGCTGGGGAGGAAGTACTAGGTGATGTTGATGTCTCTGTAGGCTCCTTTAGTCCCTCTTTCACCGCTGGAACATCCCAGAGAGGCAGTTATCACCATGGGAACACGGAGGCTTCCCAGGGCTCTGTCCCATTCTGCCCCCGGACTGGCCAGGCAGCAGCAAGGCCATGTGTGGAGCAGGGCCACACAGCACCAGGGGCCACCAGCATAGTGGTGGTGACTCCCAAAACCTTGAAGGCTCCCCAGAGGCATCCGGCACCCAAGCTCTGGCCAACGCCGCTCTTGTCTGCAGCTGATGCTGCCGGGAGCCACAAGTGCCCGAGCAGCCATGCGGGGCCAGGGGCAGCTGAGGCAGGTGAGGGAGGGCAGTGCACACAGCAGCGCTGCTCACTTGTCCTGTGCAGCCGCCATCCTCGCGCACTGCTCGCCCAGCCCACTGCTGTCTGGGCACACACACAAGAGCTCACACTTGCTGCTGGCTGCAGAGCAAGTCCACAGCATGTGCCTCCCATCAGTGGGAACACCCACAGAAGAGCGCTGCTCTCAGGTTTCTGGTCACACAAACATGTATCTGGTCGTGTTGACTGCCTCCTTCATGTTTTCTGCCACCAGCTTCCCAAGAAAGATGAACTGATGGAGATTTGCCAGGGATAACAAGGTCACACCAGATGAGAGAAAAAGAAATTATAAAGAAGATCCCTACATATATTTATGAGATGGGAATCGTACTAAAGCAGCTAATTCTGTGCTTGATCTTTAAGGAGGACCGGAGCAGATGGATTGTTATGATGAAGCACATCTCCAGAGCTGCTCTTGCATCTGCAGGGACAGGAGCCTGCCCAGCCACGAGGGCGTATGGCAACTTTTGGGGCCCCAAGAGAGGCCCTTCAGCTGGCACAGGTGTCCATGGCCTCCACCCTGCAGAGTCCTCATGGCCTGAAGGGCCACAAGCAGAGCCCAGTCCTGCTGGGGACAGCACAAGAGGGGCACTCGGCGCTCCCCCGTCCCCCTCCCCACTGCCACCCCACCCCATTGCCAAGGAGCTCCCTGTCACAGAGGAGCTGCTGCAGTCACAATGGAGGGGCTGCTGTGCTGTCACCCTGGCTCGCGGCGCCTGCCAGTCTGCGCCTCCTGGCCACGGCGGCAGCATGGCGCATGTGCGGAGGCCAGGCCGTGCTGCGGGCAGCGGAGCCAGGGATGCGTCCCAGGCGCTCCCCGAGCCCGCCAGGAACGGGCCGCGCACGCTTGCGCGGCGCCCGGCACCTCCCCTGCTGCGTGCGCCCGACTACCAGAGCCTGGAGCAGGGCGGGCAGCGCAGGAGGAAGCTGGGGGCTCCCCAGGACAGGTGAGCGCTGCTCGTGCTGCGCACCCAGCACAGGGCGCTGCCCTCGCGCAGCCTCCCGGCCCCCAGAGCCCCAGACGCCCCGGGCTGAGCCACCACTTCAGCCTCTGTGGAGGGGCAGCTGCAGCCAGGAGCTGCCTGGGCCACCCCTTGGCCACCAGCTGCCCTTGAGCAGTGTCCCGGGCCCTGCCAAGGGAGCTGCCCATGCCCACGTGCGCCTGCCCCGCGCTGACCCTCTCCGCAGAGGGCAAAAAGCCCCTTGCAGCTCTCGCACAGCCCTGCTCCAGGGCCAGTCGCACGCTGCGTCGGGGAGCACTTGCCCGCCCAGCTGGGGCGAGCTCAGCAGGCAGCCGGGAGGCCAATGCCAGCCCAGGCTGCTGCTGCCGCCCAGGGCCTGGCTGCCTCTGGGGCCCTGCCAGGTGCCCGGGGCAGCTCTCAGCAAGGTCGCTGCCGCCCAGCTGCGCAACCTCGGGGCTCTCTCTGCTCTCTTGCAGCGTGGACACCTTCTCCTGCATCTTCCATCGGGAGAGAGAGCCGCGAAACGTCCTGGAGGCAGAGACACGCACCCCCACGCCACCAGAAAGGCTCCCTGAGCTGCGCAACAGCCCCCATCCCCGCCACATCAGGAGGATCCCAGCCATTGGGCATGGCGGTGCGCAGTGTGTTTTCCTAGTGGAAACAGAGGGCACCAAGGAAGAGCAGGTAGGAAGCGCTGCCTCGCGGGGCTGGGAGCAAGCCAGGGCCATGGGGAACAAGAGCCCTGGGCAGGCCACAAAGAGCAAGGAGAAGCAGTGGGCGCTCCGTGGCCTCCCATCCAGGCCAGGGGCCACTGCCTCCTGCACCCCCAAAGCTGCCTGCCCCGCGGAAGCCACACGAGCTCCTTCCGACCCTTCTCTTCCTCAGCAGGCTCACTGGTGGCAGTGGGCGCGCACCTCCAACCCCAGGGAGCGCTTCAGGAGGCCGGCGTGTAAGTTGTGTCCACCACAAAGAGCCCGCACAGAACCGCCCTCCCCTTGGGGGCTGCTGGGGGAGCCGGGTCCCTCAGCCCGAGCCCCTGTGGCAGGGGCTTCCCCGCTGCCCTGGAGAGGCACCAACCCTCCCTCCGTCGCAAGGGCTCCAGGCGCTCGGCACCTCCGCTCAGGCAGCCGCGGCGCTGCTGTCGCTGGCTTGTCAGGGCTGCATCAGGGCAGCCCTTCCTCACACACTGCTGGTCCCTCGGCCAGCCTTCCTGTGGCCCCTGCACGGGTCCCCCTTGCAGCTGCCTTGCTCTGAGCCTCAGCAGCTCTCAGCCTCCTCTGGGGGCCTGGGCTCCACGGTGCCTCCTCCTTGCCCTACAGGGCCCCTCACAGCTTGACCAGCAAGAGGGAAGCAGCCTGAGATGAGCCTGCTCAACAGGCACCGCAGTGTTTCTCACCGCTTGCCTTCCTCTCTTTTCCCAGGGCCACAGGAAGCCTCTGTGGAGGCCGTCAGGTTTCCCAGCCTCTCCTGAGTTGCACATGTCATGCAGTCCCTGCCCAGGGGAAGGCAGGAGGGACGGGGACCTGCCCAGGAACACCAGCTTGGAGGGAAGCAGCTGGAGCAGGCCCTGAGTTACTGACTGCCCATGCACGGCCCAGTCGAGCGGCTGGGGGCCTGCAGAGCCCTGCAAGGGCCAGCACCTCCTTTACCCTTGCAAGCCAAGGCTCTGTTCACGCTGGAGGCTGCAAGGAAGGCCCAGTTCATCAGGGCTCACAGCACTTACCTACTCTTTGTGCTGTTGTTATTGTTGATATTAGTGTTGCTGTTGCTTTTACTGTTGAGATTGTTGATATTAGTGTCTTTATTGTTGTTTTCATTGTTGGTGTTGCTGTTCAAGTACATATTCTTGTGCCATTCTTTGGGTGTTGTGTGTTGTTTCCCAGGGAGCTCAGGCACAAAAGCATCCCCACTGCAGCTATGTCTGTGCAGAGCCATCTTCTCAGGCTCCAGGTGCAGGGGAGCACCAGCAAAAAGCTCCCTCTAGGATTTCCCTTGGAACATGGCTCAGGGGATGCCCAAAGAGGAAGGTGCCACAGCCCTAGTGCGGGGTAGCCCTGATGCTCTCAGAGGCCTGAGACAACAAGTCCCTGCAGTGCCCAGGCCACGGGCAAAGGGCAGCTCTTGGGTGTCAGGGACACGGGGCCTTGAGATGCAGAGCTGAGTGCCCCAGCCCCTGGGTGAGCACAGGGCACATCGGGGCTGGGACACGCTCAGGGATGGCAGGAAGGCGGTGCGTGCAGTCTCCCCACAGGAACTGCTGCAGAAATTGCCTCCTGTCAGGGACAGCCCCGTGCTGGGGACCATCGTGGAGGCTGCTCTGTCGCTCTGCAGCCCCACAGACAGGGACCACGTCACCAAGGCAGGTCCTCCCGCTCCGTGGGTTCTCTGGGCTTTCCTGTGCAGGGCCCGTTTGCTCTACTGGAATTGTGTGACACCCAAGTCCTCGGGCTGCCAACAGCCTTTCCCAGCCTTTCCCTATCCTGGGCCGCCCGCCATTCCCTCTGCCAGGAGCTCGAGGCAGAGCTCAGCGCTGCCTGTGAGCGCTGGCCCAGAGGAGCTGGGCTGGCCAAGGGGCCGTCCCTGTGTGGAGGGCCCAGAGCGCAGCAGCGCAAGCTGCGAGCTCCGTGCCGTGGGGAGAAGGCAGGAGCTGCCCAGAGCAGGGCCCGGCACTGCCACAGCTGGGAGAGCAGGTGCCACGGCTGCTCTCTGCAATGCACCACTTTGCAGAGGCACCTTTGGCACCAGGGTGCAGCGGGGCCCTGCGTGCAGCAGCCAGGGAGGTGTCCCCATGCTGGGGAAGGTGTCCTGCCCTCAGCACCACAGGGAAGAGCTTGGCCCCATCCTCTTTACATTCTCCCTCAGCTATTTGGACCTGTTGATAAAACCTCCTATCAATCTCTTCTCCACCCAAAACAGGCCCGGCCTGTTTAGTCTTTCCTCATAAGAGGGATAATGTGTCCCTCAATCACAAATGCTCACCATTGGGATGGAACTTGTCGGCTGTATGCTGCTGGCTCCGGAGAGCCCAGGAGAGGTGAAACGGCCTCACCTAGAGCAGAACGAGGGCCTCGGGTGCCTCCTAGGACAGAAGGAGAGAAGCCGGGTGCAGTGTCTTTGGGCTGGAGAGCATTCCCCAAGGCAGAAGGACCTCAGCTCTACTGCACACCGAGGCGCTCCCAGCTGAATGCAAGAGAGGACAAGCTGATCCTCAGGAGAGCACACACTGCTCTCTTCATGGGAAGGGACCTCCCAAGGCCCTACCTGAAAAGCAACAAAGTCACCAGCGTTTCTTTTGTAGCCAAGTGGATCCATCGCACAGAGGAGCAGTAGAAGGACTTGCTGGGGTCGGGAGATGGGAGCGAGCGGGTGCTGCAGGGCAAAACGGCACAAGCAAGGCAGGAGACCAGGAGGCTGCGGGTAGATGAGCTCTAAGGCAGCACTGCCAGCCCAGCGGCGCGTGGCACACAGGGAACAACTGTGTGCGCGGAGCAGCCTGCGTCACTGCGGGCAACGCTGCAGCGACCACCCCTCGGGAACCAGCTGGCCCCGTTCTTGCTGGACTCATTCAGCCCTCTCTTCAGCTTCCCACAACAAAGCTGCTGCGGTTCTTCGGCCTCTGTGCATGTCTCTTGCTTATGGATTCAGGCCCAGAGGGCAGCCTGACATCCTCCAAAAGCCACATTGTCCTGATGAGGGGCAGGATGTTCTCTCCTTCCAGCAGCCTGGAACACAGGAATAAGGAGCCAGGGAAAGGAGACAGAGGAGAGGATGGGGGCAGCTTTGGCCCAAAGCGCGCTCTCTTGAGATACCCCAGGGCAAGAAAAGGACCCTGCGCTCTGCAAAGCTCCAGCCCCAGCTGCGCTTCAGCTGTGAGTGCATTTTGTGCACACTGAGGCCTTGTGCTAGTTTGCCCATGAGCCAGGCCACAAAATGTGCTGTGGGAAAGAGGACGGGCTCTGCCCCCATCCCCTGCAGCCCCTGCCCTGGCCTGCTGGCTCCAGGCTCCCTGCTCTTGGAGGCCTGGGCTCCAACCTGGGGTTCTATTTCCTTCCCGGTTAAGAGCTTCCCATCCACAAAGCCATTGTGTGGCACCAGCCCACACAGCATAGGAGCCTACACAGACAACCTTGCTCCATTTTGTGTAGCTAAAACTACTGCTCTTAACTCTCCTACTTGGGCACTGCCTTCACTTTCTTCTATTACTTCTTCACCAGTGATAATATTTAATACAACAGCCTTTTATAGCCATTTACAGTTTAAACTTTTTGCCGAAGCATCTCTAAACCACATGTTTTCTGTCGGTCTTCCATCGATGACAGATGGTGCATTCAGAATTGATGAAGGTTTAAGAGCTTGTCCCAATGCTAATGGATCTGTTTTTACAGGCATCTGTGATTTGGGAACCTTAGTATGGCCTTCAGTTAGCTGCATATTTTCTGCAACTCCTGATAGGTAGGCATACCATTTTGTGGTAGGGGGGTGTTGTGCAATTCCTTCTGGGGGAGCAGTCCCCTTTAGGATTGCTTCTAGTAAATGAAACGGTCCTCTAGTTTGCACAGGTTGTCTTTGATGTGTTTTCTCAATCTGTTTAACTGCTCAGACTAAGGATAAAAGTCCTTTTTCTTCCATTCAGAATGTTGTAGTTCCCTTTCTTTAAACGCAGTCAAGCTAAACAATAAATATCTTTTTGTTCCATCAGGGCTAGCCTCTAAGTAAGTTACAGTAAGTAACAGTAAGTTACTGTACCTCAGTAACAGTAAGTTATTTACTGTAACTTACAGCAAGTAGCATGTTCAGGGAAACCCCATTCAGCTGTAAGAGGGTTGTGGGGGTGTTCTGGTCCCAGTGACTGAAATGTTTCTAGTTCTCCACTGGGAGTTTTGACTGTCTCTTTGTGTTCTAATTCCCGCTTCCAAAGTTTGTCTTTCCTTAAGAGCGAATATAATGGACGGGCAATGATAGAAAATCCAGGTAGGTGCCTTCTCCACTATCCTAAAGTTCCCATCTATTGTTGTAATTCTTTCCCTGATCGGGGCATTTGCAGCTCTTCAATTTTTCTTAAGGTATCTGCAGGAATCCCTGCACTGCCAGCTATCCACCAACTCCCTAGGAATTTTACCTCTTTGCTTGGTCCCTGGCATTCCTCAGGTGGTACCTCAATGTCAGCTTCAAGTAGGATTTGCCATACTGCTGTGGCTACTTTCCAAACCTTTTGGGGAAAATCACCCCCAATTAGGATGCCATCTATGTACTGGCATATGCATTGGCATATGTACATGCATTATAAAATATAAATGGTCACATACTACTCTACCAGAAGCAATAACTGAAGGAAATGCTATTGCAGACAAATTGATGATGGCAGCAGTACTGCTGCTCAGTTTTGAGCAAACCCGATTATCTCACCACTTCTTTCATCAAAATGCCTCTTCCTTATGTAAACAATTTGCTCTGTGCAGAGAACAAGCCACAGAAATTGTCTGTGCGTGCCCTGATTGTCAATGTATTACACCAGTATCATCATACACAGGAGTGAACCCTCAATGTTTACAAGCTAATGAATTGTGGCAGAGTGATGTCACACATATATCAACATTTGGCTGTCTGGGTTATGTGCATGTTAGTGTGGATACCTTCCCAGGGTTTCTGGTAGCCACTGCACATACTGCAGAAAAGGCACGCGATGTGAAACGCCTCTGGTTAAGAGGTTTTGCCACTATGGACATTCCGAAAGGAATTCAAGTTGATGCTGGTCCTGCTTATGTTTCACAAACAGTTTCTGTCTTCCTACAAGACTGTGGTATACAGCACGTTACAGGTATACCACATTCCCCCACTGGACAAGCCATTACTGAACGTGTCCATGGGACTCTCAAGGCTATGTTAAATAAACAAAAAAAGAGGAAATCCTATGGACAGTGTTACCCCACAGGAACAGTTAGAGAAAGCATTATATGTGCTTAATGTTTTGAATCCTTCTGATCATCTGTTATTTACACCAGCAGCTGACCGACAATTCGAGATGGTGTCTGCAGTTGTGCCCCCATCAAAGGGATGGTATAAAGAATTGGGAGAACCACCAGGGAGAGGTTGCATAGAACTAATAACACGGGGAAGGGGATATGTGTGTGTTCTCCTTCCCACAGGTGCTCACTGGTTACCAGCAAAAGATGCAAAGCCTCAACTGGCGACAGAGCAGTCACAGCCATGGAAGAATTCCAGCCAAGTCCAGGAGTCAAAAACCATTGAGCTGTCGGAGTGAATCATGAATCATTTGTAAACATTTGGTGCAGCAGGGAATAGATGTAGTGATGTTTGCAATTCTATGCTTTTATGTATATTGATCTTAACCTATATAATTAAGAGTTTATGTTTCTGTGTACTTTGATCTTCACCTATATCCTCTCTATATATAACCTATATATGTTCACTTTATTCATCAATGTCCTGGATGAAGGCACAGAGTGCTCCCTCAGCAAGTTTGCTGATGATATGAAACTGGGAAAAGTAGCTGATACCCCAGAGGGCTGCGCTGCCATCCAGAGGGACCTGGACAACCAGGTGGTGAAAAGCCTCATGCAATTCAACAAGGCTAAGTGCAAGGTTCTGCACCTGAGGAGGAATAACCCCAGACAGCAGTACAGGTTGGGGACCGACCTTCTGGAGAACAGCCCTGAGGAGAAAGACCTGGGTGTCATGGTGGACGACAAATTGACCATGAGGCAGCAGTTGCCCTCGTGCCCAAGAAGTCCAGTGGGGTCCTGGGCTGCATTAAGAAGAGCATCTCCAGCAGGTCGAGGGAGGTAATCCTGCCCCTCTACTCAGCCCTGGTGAGGCCGCATCTGGAGTATTGTGTCCAGTTCTGGGTTACACAGTCTAAGAAGAATGTGGAACTGCTGGAGAAAGTCCAGCGCAGGGCTACAAGGATGATGATCAGGGGCCTGGAACATCTGCCCTATGAGGAGAGACTGAAGGAGCTGGACCTGTTCAGCTGGAGAAGAGAAGTCTGAAAGGGGATCTGATCAGTGTCTGTCAATACCTCAAGGGAGGGAGTGAGGAGGATGGTGCTGGTCTCTTTTCAGTGGTGGCCACCGACAGAACTAGAGGAAACAGCCAGAAACTAAAGCATTAAAACTTCCACAGGAACTTAAGGAAAAATTTCTTACCAGTGAGGGTGACAGAGCACTGGAACAGGCTGCCCAGAGAGGTTGTAGAGTCTCCTTCTCTGGAGATCTTCAAACCCGCTTGGACGCAGCCCTGTGCCACGTGCTCTAGGTGTCCCTGCGTGTGCAGGGGGGTTGGACTAGATGATCCCTAGAGGTCCCTTCCAACCTTCAGCATTCTGTGATTCTGTGATTCTATGTAAGGGGAAAGCTGGAGGGCGGGAGAGGCTTCGCTGACTGCTGCGAGGAGTAGCAAGTGGTCAGGTTATTGGCTGCAGCCTGCTGCAGAGAGTGCGTACCCATCTCCTCTAAGAGGGGGACCTCAATCCCTTCACAACCTGCGTTTGCTGCTGCTTGGTTTGCCAAAGAAAAGACACGACACACGGTGAAGAGACACGAACGTTTCTTTAATGAGGCCTGTGCACAGAGCAGCCTGGCATCAGGACGTGGCCGAGCGCCAGCAGCACAGACTGACACCTTGCAGAGGGCAGTGCCGCCTCTCCCATACTCTCCTCAGGCGGTTGCACAGGCCTTCCTGGGTGCCCGTGGATGCAGCCCCCTTCCCTGCAGCTCTCAGGATCAGCATGGTTTGGGTGGCCAGGGAAGAGATGGATGGGCTGCTGTCCTCCTGCAGGCCTTTCAGGGCTGAGGGGGGAAGCACGAGCTCAGATGAAGCCCCCGTATCCCCACGGGCCCCAGGCCTCTCCTCCTAACACCACCAGTCCCACCCAGCTCTTGCCACAGCCAGGATGGAGCCAGGGGCTCTAATGGATCAGCTGGCAGCTGCTGCCCAGGAATGTGCCCAAGGTGCCTGAAATCTCTCTCCACTCTCCCCACACCACCCCTGCTCCGCTCCTCTCGGGCAGCAGAGCCCTCCTCACCTACGCAGGGATGGGAGCTCCTTGGACAGGGTCTCTCTTTCTCCCCCCAGCCCCGTGTGACCCCCCGCTTGCCCTCACTCACTCTCACAGATGACCTCCACCGTCTCCTTGCTCTGCTCCCTGGTGTGCTGCCCAGCATGCCCTAGGCACACACACAGCGCCCCATAAATGCTGCTCCTCAAAGCTGTTCCCCCAGTCCTGCCTGCCTGGCCAGGCACCCACCTCCCCTCGGGCAGGGCTCACCCCAGTCCCCTTTCCCCAGTGTAACCCGCAGGGCTCCTGCTGCGAGGGACTCCCACCGGCCCCACCGCTGCGGGCAGAGATGGCTGAGGGTGGCACGGAGCCTCCAGGCGCCCAGGCGCTGCCTCAGGCACGTGGGGCTGCAGCAGTCACAGGGCTGCTTTTGCTGCCAGCGCAGCAGCCGAGGCTGAGGCCGAGCTGTCCCAGAACAGCAATGGAGCCCAGGGCTCGGGGCTCACCCAGGAACCGCACGGCCGCCTCGCGCAGGGACTCCTGGCTGCTCTCCAGGTAGGACAGGCTCTGGCGCAGGTATTCGTCCGCCCTCTTCCTGCCCCTGCTCCCGGCCAGCTGGGGAGAGCACAAGGCTCAGCGCACACACCATCCTCTCGCAGTCCTTCCCCCAGGAGCAGCCGCCTCCCCCTGCCACCACACTCAGGACCCCCCGCAGAGGCCGGGCAGCGCCGAGCTGGCGTTGGAGGCAGCAGAGGGACGGCTGCTGCCCCGCGCACTGAGGGACCCTCCTGCTGCAAGGCCCCGCGGGGCCAGGGGCAGCTGCAGCACCCAGGGCTCAGCACAGGCAGAGGAGCCTGCAGAAGAGCCCGCGAGGGCTGCTCCTGCACCCGGAGCCACCAGCCACACGCACTGGGCACGGAGGAGGAAAGAGCTGCTCCAGGCTGCGGCCTGGGGACTGTCCTTACCAGGCACTTGCTGATCAGCCAAGTCTGCTGGCTCTGAGCCAAGCGCCTCAGCTCCTTCCACTTGAGGAGCTTGGCGGCACCAAGGAGGGCTTCCTGAGCAGCCTGCACATGGGAAAAACGGGGAGATGCCACCGCAGCCCATGGGACAAGAGCCTGTGCCCTCCCACCCCCCTCCTCTTGACAAGACTCAGGGCATTTGCTGGCCCTTCATGGCAAGGGGCAGCAGCAGGGCACTGAGTCTGCTTTGGGGTCCTTGGCCCCCCTCGCTGGGCAGAAACACGGAGCAGGCACCACCTGAACCACCCTGTCCTGAACAGGCAGCACAGCAGAGACTCCCGAGAGCTGCTGAGCTGCGGCCCAGGCCAGCAGGAGGCTGAAGGGCTGCAGCCCCAGAGACATCCAGGCAGGACTCGGCCAGGACCACCTCCCACAGCTATTCCCAACGTGGCTACTGGGCTCCCCAGCGTGCCCCATTGCTCAGCCGTACCTCCACCACGCTGGGGCTCTCATCCTGCAGGTGGAAGAGCAGTGGCAGCGTGCTCGTGTGCACATGCTGCTTCATCTGCTCCTTTGCGGTGCCCGCTGCTGTCTCCACGAGCTTGCTGAAGAGCTGCATGGAGAGCTTTCGTGTGTGCTCGCGCTCCTGGCGGCAAGGAAGAGAGAGCTCCTCAGCACTGGCACCGCACGTGGCAGCTTCCTGCACAGGCTGCACTGGTGCAATGCAGCCCTGCAGCCAGGACAGCATGGGCAGCACAGGGCAGTACCCCAGGAGCCCCAGGCAGAAAGGCTCCTGGCAGCCTCCCACGCACACCAGCCAGCCCCATGGCTCTGCCCCCCGCCTTACATCCTCAAAGAGTGGCAGGAGCTTCTCAGCCAGCTCTGGAGCCATGTCCGTGAGTGCTGGTCTCTCCAGGACACGGACCACACGGCTGAGCACGAGAAGGGCCTGGCTGCTCATGTTCCTGTCCTCGTCCTGCAAGTGTCTCATGAGCAGAGGCATCAGGACGTGCATTTTTCTGACCTGTATGTGGGAAATACAAGTTCAATTAAAAAAAACAGAAATAAAAGGCTACCCTGGCACCTTATTAGACACCAGCTTCCCTCAGTCTCACACCCTTTCAGATATGGCTTGCTAGGTGCTGGGCTGAGATCTGCAGCCCCCTCAGCTCCCGAGGCCCAGCAAAGTCCAAGCCAGCCTGTTCCCTGGCACCCAGCGCCCAGCTCACACAGCTTCCCCCAGTGATGCCCTGCTCACCATCTCCTGTCTGCTGCACAGCACGAGGAGGCTTCTGAGTCCCAGCTTATGCATTACCCTGCTGTGACTCTTCAGGGACACCACAGAGATTCCCAGGAAGACATCTTCATCTGCCTGAAGGTCACTGCAGGCCATAAGCTGCAATGCACAGCACAGAGAAGGTGGCAATGGCCGCAGCACTGCCTGTGTCGGACACCACTGGATCCCAGCAGTAGCTCAGGGCAAGGGCAGCGGGCTCAGAGGAAGCCTGGCCAAGGGCAGCAGTGACTGCAGGGAGCCCCCGGGACCCCCTCCCTGCCTGGGGCCTCAGGGCACAGCGCAGGGCACAGCCTTGGCCTGCTCCTCCCCTCCCTGCACCAGCCTCTTGTCCTCATGCTCTGGAGGAGCCCTTCAAAAGAGACGCGACACAAAGGAGGCATCAAAGACACGTGGGGACAAGAAGGAGCCCGCTGCAGAGGGGTGAAGGCCGAGGGGACTCATGGCAGAACACCCACTGCCCCACTTGCGCTCGTTGCCCTCCATCCCACAGCTGGGGCTAGCAGACAGCACTGGAGCTAGAAGCACCCCAGAAGGGCAGTGCCCACACGAGGCTCACCTCCACCAGGAAAGCCATGGCAGGGATCTCCGTGCAAGGCTCCTCGCCCAAGAGCAGCACTGCCAGCTGTTGGAACAGCAGCAGGCGCAGCGCTCTTGGGCTCTTCCTCATCTCTCTGGCGGAGGGAAGAAGGCTCTGTGAGGCCTGAGCAGCCCAGGCAAAGCTCTCCTGAGCCTGCACCCTCACTGCCTCCCATCACATCCCTCGGGCCACCACGCACAGAACAAAGCCACCTTTGTGTGCAGAACTGGGCACCCCCGTGGGCTCTGAGAGCCACCCTGTGCGCAGGGGTGAAATGCTGCGGCAGAGCGGGGAGATGGGGGCTCTCACCTGGCCAGCAAACCCACTCCCTGGTGATGGGTCTCAGCGTGCAGGAGCATATCCCAGCCACCCTTCCTTGCCATTGCCAGCATCACGTTCTCGTAGCCGGCCCGGCACAGCAGTGCTTTCATGGTCTGCACTGCAAGCCTGTGTGCAGAGAAAACACCCGCTCACACTCGCAGCCCCGGCCCTGCCTGCAGCCCTGCCTGCCAGGGACAGCGAGGATGTGATGGAGCACCTCACGGGGCTGCTGCACGTGGACTCCTCCCTTCGGCATTTCCCCCACAATGCGTCCGACTCGTTCTGCTCCAGCGCTGCCATGAAAGAGCTTTGGAAGAGCAGCGCCAGCAGGAGCTGGGGGAAGAACGCCCCTAGCACGTGCAGGCAGTGAGGCTGGTGGAGGATCTCCTGGAGCGCATGCGTTGCCTGCAGAAAAAGCCCAGAGACAGCCCTTGCTGCGGACATGTCCCTCCTGTGCTGCTGGAGCTCGGGGGTGAAACTCCTAGCAGTGCCCTGCGCCTTGGAGGGGCTGCCTGGCCAGAGCAGAGCCACGGCAGCTCCTGGGGCTCGGTGCTGGGTGCCACAAAGCCACCATGAGCCTTCCTGGGCAGTGGGAACATCCCCCTGGAGGGCCACACATAGCCTGGAGGGCACCCTGGTTCCCCTGACTTGGCCCTGATGACGTTTCTGCTGCCTGGAACCCTAACATGGCCCTGGCCCCTAGTCCTGTCCCCAGCGCAGGCTGAGCGCGTGCCGCATGCGGCAGGGCGATGCAGAGGCACAGGGAGACAGCCAGCCGCTCAGGCCAGCTCCGTGCGTCTGGGTGTGCAGAGGGCCCAAAGCAGGCCCAGCAGCCCAGCAAGCTGGCGCTGGCCAGGGCCCTGCCAGCCGTAGCCCCCCTCCCACGCTGGGCCTGTGCATCCCGGGGAGGCCCCGGCTTGGGGCTGCATGGAGAAGGGCAGCAGGAGCCCTGCCTCTCGCCGCAGGGGCAAGGGCAGCCCGAGGGCAGAGCGGGGCTTCCCCCACAAACTCACGGCCAGGGAAGAGGCGGCCGAGGCTGCTGCCTCGGGCAGCCGCCAGTCCTGCAGCGCGCCGAGCAGCTCCCGCAGCACCGGCTCCGCGGCGCCAGGCCTGGACAGCAGCACCTTCCACATGGCCCCGGCGGCGCTGCGGGGCCAGAGCGCTTGGTCAGCGGCTGCCGCGGCTGCAGCCCCGTGGCCTGCGAGGCCGCAGCCCTGTCCCTGCCCCTGCCCTGGCCAGCACAGACCTGTCACATGAGGGGCAGCAGCTCAGCAGGCTGGCGACCACCTTGTCCGGGCATGTGCTGCTCAGGAGGAGAAGAGCTCTGTCCAGGCTGAGCCGTGCAGATGCATCTCGCACGGCCAGGATGTTTTCCCATATGTTCTTCACGAGCCTCGGCGCCTGCAACCCACATGTCAAAGTGTGAGGCTGCTGCCGCACTGCAGCCCTCTGCACAGCTCCCGCGGAGAATGCCTGCCCTTGCCACCGCTCTGGGCTGGCCACAGAGGCAGTTGGGTGCCTGGTACATGAGCACTCAGGGGAAAAACAAGCCCCCAAAGGGCCTGAACCCCGGCCGTGCCACCCACAGGCTACTCACATGCTCCAAAAGGCACGCGTCGTCTGTGACGAGCTCGTCCAGCATGTGAGCAGCCGCCTGCGTGTCATAGCTGCTGCAGGCTCTCATGCCCCTGATGGCTACGAGGATGGCCTCTGCCTTCTCGTCTGGATGGAGGTGTTTCCCAAACATCTAGGGCACAAAAGAAGGCAGAGAGAGATGTCACAGCCAGGCTCCCAACTGCGTTGCCTGGCTGAGCAGTGCGTGGCCCTGGAGAGCGACACGGGGCAGTGTTGGCACAGCGAGTCCCTCCGAGCCAGGAGCTGGGGCTCTGCTGGCTGGGGTGACGGCGCTGGGATGGGGCTAGTGCCTGGGGTTAAGGTCCCCACCCGCTGCTCCTGCAGGGAAGCAGAGCTTGTGGGATGCACAGAGGAAGCCCCTGGCTAGTCCTGGCCTAAGGAAAGTGCAAGCCCTCTCCTCAGCCCACCTGGCAGCCACCCCTCTCCGCGTCCACGTTGCAGGCTGACACCACAGCTGGAAGTCCCAGCCAGGGAGGTGCTCCTTACCCTGCTCATTTCCCTGGTGTCCTTGGACCGGGAAAGCCTCAAGGTGCCTGCGGTTTCCCACTCCTCTCGGAGCTCTTGCTGCCAGGCACTCTCCTGTGACGGCTCCCTGCCTGCACGGGAGGGGAAACACAGGGCACCCGGCATGAAGGTTGCACAGCTGGACACGGCCCACGGAAGGCGTCAGGGACAAACCTCCCCTGGCAGGGGAAAAGGCCCTAGCAGGGAAGAGTGCACAGCAGGACGGCCAGGGAGGCACTGGGCCTATTGCAAGGGGTGGGCGAGGGGAATTGCTTGCAACCACACAGGAATTCTTACTCTCTCCCTGCAGGAGGAACTCATAGAGGTGCCACAGGGCCTCTGCGGCCTCGTCGCTGCGCCCCTCATCCTTGCAGGCACCGCACAGGGTGAGATGTCCCACCAGCTGCCCCAGGACTGGCACGCTCCTCTCCAAGAAGCTGCCACAGCTGGCACCGCCCACTTGGAAGCATTCCCGGACCTGGGAAAGGGAGGCAGTGCTGACACGAGGCCGGAGGGCAGCACTCAGGATCAAAGCCCTGGGCCCACGCTCCTTGCAGGCTTGGATCCCGGCTGAGCCGGAGCCTTGGTGGCTTCCCTTGGAGGCAGCCTGGAGCTCCAGGACACGGCTGCATGCTGACAAGGGACAGGCAGTGGCTGCAGCTTGCCTGCACCATAGGCTCCTTACCGACACCAAAGAAGAGCTGGTCAGGAGATCCCCCAGCTTCACAAGGCGTCCCACAGCCCTCTCGTGCACAGCTGCTTGCTGGCACTCAGCATAGGGCAGTAGGAGCTGCAAGGAGAAAAGCTGCTGCTCTGTCCTGTGTCCCAGAAAATGCCTGGCCACGTTTGTGCCTTGGAGCACCGGCAGAGAGGGGATCTTGTGTCCAGAGTCCTTTGTGACTGTGGGGCAAATCTCCCAGATGGGCCTGATGTGACAGCAGGAGCCCATGGGGGTTGTACTGAGTGCAGGAGCGGGTTGAGGAAGAGCGGATGCTGGTTGTAGCCAAGGGACACTGGGCTCACACAAGAGAACTGTGGGGATCCCCATTCCCATGCGGGAGCTTGTCCCCTCTCAGCACTGGGCTCTCTCCAGCCGCTGCTGGACAACTCCCCCCATCCCAGCACAGGGCCTGGAGCTGGCAGCTCTGCTCCTGGCAAATAGCAGACCTGCAGGATGGTCTTCATGTCCACCACGCTGGAGGAAGGGCTGCCGAGCATCAAGGCCTTCAGCAAGCTGTCCATGGCATCCAGCAGCTGCAACGGGGACAGAGGGTTGAGGCGCTTCTTCCCCATTGCCCCACAGCTGTCAGAGAGGGCTTTGAATTCCTCCTGTGCCAGCGGGACATGTAGAGTAGTGCTGAGGGCAGGAGAGCCCCCAGGCCAGGGGAGCTGCTGCTGCTGCTGCACAGGGCGCAGCCTGGGGACACTGCCCATGGCCCTGGGGACACTGCCCATGGTCCTGTCCAGGGCAAGGGGGACAGGGCAGGGGCGAGGGAGAGGCAAGCGGGGAGCCTGCCCTGAGCCTCACTTCAGCAGCCAGCACCCACCTGGGAGTAGAGAGCAGCATCCAGATGCTCCCTTGGAGGCAGGGAGAAGACGCTGGAGAAGCAGGCGTCCAGCAGGCTCTCCAGCTCGCTCTCCAGCAGCAGCCCGGCTTTGCTGCAAGCAGAGAGAGGGACCTTTCAGTCCGTGGGGCTGGCAGCAGCCAGCAACACCCTTATGTCCTGGGAAGGTGGATGCACCCAGGGCTTGGGAGGCCCATGAGCGATAGCGACGTCAAGTGGGGAGGGCGCCCCATAGAGAGTCACCTCTTCTCGCCAGCACGCTGTCCAGGGACAGAGGACACAGCAGGCAGGGGGGCCCAATCATCTCCCCACCTCCTGCCTCACCCCTGGGGAAAGGCCCGTACCCATGGGAGAGCTCCAGGGCCCTCTCTGCTCTCCCGGCTCCAACCCTCTCTGTCCCACTGGATGCCAATGGGAGACTCCCTCAGGACGAGGGAAGGCTCCCTGCAGGACTGGGGCCCTCCGGGTTATCTGATGGGGAGGCTGTGGCCAAGCCAGGCTCTGGGGCAGCTACCTCATGGCACTGATGCTGAGCATGACCTGCTGCCGCACGGCCGTGCCCAGGTGGTTCCTGGGCTCCTCTTGCAGCAGCACCTGGAGAGCAAAAGCAGGAAGGCTCGTAGGGAGCTACCAGGGCCCCACAAGTGGCTGTGCCCACCAGCCAGCACCCCACACCTCCCCGCGCTCACACAAGCCCCTTCTGCTTGCAGAGCTGGGCCGGTGCCCTCCTGAGCAGGCCTCTGGGAGCCCCGCGTGCCCTCACCTCCAGCGCCTCTGCCAGCTGGGATTTGCACTGCCACAGCTCCTGGCGCAGCAGCAGAGCAGGCAGGCTAGGCAAGCAGGACGCTGTGCAGAGGGTGCAGATGCAGGCCAGAAACTGCAGCTTCTCGGCCTCCTCCTGCTGCCAGGAGCAGAGGGACAAGGAGAGAGTGTAAGAGGGGCAGGTGCACGGCCAGCAGCACCAGCGCATGGCAGGGGCTGCAGCGACACGTGGGCGCCTGCGAGGGAGCAGCCCCCAGCGCCAGCAGCCCCGTGGGGCCGTCTGAGCGTGGAGAGCCCCGAGGGAGCCAGCAGGAGAGGCCGGGCAGCCCCGAGCGGGACGACGACACTCACCTTCCCTCCACGCCGGAGAAAGGCGCGCACACGCTCCAGGGCTTCCTCTGCCTCCTCCATGGGCAGATCCGCACCGGGAGCTGATGGGGAAAGAGAGCGGGCAGAGCTGCAGGGCTGCCCGGAGCTGCAGGAGGCAGCAGAGCGCTCTGCCCTGCGCACGCTGCTGCCGGCCGCACCGCGAGAGCTTGTGGCCCCGGCGCGGCCAGCGCTGCCCCCGCACTCACCCGACGGCGCCTCCTCGGGCGCACGGCTCGAGTGGGGCTCCAGGTCGCACACGCTCGCTGCGACCGCCCCATCCTCCTCCTCCTCAGCAGCCACCGAGCGGTGGCCGGGGAGTCGCTCCGCCATCCTGGCCGCGTGGCCAAACTCCGCGGAGCTGCCCGGGGGCAACGGGGAAATTCCTGGGTGCTCAGGGGGCTTTTTGGCCAGCACCTTCGCTCCCGTCCTCTCCCGTCGCCGTCGTCCCGAACACTGCGGGCCGAGCCCGCCGGGCCAGGATGTCACAGTAGCGCAGTCACAAAGGGCCCCGCTGTCACTGAGGGCCACCTGTGACCCCGCTGGGGAGGGGCAGCGGGTGTCCCCTCGGGGTGCACACCTGTGGGGTGGCTGCAGCAGGATGGAGACCTTCTTGCCCGGGCACATGCTGCTCGGCAGCAGAAAGGTCCGTGCCCGGCCATGCAGACGTGTCCGTGGCAGCGCGGACGTTTCTCCACGCGCGCTGCACCAGCCTTGGCACCTGCAGCCAGGATGGGCTGCTGGGTGTGGGGCTGCCA
The DNA here is from genome assembly GCF_059628265.1 of Tinamus guttatus. NCBI lineage: Eukaryota > Metazoa > Chordata > Aves > Tinamiformes > Tinamidae > Tinamus > Tinamus guttatus. The sequence goes on from NW_028288587.1 coordinate 537,643, forward strand.
TCAGGCTGCAGCCACCTGCACAGCTCCCACCGCCAACGGCAGCCCTTGCCACCCCTCTGGGCTGGCCTCGGAGGCTGCTGCGGGCCTGATATTCTGGACACCAGCTTGAATGTCAAAGTTTCTGAAGAGACAGGTCAAAAAAAAAGAAAAAAGAGGGTAGGAGTGGATTTTCAATCCTGGCTAAATAATCCAAGAAACTGAAGACCCACCAGCTGACTCTTCCATGCATGAGTTGAGAATGCTTTAGAATCACAGAATGCTTAAGGTTGGAAGGGACCTCTCGAGGTCATCTAGTCCAAACCCCCTGCACACGCAGGGTCACCTAGAGCACGTGGCACAGGGCTGCGTCCAAGTGGGTTTTGAAGATCTCCAGAGAAGGAGACTCCACAGCCTCTCTGGGCAGCCTGTTCTGAACACAGATAAACAGGCATTTATACTACCTACCTGAGTTCTGCATCCCCAGAAGGACCTGCTGCCTGTGAGTCATAGCCAGGTTAGTTGGTGCCCTTGTGTACTCGAAATACAGCCAGAGATCAAACATGGTGTTCAGGTTGAACAGAGATGCAATTGCAAGTTCTAGAATAAAGAAAAAAAGGTTTTATAATGCTAGATGGTATGACCATGAGTAATAACTTATTCTCAATATCAAAAAACAGCTTTAAAATACATAAACAACTGTTCTTGTAAGTGCCAGTCTGAGGACAGAGGTAAGGCTTCTTCAGGGGTTATTTTATACAAGAACCAGTTCAGACCTTTCTACATTAAAATTCATTGATGTGGCTAGAACTCATTTATGCCACTATAATGCCTATTTGTCAAAGTGCAAGGTATTTTCCAGGCAGAACACAAACTCTACAAGGAAGTTTCACACTCCTTTGCAAGGCTCTTCCACCAAACCTTCTGTCCCTCATCTTCGCATTTGCCTTACTCCTCCTCCTTTCCATCCTCCAAGAGGATTTGATACAGCTCCTTTGGAGTCTACTCCACTGAAAGGAACTTTCATGACCTGGAAATGTCACGCAGCCTCACAACGGGGCCGCCAAGAGACTCTTCCCTGTCACTACAGTGAGGAAATTCCCACAGCTTTAACAGGGGTAAAATAAAATAAAATTAAGTTCTGCCTTTCTTTTTTTTTTTTTTTTAAAGCTGCCTTTAACACAACTTCCCCAGGAAGAAAACAGGAGCACGAAATATTCCCCCCTCCCAAAACTCACTGATGGGTAGCGACAACTCACCAATGAACCAGAGCGGCCAGAAGGGGATATTGTAGTATGTGCTGAGAAGTTTTCCAGTCCTGGTAAGGAAATACAATAAAACAGGAAAAGTTACCAATGGGCAGCAATGGGGTTCTGGGAAGTACCGAGGCCTGCACAAGGCAGGATGTTTTCTGTAACGCAGTCACATTCGCAGCCAACATACATGTCCACGCAGATCATGCCGGCAGTGCAGATATTCAGGAGCCCCCAGGCCCAGAGCACCTTCCGCTCTCCAGCCTCTCTCCTCATCCTCATGCTCCTGTCAACCTGTAAAAGTGACTTCAGCAAAATAATGGGGCTTTGAGGGGAAAAAAGGGAAAAAACAGCTAAAGATGAGGGGGAAATGGAATTAAAAGGCTGAAAAATGAGGGGGAAGGAAAGAGAAAAGCTGAAAGAGGGAGAAAATGAAGGAAAAAGCTAAAACAACGAAAAAATATAAAAGAGGAAAAAAACATGAAAAAAGATAAAAGGTGGAGCCAAAGAGAAAACTAAAAGAGAGAGAGAAAGGAAAGAAAAAAAGTTGAAAGGGGGCAAAGAATGAAGGAAAAAATAAGCTAAAAGAGGGAAAAAAATAATGAAAACAGTTAAAAGGGGTAAAAACAAAGGAAAAAATGTAAAACGGGAAAAATAAGAAACAAGGATAAAATGCATGAAAAAGATTAAAGGGGGACAAGGATAGAAGAAAGCTTATAAAGGAGAAAAAAAAAGATAAAAATGCAAAAAAAAGGAGAAAAAAGGCGAAAAACAAACGAGGGGATGGGATGGGATGGCATTGGGCGGGATAAGGTGGGATAGGATGGGACGGAACGGGATGGGCTGGGACAGGACAGGACAGGACAGGGTCCCTCTGCAGCTGCCGCCCTCACGCAGCTGGTGCCAGGGGGCACTTCCAGCTGTTAACTCTTTCCTTCACAGAATCACAGAATCCTTAAGGTTGGACGGGACCTCCAGGGATCACCTAGTCCAACCCCCTGCATACACAAGGGTCACTAGAGCACGTGGCACAGGGCTGCGTCCAGGCGGCCCTTGGAGATCGCCAGAGACGGAGACTCCACAGCCTCTCCAGACACCCTGTTCCCGTGCTCCGTCACCCTCACTGCTAATACGTTTTTCCTTAAGTTCCTGCGGAACTTTCGCTGTTTCAGTTTGCAGCCGTTTCCTCTCGCTCTGTCGGTGCCACCGCTGGGCAGAGGCCGCCCCCTCCCCCCGCCGCCCCCCCGCGCCCCAGGAGCGGCGCCGCCACGTCGGGGGGGGGGTGCGCGCATGTGCAGTGCGCTCTGCCGCGCTCGCTGCTGCCCCCGCGTGTCGGGGCGGAGGCGTTGCAGGAGCGGGGCGCGTGCGCAGTGCGGTCGGCGGCCCCTTGTGGCGCGCGGCGCATGCGCGGGGCCGGCCCCTTGTGGCGCGCGGGAAGGGCTGCCTTAGTAGAGGTGTTGATTGAGCAGACATTGGAAACGGAGCAATGTGTTAGCTGGTAAAGTGGCTTTCGTGGACGTGTTCATGTTCATTTGTGATTCCCAAATGCAGAGGACGGAAGCGTGTCCGAAGAGGATGTCCTGTGTGCAGCGGGTGGGAGCGTTTCTGCCGTTGCCGTTGCCCTGGGCTCAGTGCGGGCTCAGGGCCGACCTGCCGGCAGCCCCGGTGGAGCGGAGTGAGCTCGGCCGTGGGGCCACAGAAGTGGCCACCAAAGTAAGTTTGCTCCAGCAGGGAACGGGGCTGACACAGATCCGAGCAGCAGCTCCGTGGTCAACAGGGCTGTTTTCTGAAAAAAGGCAGAAGGAAACATTTGGGGGGAAACATTCCTTTTCTTAGAAGGCATATTTTTTGAGGGAATTTTTGAACTGGGAATAGGAAAATGGATTTGAGGAAATTTTTTTGGAGGGATGTTGGGAGATAATTATTTTGGGATGGGAGGGAAGTTATTTGGGGGAAGAATTTTGATGGGGATTTTTTTGCTTTTTCCTGAGAATTGGGTCTAAGAAAAAGCTCCTGATGATTGGCCATATAAAGGCAATATAAATGATATAGGCTCTATAAATAATAATTTGAAGCAAAGAGATCAAATTTTAGAGATGGCATTTCTATGGCTTTGTTTAGTATTCCCAGCATCTAAAGCAGGCTCCACTTAAGTGAATGTAGCAAAATAATTTTGGAGAAATATATAACTCTCCTTAAAAGTTATTGGTGTGTACTAGGCAAATATCTGAATTTGGGTATTTTTTTTCCCCTTTGGTATGACTCTTATCAAAGAGAAGCCAGTAACTGCTGTTCTTCTTGTGGCCCAAATCAAAATAAAAGCTTTCTCATGGTTCTTTCTTGCAGTAGTAAGGTAGCATTATGTTCTTGCTGAAGTGAGTGGAATTGTTGGAATGAGTGTCCAGGCAGTGACATTAAGGAGGAGACCCAAATGTGTGATCTGCTGAAATGAGGGCCGGGGGGAAGCATTGTTCTTGTGAGGAAGTAGACGGTATTTCCAACCTCTGGAGTTAGTGGAAGAAGTTCCCTGTCCTTGTCCTTTGAATTACTGAATCCCATGTCTCAAAAATTCTAATGAAGAAAAAGGTAATGAAGACCTTTGAAGTTTGGCTAGCCTTCCGTGTTCTTTAAGAGTTTCCTTTAGTAGGTCCAGATACTACTTTGAAAGAAAAAGCAGAAAATATACCAATGCTTCCTCTTGCAAAGCTGGCACAACTGCACCGTTTAAATAGCCATGTTGAGGGTGTTAGTAATCTTAGTGCCTTGAGTCATTTTGTTCTTCCTTTACAGAGCTCCTCTAGCCACCAGTAAATTCTGCTGGGAGGATCCATCGGGGAGATTTCCTACAGAAGGGATGAGGGCAGACGGCTTTGGGAACGGGAGGAATGCACCGTTGTGGCCTGCTCAGTGCCAGGACGCAGCTGGGGCCTTCGCTAGCGGCGTTTTCATTTTCGCATGGCCCAGTTTGAGCTGTTTCTGCTGATGCCAAAGGAAGTCGTGCGGGTGGAGCCGCCAGCTCAGCAGGGCCGGTAAAGCAAAGAGCAGGAGAGAGCAGGTGAGAGCCGGGCCCGGCTCGGTGGGGGTCAGGCCCCAGCCCACGGGGAAGAGGTTCTTCCAGGTCTGCAGTGGGCATGGGAGGCAGGGGCTCCCCTTAGAGTGGGCCGAAGAACTGGATGTGTTAATTTTGGAGAATCTCTTGGTGAAAGTCATCTCTCTTTTCCTGTTAAGGTAAGGTGTAAAATGGGTGCGTGCTTTGGGAAGAGCTCCTGTTAGTGTATTTGGTGAGGGGGCTTAATTTCCCTGCCTAGCCGAGGCGTCCGGCCTCGGGGAATTCTGTGTGCGTGGGCGAGCTCAGCTCAGCACTTAGTGCCCAGCGTGGCCTGCAGCGGTGCCGGCAGGCTGGAGTTAACGCTCCGCTTCCCGCTACTAAGCTAACTCTTACCTGAAAATAAAGTTTCTCTTTTCCTCTTTTGGCTTGCTTACTTTTGAGCTTGACTTGCTTGTGCGAATGACAAGAAGTTCAGCATCATCTGCTTTCTAGCAATTGTCTTTCTCTGTTACAGGATGCAACCTGGACCAATAAGGAGACTCTAGGATTTATGGAGGGAGGTCTCTCCAAGTTAAAAGCAGCAGATCCAAGTTTTAATGAGTGTAACCTTCTCTTCTTCAGTTTGATTTTACTGGATGATGCCTTAAAGCCTGGGACTGCTTTCACCTACATGCCATGGCTCATGGTTTGGAGCTGCTTGGCACTGCAAGTTGAGCGCAAGTGCAAAGTTACAGCACAGAGACACCCTAAAAGGGAGGAATAAAAAAAGGAGTATCCCCAGCTGCCTCTGGGTAACAAAGGGAGGACTTTATTCAAAAAGGGCTTAATAGTGCTGTCCTCCCCCAATACCGAAACTGAGGAAAACCATATGCCAGTGATAAACAGCTTTTCAAGCCTCTCTTGGACTCAAGGTCACCAACCCATGCCTTTCCTGAGTCTGCTGCATGCAGAGGGTTTATATGGCTCGTCACAGAAAAAGAAACCCATGAGCTCCCCTCTCAATGGGATGTTATCGCAAATACCCTGAGCATTAGCTCAGGAGCATAAGCACTCCATAGGAAACTAAATCACTGAAATGAATAAAACAAAACAAAAACAAATTTAAAACCCCCCCTTTTTTTTTTTCCTCAGATATCACTTTCTCATTAAAATTAAGCTAAGTGCAATCCACCAGCCCTGAATATATTTAATCAAAGAGAGTGTAGCTGAAGATGTTTCTGGCACGCTGCATGACATCCCAGAGGTGTGAGTGCAATGCAGGGGACTGATAACCTCTGTCAACTACTGTTCATCCTCTGGCTGAATAGCTGACATCATTTATACGGGCTTGATGCTCATATATAGCACATAAGAGTCGTTTCCATTGTTGTAGCTGAATTATAGATAAACAGTGGAAGGGAATAATAACCTTATAATAATAGAAGATGTGACAAATGTATTGCGGAAAGTCGTTCAGTTACTCTAGCAAGGAGCACAATTCAAAGCCTGTCCAGAATAGGCTTCTACCTTCCTAATAAATATTCAGAAACTTCTTAAATCTTCAGGAACATAATATTGAACATCTGACATAAAAAATCAGTTCAGATTCCTAAGTGTTTTTAATTACATTTAATCAGAAGAAGATTTCATAATATTTTGTAACAAGCAGGATCTTTGCCAGAAGACACAGAACTCCCTCAGCTAGAGAAGTCATAGGTTGACTGCAAGTCCGTGAAATAAACACAAGGCCAATTATGATTCAAGTGTAGTATAAGTTATATTCTATTCAGTGAGGAAGAAATGATTTTCCCAGCAGTGTTACTTGCACTATAATGATTATTGCATGTAAGCCAAGTTAAGGAAATGATGGAAAAACAAATTAGATGGGCTGCAGATCTGTGGCTTATCTTGATTGCTCACCTTGAAGACACAGTTTGGAAAACATAATATACAGGACCAGGAGCCAGGATATTTGAAGCCTCTACTCTCCTTCCTTCCTCCTGATATTTCATATTAAAATTTCTCAACAGAAATAAACGTTTCCAGCAGGGATAAACACAAGGCAGCACGTCTTGCCATTCTAAGGACGTTTGCTTAATTAAAAGCAATGATAACTTTGGTTTTAATGATCTTCTGGCAAAGATAATTAAGGAGGTATAAATGATATAAGAACTTACCTTTGTCTGATATTCTCATTTTTATATGCAGCTGTTTATGAGTCATACGAGAAAAAAAAAATTGCCAAGGCTCCTTAGTTTTTATTAGGGGACACTTCAGTACTAATGACCAAGTGCTAAGGCAACGCAATAAAACACAAGGCCCCATATTATGGCACAATCTGATGGAAATCAGTAGGAATTCTTCCACCGATTTCCAGCATGCATTGTGTAAACTTTTTACTGCATGCATAAGCCTGAAAATTGGAACAGAGGTGAACTATGTAATGATAGTCTCTTTATGCAGAGATGGAACTGTCCTGCTCAGAGCTTTTAACCAAAAAAGATGAGCTGGCCTCACATTCTTGGACTACATCCACAATCCGCAGATGTTCTGTCCATTAAGTGCTGCATGTCTTATCTAGCTGATAGAATCCACTACAAGAGACTTAGTTAACTATGTTTGGTTTTGCTTTGGGCCAGTAAAAATGACAGTCAGCGTTACCACCAAAACTGAAACGTCATTACAAAAGGTTTCACACGGACCCTTCCAGAAGCAGGATTTGAAACACTCATGTGTTTCCAAGATCAGTCTTACTTGGCAAAAGGTCACTTAGGTTTCAGAGATGTGTTGGCCTTGCAAGGAATAAGAGACTGCACAATTTTTGTAGTTCATTGCTATGTTGAAAAAGTATGCCATTAATTTACAGCCCTTGAGCTGTAGGGTTAGACGTGGTGCTTGGTATTTCAGCACTTTTGTTTATTACCTTTTAGCCCTCAACCATTTTTCTTTAAGGTAACATCAATATCTGTTCTTGCAAACAGATCATTCAAATATTAGGCATGATACTGGCTATTCTCTCTCCTTTCTCAGAATAAGGCATGCTTTGCAGCAATGAAAAAAATGAGCATTTGCTCAGAGTTTGACAGTTGTAAAGGATGTTTATCTCCTAGGGCTTTGTTTACTGGATTGCAGTTTTTAAAAGATTATTTTATGCTGCAAAAGTAACGGTCTGCATAACCGCTCTTATTGTACTCTAAGGCAATATTCAAGGCACATACATTGAGTTGCAGAAGAGGAAATAATATGCAATGAAAGTACAGAAAGACCCAACTAACTTTGTGCTTGCGTTTTGACTTTTCACACCTCCTTTACCCCAGGGTAATCCTCCGCATCACACACACGCTTTCTCTGCTCTCCACTTAATTCAGTGAATCTGTGATCATGCGCACTCACAGTAACTACTGGGCCAGGGAGGTCTGGGAGGTGGGTATTGAGTGCATCATTTTCCTGCCCGAAAGTCATTCCTTAGATGGAGTCTGCAAGAAGAGACAACGCTGATGGGAACAAGGTCTTTTTGGGAAGCAAAGCATTTGGAGACACATCCGTGCTGCCTTTCCCTGCAAGACCAGGACACCAGAGTCCATCATTGCCAGGCAAAGGCCGCAATCTGCACATGGGCTTGGCCATGATGGATCTTAGGTGCCTTGGGCTTCTCCTTGCAGTGCTGGGCAGTGTTGGTGTTTGGGTGATGACAATGTCAGCACAGCACAGGGGCATCACTAGGCCCAGAGATGTTGCCGGGACATCTGCATCACACAACATTCCAAGCCCTCGTGTGTCACCGGAGTCAGGGATGTTGCCATGACATCGGCATCGCATCAGAACCCCTGCCGTGTGGCCCAGGGCTGTTGCTGTGACACTGCTATTGCATCACAATCCCAGGCCCGTTATAAAGGTGGTGCTGGGGTGGCCTTGGCTCACTTTGCCCGTTCGCGAACGGGCAAAGACTTGACTTTGCGGTCAAGGAGTGAGGCTGCGGGGTAAGAGCCACTCCAGGGCCCCCTCTCCAGCCTCCCTTTGCTCAGTGACCTCCCAAGGGCCCCCACTGCTGCCTGGTGCCAGGGAGGGCACATGGAGTGAGTACAGGGTGCCCTTCTCTTCCCAGATATCCTCTCGTCAGCCTTGGGCTGATTTTGTTATTGGATTTATTCTGCTGCGGACGCCAGGCGCGAGGGTGAGCCCAGAGCAGAGGGGCTGGGGCCAGGAGCGGGTGCAGTGGGTGGGAAGGCAGCTGGGCAGGGCTGTGGTGCCGCTGCCCAGCCTGGGGCTGGGCTTGCGGGTCACTGCTGGGGCCACTAACATGAGCTGGGCCATGTTTTCCTCTGCAAACAGGACTTGGGAGAAGAGCTCGGTGCCGGCCGCACGCGAGGCCCTGTCACCTCGGTGACATGGACTCTCGCGTGCGAGCCGCGTGCCAGCTTGTGGCCCTGAGCCTCGTGCTCCTTGCCATCCTGGGCATCCCCTCGGCCTGCCGCGTCCTGGCGTCTTTTTGGATGGCCTTGATGTTCATCCCTGGAGGTGAGCGGCCCTGTCCTGAGCGTAGCCACGGTAGTGGCTCCTGGCCAGCACCCCGGCTGCCGGCGCCCACCCCTCTGCTGGCTGGGGTTGCGCAGGGGCTGCCCCACGGCGCTGACAGCCTCTTGCCTCCTCTCCCACAGTCTCCGTGTTCCCCTTTGAGCTCCCGGAGAAACCTGCTGGGAGGGGGCTGGAAGGGTAAGTGAAGCCCGGCCTTGCCGGGGCTGCCCTGAGGCGCTGGCTTGGTCCCAAGAGCAGGAGCAGGGTGGGCCAGGAGGCCAAGAGTTGGGCCGGGTTCCCTTGGACCCGCCAGCGCCAGGGCCTCCTGCTGGGGACACTGGGCAGCCCCGGGGCCCCTCCTGACCTGCCTTCTCCCTCCCAGGTGCCCAGGCACGGACGGCGGGGTGACCAGGGAGCCTCGTGGCCCTTCCCCACCTCGCCGCCGTGTGCAGTTCGGGGCCAGCCAGGTGGTGTTCCTGGGGCCGGGCAAGGAACTCCTTGACCTCATCCCCAGGGAGCCCCACCTGGATTGGCCCCCAACTGCGGCGCGCAAATCCACCCTGCTGCGCCTCTGGGCACCCATCCTGGTGGTGGAGACCAGCCCATCTGGGTCTCCACCCCAGCCCGAGCCTTCCAGCAGCTCCGGGAGCAAGGAGCCCTCCACTGTCCCAGCGCTGCAGCGCTGGGAAACGGTGGACTCCGGGGACACGGAGGCTCCCTCCCCTCCTGCAGCCGGCTCCGGCTGGCGAGCGGCGCTTCGCTCCCTGCTCTGCCCCGGCTGCTCCTGCGGGGGCTGGCGGGCACTGGGCAGGGGGCTCCGCCGCCGCGTCGCCGCCCTGAGGAGGAGGAGAGGGCGCAGGGACCGCCGGGCCGCCCATGACACCAGTGGGACGCTGTGAAGCACAGCTCCTGTACAGAGGCTGTGCTGAGCAGCGCCCACCAGCCCGGCGCCCCTGTCCCCCTGGGGTGAACATCTGTGCCCCGCAACAGGGTACCTGAGGCCCGTGTCATCTGGGAGAGGTGCAGCCCATCAGTGCCTCTCCCTGGGCCTCCGGGTGCCCTGTCCCCTTGGGCGGTGCACAAAACATCTGTGCACCACAACAGGGTACGCAAGGACCGTGTCATCTGGGAGAGGCGCAGCCCATCAGTGCCTCTCCCTGGGCCTCCTGGTGCCCTGTCCCCTTGGGCGGTGCAAAAAACATCTGTGCACGGCGATGGAGAACACAAGGCCCTCGTCATCAGGGAGAGGCACAGGACTCCAGTGCCTCTCCCTGGGCCTCTCCTCTGCCCACAAAGCTTCTCACCTTCACCAGACAGCCAGGCAGGAAGCACCAGCACAGAGCCACAGGAAGCCCCCCTGCTCCTGGCCCTGCCAACAGTGACCCCTCCCTCCCACAACAACGATCCTCGGCCACCTCAGGAAGCGCGGGCGAGACGAGCAGCCAGAAGATGGCCTGAGAAGTGGCCGAACAGCCGAGCTCAGAGTTGAGCTCAGGACATAGAGACGTGGGGGAGGCCCAGAGCTCATGGGGGCCTCCCCGGCTCTTCCTGGCCTTGGTCCTGTTGAAGTTGATGGGGCTGCCAGGCCAGGAGGAGCAGCTGCGGGGCACCGGAGAGCTCAGCGCAGGGCAGAGACACCGCTAACCAACCCCGTGCTGAGCCGGGTGTCCCTCTCACCGGGGGCAGTGCAGTAAATGTGCAATAAACACTTGTGTGCTGTGTAGCAGGAGTCGAGTGATTCTTCTTCCCCAATCTCACCCTCCCCTTGATCTCAACAGTTGCACAGGCAGGGGACACTGGGATGGAGCAGCAGGAAGGCCCCCTGCTCCTGGCCCTGCTCATGGCAGCAGTGATGCCTCCCTGAGCACTCTGCCCCGCACTGCCTGCGCAGATGCTCTGGCTGCGGGACCAGCTCCTGCCAGGCAAGGCACCGCCATTGGCAACAGCAGGTCCAGCAGCCTCACCTGCAGCCCCACAGAAGCCCCAGGGTACCCGGCGGCTCCATGGGCACGCCAGCTCCAGCCTGGGAAGAAGGAGCTCAGGGTAGTGACACGCATCTACAAGGGGAAACCATGCTTACCCACTCTTGAGAGCCCTCCATGATGTCTGGGTAGAGGAGGGGAGGGCAGAGCATGTGGTCTACCTTGTCTTCTGCAACACTTTGGACACTATCATCTCCTTTACTTGGCAGAAAGGCAGAGCTAAGGGTTGCACTCGCGGGCACAAAGTTTAGGTGGAGACAAGAGATTTTGTGGGCAGAGGGGAGGCACTGCTGTTCTGCTGGGCTTTATACTAGCAAAGAAAGACTGGCTGGAGATTTGAAGGTGAGATTGCTGAAGGCCAGTCTTGCCAGGGAAGACAGAGGCAAAAAAGGCACTAAGCATCTCATCCCTTCCCAAGTCTTTTGTCACTATCTTCCCTTTCCCATCTAGCAGAGGGCCTGGTATTTCCTAGTCCACTTTTACCCTGGTTCCTTCCAGAGCTGAGCTGAACTTGGAGGCAACCAGATGAGACAGAGGCAAACAGATGAGAATCAGAACAGGAAGCAGCAGCTCCAATCAGATCAATGATGGATGCAGGGGCTTCCACTCTGTGGGTGAGGAGGCAAGTTGGACCTATTCTCCCAGCAGGAGCCTCCCAAAACTCCATGTCCAAGACTGCAAGGCCGGGGCTGCGGTACAGAAAAAAGCATTAGACTGAATGTGCCAAATTAATTGGGAAGCATGCTGTTAGGCAGGCCAATACAAGAAGCATGGCTGTTGGCATCTGCTACAGCAGCAAGCAAAACATAATTATGCTGAAAAAGGACTTTCCAAGTGACAGAACTCAATGCCATGAAAGCTCCCGTAGTGATGGGAGCAATACTTTATGAGGAAGATGAAATTTAAGTGTCCATACAGTCTAGATATACTTTCCTCAGAGTGCCTTACGAAAAAGAGGGAATATCATGTCAAAGAATAAGACTTCTGAGACTTGCAGACTTTTAGAATCTGAAACACACACAAACATATGGAGTTTGCACCAAACATTCAGCACTTCTACGCAACAGAAGCTGAAGCCTAAGCTGTTATTCATGAACGTACAATATCAGAATAAGGTACTTTACAGAAATGCATTAATTCCTTTGTATGACTGTAGAGATACTAGTAAAGCACTGCTAAAAAAAAAATAGCAGCTTCCCATCCCTCCAAAGCAAAGGTTAACAAGCTTTCTGTGGAAGGCAGAAAGTCTTCAAGGACACACTCGTGTCTCCTTGAAGTACCCCTTGCCTTATTCCCTGTTTTACCTGATAACCACCACCTTCGGCTTGGAGGACATTAAACAGATGAATCTACACCTAGAACCAAGGACGTTTCCTGTCAGCCTAAAACAAATAAAAAGATCAAAATCTTTCAAAGCCTTGAACAAAGAGCCAGCTCCCTGCTTTCTAGTGCGCTAGTGCATCTCTTCCAGAGCACATTCACATCTCTGACAGACAAGCAAAATGGCAAGTATAAGTTGCTGCTGCTCTTCCCTACCCCTGAAGCTACATGTCTGTCCCTGCTAGACCAGGGCAGCGCCACCTCTTCGACTGACGCTTTGCGGAGACACAGATCCTCACGTTGAGCTTGTGCAGCATTTCAGTGAAGCACTGTGCAAATGTACTCTGTGATGAATGAACTCAACCCAAATTCTGCACTTTAAGCCCACACACTACACAAATACCACCAACATTATGTGGCAGTAAAACCATACAAGTGATGAAAGCCAAAAGAGTAGTATTTGCTATATGTATACACCGCTACACTGTATCTAAAAAAAAAAAAAAAAGAAAAGAAAAGAAAAAAGGAGAGCTATAGATATATCATTCACATAGTTTTGAAGGAATGGAGATAACTATGGGGACACACACAGATAATAGCTGTATTTGTAAAGAGGTTAAATATTCACCTCAGCTGAGTGTAACACTACTGTAAAATACCTTTCTCCTAATAAAGTATCAGAAACTAATACAAGAGCAGAAATGAAAACAGTGCAAAAGGTGACGATGAAGAGGTACCGCGTCAATAAAGATATGGTATATGGAAATGGTATATGCATGGGAATGGTATATGCATCACTTCAGCATCACAAAATAGTAGAGCTATGATTTTGTACTGTATTATTTAGGAGATTCAAAAGAGCAGGCTTGAATTGTGTGCTGCTGAGCACAAAGCCTCTCTGTGATCAGAAATGGTTATTGGAAAGGAATATAAATGTGCAAGAGTTTCCCCTCCCACCCCAATCTCTCTTTGTTCTTTTGAACATGGAAATTCATTCCCATAGGAGTATGATCTGGTGAATCAGGCCCCCACCTACGACACTGATTTGTGACCCTGTACTCTTAAAAATTGCTTGTCCATTGCATCCCATAAATTAGACTTTTGTGAAATGGATAAATGTATTTACCTACATACCAGGAATGTTACAAGATTTGCTAATACGTTAGAAATGTTTTGATATTCCTAAGAAAACTGAAAGTTTTCCCGATGGTTTATTAAAAAAAGTCTCCCTACTAATTTAAGCAAAGATGTATTTTATTTGTGCTTTCAGCAACCATTTTATTCTTCTCTGAAGTGGTTTCCTGCCTACTCCAACAGCATAAAGCCCTGAATCTGCACTTATGGATATCTGCACATATGAATCTGTACAGATGGATAGTTTGACACCTATGATCCATCCCACTGGAACTCAATGGAGTTCCTTGGGTGGGCAATTAGGATATGCATGTTTGTGGAACCAAACCCCAGATTTTATTGTGCCATTTTACCTCACAGGGGCCACTACCACTGACTTTGGAGAACTGAAAAATGAGGTTTGGGCTTCATCTGCCATGGCAACAATACACTGCAGAGAGGAAATTATAGCGCCAGGGCTGTGGATACAGCGAGTTTTGCCCAAATCAGTAATTCCACTTAGATAGAGTTGTTGCTCTGACAGGGCATTTCTTGTTTCACTATCATTTTCTGACATAGTCTGTGCTTCTTTTCTGACACTCCAACAGCCAAAAGAAAGAACCAAAACAGAATTTCCACTGCAGTTCTCTGCGCCAAAGATGACATCAGGGACAAAGCAGATTTTTAGTGTCACCTCTCTGCCCTCACCTAAAATAATGTTTTTTTTTTGTTTGTTTGTTTGTTTTAACAGCCTCTTTTTTATACCCTGTTTGTTCAGAAATTTTCATATGTCTATGAATAACCTTGCTGGAAGAAAGACTCTTTAAAATCAATCATATCCCCGTAGCTATCAAGAAGGAAATAATGGACTTGGCTCATCAGTTCTCCATTTCCACAGGACAGGAGAGCCTGGAGATGCCAGAGAAATCAGCCCAGACAGTGTTTCACTGCTGGAGCTGCTTTTGCTCTTAGCAGGGTGAGGATCTGCAGGTGTCAAGTGCTCCCTGTCAAATACTGGGCTCTTCAAAAAATATCTTTTCCTGAACATGCCTACTGAAGACCTGAAGGCGGTATCCTAATATATTTATATCATAGAGTGACACAAGTGAAAAAAATAAATCAAAGCTTAGCCTGAAGCCTGATGCTGGAAACTCTTGAGAAAACAACAACATGCTTTCTCTTCTTGTCTTCACAAAGTCATTCTGGTTCCTTATTAAACACTATTACTTTAAATTCCTGGATTTGCTGACCAGCATTTCCATATTCCACCCTACACAAACTCTCTAGAGGAAGAATACGAAGTGTTCTGGTTCCAGAGAAACTTCATGATTTTTCAGTCTTCCACATCTTATGCAAGTAACCTGAATTTAAACACAATTACAACATGAGGATGTTGTAATGTACTTCCAATGGCAAGCAGCCATTAGCAACCTCCAACATTATTTGAGTGCAGAGATCAGCACAAAGATTTAGATCCAGGCAATTTTGGCCGAACACTGAGATTGATCTCAGGCACTTAGACACGTATTTAGTAAAAGCAGAGAGAAAAGGCAATCTTGTCTCAAATTTTAAACACACAGAACCATGGATCAAGTCTATCTCAAGAAAGTTAAAAGCTAAAGTATCTGATCTGAAAGTTCCTCCTGAGATTGTCACTCCTCAGAGCAGAATCTTCTGGTATCAGGACAGACTAATGTTTGCTTCTAATTTTATACTCCTGTTCAGATCTGGGATTCAAAGCTAGTGCAATTAAAAGTGTTATGAACTTTGGAGGCTATAAGAGAAACCTAATATTCAACAAAGCATAGAAAACATTTTTTTTTTCTCTCACTGCATGTTGTTCATACAATGTCTTCGGAAAAGCCCTGAAGATGCACAGATTAGTTAATACTAGATGACTATATTTGGACAAGAAATTGAATCTGAAATCATATCCTCAGCTACGTTAACTGAAATTTTATGTCAGCAAGAATATTACCAGGGCAGCAGTCACACAATAGCATTTCCAGGCGTAATATCATAAAATGCCGACTGGCAACTGCTGGCATTGGAGGAGAGGTAAGAGTGAATGCAAGGTCAAAACTTCAGCTTGCAGCTCACCCAGCTGAGCAGGTTCATGCTTGAGATCTAGCCTGCCCTGTCTATAACGAGTTTTGAGAATGCTACAAGGAGACCATAGCTAGCATGGGCAATGTTACAGCTTCAGAAAGCTCCAAATCCATGAAAATGTCCTTATATAAACAACTAGTTCATACTTGGTTAGTCTGAATCCTGTTTTCACTTCACTCAAACATCTCTCTCTCTGCATATAATAACAGTCTGTAAATTATCCTCTAGCTAACAAGAAGCAAATACACAGAATGGCCTGATAATGCACTGGGAGATAAGTGTGCCTGCCTTGCAGGGTGAGCCCATGGAAACACATCAGGATGTCTGGAGGAAAACATCGTGTGAAGCAAACAAATTGCAGATTTTTCTAACGGAGACCCCACACGTCAAGGAAACTGCACCTTAATAAAGAGAGCAGCTGGGCTCCTTATTGCAGCTCATGTAAGACAATTAGAAGAAATCATTTTCTCTACTCACATGTGAAATTCAGGCTTGACTCTGACCTATAATTTCAAAGACGCTCCATTTTAATGACTTAAATTTCACTGCTAATAAGAGCAGTCTAATCAAACCACAGGCAAAGAGTGTGAAATAATTTACAGGTTTAGCCTGGAAAGGCCAAGGTCTTAAACAATGAAAAGTGCTTTTGATATCAGACTGCTTGCCCTGCACAGTGTAAAACTAATTGACCATGATGACAAATAATGCAGGTCTTCTGTGCCCAAAGTATCTTGTTTACCACCACGCACGAATTAATTACCAATCAACTGCTATCAAAAGTAACAGCACATGGCTGGCAGAGGTCCCAAAAACCAGGCAAAGAAAATGATCTTAGTTCTTTCCACTGAAGATGAGGAAGCCAGGACAATTTAAATTAGCTTCTGTGAACCTATCCCAATTACCTTTTAGCTCTTATACAAGGACACTTAGGCAAGTTAAATAAAATTAACTAAAAAGCTATAAAACTAGAAGAGATTCCTTGATTCAGAACTTGGGTTTCTTTTGGTCCTCAGGTGGGTGTGTAACAGAGGTTTACTTGTTTTTCTTCGCTGTGCTAGATAATTCAGTTTGGCTTTGCAGAGACTCCTTCACAAAGACAAACTGCAGGCACTTAGGGCAGTTATTCTGTTCACAGCAGCATATTCACTTTAGAACCCTTTTCCCTACAACTGTTCTCACTGCTCCTCTTACATTCCCCATCCATTCTCTTTTATCTCTCTTACTGAGTTTTCCACGTACCTAATATTTTCAGTGAAAAATCAACTTGGTTAGAACTCTCCAGCACTTGTAAAAGAAACTCTTGAGCAGCACAACAGACCTCCTTCTGCAGGCTTAGCAGATGACACGTTTCTTTCCAAAGGCACTCGTCTTGAGGAATTCAATCTGGCAATCTGGCACTTTAAAAATGTCTTCTGTTGGAGATCACTTCTCCATGATATGCTAGAAAAACTGCTGAAAGGGTAAATATTTCAGTTGTGTTTTTTTTTTTTTAAAAAAAAAAAAAAAAAAAAAAGCCTGGCCTGGATTTTGAGGGAGATGTAAGCTCTATTCTCCTATACTTCAGTGCTGATATGGCTTTGCTAAGGGCTAGACATAAGAGATTAACGGATTAAGTGTCATTTCTAAGATGTCATTTATAAATCTTAGTGAGGGGTTGAAAGTGTGTTCATGTTCAGTATAGGTAAATGTGGAATGGGGGAACTGTTCTGGTTTCACATCTCTTAAGAGTACAGCAGCTTGTCCTTCCTTGGTGGATAGCTGGCAGTACAGGGATTCCTGCAGATACCTTAAGAAAAAATGAAGAGCTGCAAATGCCTCGATCAAGGAAAAAATTACAATGATTGATAGGAACTTTAGGATATTGGAGAAGCACCTACCTGGATATTCTATCACTGCTCGTCCTTTATATTCGCTCTTAAGGAAAGGCAAACCCTGGAAGTGGGAATTAGAACACAAAGAGGTAGTGAAAATTCCGACTGAAGAAATAGAAAAATTTCAGTCCCTGGGACCAGAACACCCCCACGAACCTCTAATAGCTGCTTGGGATTGCACTGAACATGCCACTTACTGTAAGTTACAGCAAGTAACTTATTGTTACTAAGTTACAGTAACTTCCTGTTGCTTACTGTAACTTACTTACAGGCTGGCCCTGGGGGAACGATGCAGCTTGACTGCATTTAAAGAAAGGGAACTACAACGTTCTGAATGGGACAAAAAGGACTTTTATCCTTAGTCTGAGCAGTTAAAGAGGCTGAGAAAATACATCAAGGACAACCTGTGCAAACTACAGGACCAATGGGCCTCCTCACAGGAGTGGAAGGGGTCTCTGGCTTGCTTACAGCAACTAAGTGCAGGAAAGCCAAGGGGCGGATTGTGGTGCAAGGACTGTTGTTTTGGTTCTCACACCTACCTGCTCCTCTTATTATCCAAAGTGATAACGGCTCACATTTCTCATGTAAAAAAGTGGAAGAATGGGCAAAGCAAGAAGGAATCCAGTGGGTATTCCACATCCCATACTATTCCCAATCAAATGGGATGGTAGAAAGAACTACTGGCTTGTTAAAAAAGAGCCTGAACCCACACAAGGCTCAATGGGACAGCCAACTTCCCAAAGTACTCCCTCAATTCAATAATCGTTGTGGGCCTGCTGGAAGGCCTGTAAGCCCAGCATTCTTTGTGAAAGCTGAGCTTAGTGCTCAGCCTACAGGTAAAAGAGGATGTCCAACAACATTACAGCTGGACAGCCTGTGGTGGTCAATTTACCATCCATTGGCGCTGTGCCTAGGACTCTAAGTAAAGCTCGTGGCCCACCTGCCTGGGAAGCTACTGATAGCAGTGGTGCAAAACACAGAATTAGTGCACGATGGATTTTTCTTCTTTTTAAATGGGGTAACCTGTTCAGCCTCACCCCACCAAAACAAGTTGTTATTTTCTCTTGCAGCAGCGTGCAAGAGAAATTTTATTTAATAAAATATTTCCCGTGTAATTTAAAATTGCACATTACTTATCTCTTTATTGGTAAAGTCTTTGCGTGGTTCCCTTGCCTGAGCTCTGCTTCATCCAAGCAGAGCGTGTCACGAGCAGCAGGGACCTCTGCCCAATGGGTCCCAGGCAGAGGGTGTCTGGGAAAGGGGGGGACTAACTCTGAGGTATATGTTATATCCAGAGTGAGATCAACGTGCAAACGAGGTCAAACGCTGCCTATCAAGGAAATTTATGGAGCACTTTCACAAACAAAATGTTCATGTGTTGTACTGAGAAAATAGTGATAGCAAAGGGAGGGAAAGAAGGAAATTAGCAAACAGTTGGGATAGGATTGCAAGAGATAGGCACCACCATGAATCCAGCAGCGTCCCGTTGGTCCATAGTCTCTGTGCATGTCAGTGGTGAGGAACTCTGGATCACGGTCTATTATTGCATTGCCCAGTCTTCTGTTGCAGTTCAAATGGCGTGGCAACCTGGTTCAGGGACGGCATGGCGACCATCAGCTCACTGACACCAGTGTGGTGGACGGCAAATGGTGTTTATTGATGGGTAACAAGGTGTTATATAGCTAAGGTTTACAACGTCACATCCGTCTGCTTACATCATAAACTAAACACTATTGGCTATTAGCGGCCCTATCTTTCCGTACAGCACGATATCTTCCGGCCACCAGACCCTAACTATCTGCAACAATTTCCCCCCTCCCTATGCTTAACAAAACTAGCCAAAATACAACTATCTTATTCTTACTTATTCTTATTACTATCTTATTCTATTCTTATAGTTTATACCAATCTTAAAATTATATATCATAAACTTGACATAAAACATAAGGCACAATGAAGAAGGCGCGTAGAAGGTAGGGGATGACAGGTAACACCGGGGTGTAGGAATAGGGTGTACCTTGGGATAACTTGGGGGTAATACTGAGTGGATATATTCTTAAAGCAGTTGTCGGTGTTCTACTAACGTGATGTTAACCTTCTCTAGCCGATTCTTGACAAACGGCATGAGCTTATTCAATATACAGGGTCCAAAGATCAGCGTCATCATGATCATTGTGATCGGCCCTATCAAGGTGGATATCAGGGTGGTTAACCACGGCGAACCGGTGAACAAGTTTTCGTACCAGCTGCGTTTGGAACCGGGTTCAATGGGTGCTGGTTGGCAAGGCATGGCACTGAAAACTGGTGACCCTGTAGTTATTTTTGTACTAATTGCTCGAGATTGTTCGATCTGTTCAAGTATCCCATTTAAAGGGCTGGTGTGACTCTACCTGTCCTATAGTGACAAGCTGCAAAATTAAGATAACGCAAAGGCATCACGGCCCCCTCTTGCGGAGGCTGTTTTGTTGTTTTCTGGATTCGGTCAGCGTGGAACTCACGGGCTCGGGCGGGACGCTTGTCACCGGGGCGTACGGGTTACGGGGGTGTCCGATGATCCGGTCCTGTGAACAGAAACTCACAATTTTCATTAGTTTTATTTTGAAGGTAACAGCCACCTGAATTGGGGTCAGATGCTCTTCCTTTGCAACATGTTTAATCATGTCTGCCCCGGCCGGTTTTTCTTTAATTCGGATGTTTACCTTCTTTTTCTCCTTCCTTAAGTTTGAATCAGTCGTGAGCCACTCGTCCTGACTAGTGTCTAATCCGGAGCCGGAACTCGACTGACTGGTCACTTCCGCGCTCCGGTACCTTTTTGTTGGTTTCCGGCCCCGCCCACTTCCGTCCCGCCTACTTCCGTTCCGGGCGGGCTGTTCCCCCCTCTTGGCTCGCCCCCCCTTCCACCCGCGGAGGCGCCTTTTGTGAAATGGCCGCTCTGATCGGTCCTCAGCGCCTCGCTCGGGCCTCCCTCACCTGTCCGGTCACCCCCATTGGTTCTCGGCCCCTCGCTCGGGCTTCCCTCACCTGTCCGGTCACCCCCATTGGTTCTCGGCCCCTCACTCGGGCTTCCCTCACCTGTCCGGTCACCCCCATCGGTTCTCGGCCCCTCACTCGCGCCGGGGGCACCCTCGCTCCGGCCCTTCCCCTTGCGGCTCGGCGCCATATTGAGGGGCATAGGGTGGTGGCCTGTCCCAGACGTCCCCAAGCTCTGACTTCTTTTCAATGTTCCTAGCTTCCCCGGCTAGCTCGCTCCAAACAGATCTCAGCTGTTTCTGCTCCTCTGTAAGCGGGACGGGGTTGGGAGATGGAGGGGATGTGTCGCTCTCTTGCAGATCTTTAGGGTCAGCAGAATCACCATCATCTGGGGGGTGCAAAGTCTGTGCGGCTGCCCCGACTCCCATTTTCGGGGTGGCCAACAAACAGTCCCTTACCGCTACCCACGTCTCCTGCTCTTTTATAGCTTTCTGTAAGGCTTGTACAGCTTTTCCCCCACCCTTAAGGTTTTTCCCACAACCCGAAGACATCGTCTCCTCGGCTAACGCCTTAGTACATTTGTCCCACACTTTAGGGACACACTTCAGGGACTTCAGAATATCCACCGGCTGGTCTATAACCTTAATTTTTAAAAGCCTCGCAACAGCGAGAGTAAAATCTTTTGGCTTGCAATCAATCCCCCAATGCTTATGTAATTGCGATACGACCTTCACAAGGGCTTCCATCCTCCTTGTTCATCCGGGAGCGTCCTCCCCACCGGGCTGGTCCACTCGCTCCGGCCGCCGTTCACCCGTCCAGGCGATGATTCCCGGGTTTCGGCACCGCTTGTTGCCGTTCAAGCGGCGCGGCGACCTGGTTCAGGAACGGCACGGCGACCACCCCCAGGCCGCTCGGGCCATCAGCTCGCTGACACCAATGTGATGGACGGCAAATGGCATTTATTGATGGGTAACAAGGTGTTATATAGCTAAGGTTTACAACGTCACATCCCTCTGCTTACATCATAACCTAAACGCTATTGGCTATTAGGGGCCCTATCTTTCCGTACAGCGTGATATCTTCCAGCTGACGGACCCTAACTATCTGCAACACCCTCCCTTGCCCCTAGGGGCTGGAATCTTAGGGCTACACACACACCTCTGCAATAGGGATGATTTCTGTGCTTGACCTCACTTGGAAACACGACACAAAACTTAAACAATGATACAGGAATATATATTTAAACAATAACAATAAAAAAAATTATAATAAACAATAACAACAACAACAATAAAAGCAATATCAATAACACTAACAACAATAATATCAACAATATCAAATATTACTATAAAAGTCTCCAAAGAAAACTCCAAATAAGATGTTATGGCCGGAGTCCCTGGGCCCAGCGCTTCCAGGCAGCAGCCAGGGTGAAGGGGAGCTTGGCCTGCAAGGGAAAAGGAGGCGTGAGCAGGGCCGAGGAGCGGCTCGGGGGCTCCCGTGGAGCAGAGGCTCTTTGGTGGCTGCGCGGGCTCTTTGGCAGCAGCGCTGCCGTCATTGGTGCCCTGGCAGAGGTTTGGCGTGGCCAGCGCAGCCCAGAGGCTGGCAGAGGGGCTGAGGCAGCAGGTGCCCAGGCCTTGGGCGCTCCTGCGCCCTGTGCAGCTCTGCCCCAGCGCCGCAGCCCGCCAGAGCGCCCGCACACCTGGGCCAGGCTCCCGCGCGGCTGCTCCCCAAAGGCAGCGCGGAGCAGCGCCAAGGGGCCGGGCACAACCCCAGCTCTGCCCGTGCAGCCGGCAGCAGGGGCCAGACCTGGGGGCTGCAGCCGGAGCTCTCCCACTCCATGGGCTCCTCCGTGCTGCAGCCGACCAGGCTGCTGCTCCCCACAATCTGGAAGAGAGCAGAAGACTTTGGTAGGGGCACTGCGTGGAGAGGAGGAAGCACAAGTGCATCCAGTGGCTGTGGGTGCTGTACCTGGCTGCTGCCAGAACTGAGCCACTCCATTGGCTCCGGATCATTCAATGCAGGGCCCTGATCTGTGTGCAGAGCCTGCGAGAGAGAAGGAAGTGTTTCCAGGACAGGTGCCAGAGCAAGGTAAGGCTGGCCCCAGGGTCCCTCTTCCTGCAGCAGGAAGCAGGAAAGCAGGAACGGGCAACGACCTGCCCCAGGTCTCCCCGTGTGGCGGGGGCACTACCTGGAGGCTGCAGGTCAAACTCTCCCATTCCATGGGCTCCTCGACGCTGCAGCCATCCAGGCTCCAGGTGCCAGGAGTCTGGAAAAGAGCAGGAGAGTTTGTGGGGATGGTCATGGTGGCAGCACTGGCTCTGTGCGCGGGGCCTCGTGTCCCCTGCGTGCGCGGGGCAGGCGGTGCACAGAGCCAGGGCGCCAGGCTCAGGCAGCAGCCCCCGAGGCCTTGGCCTCTCCTGGCCCTGGCGCAGCTCTGCCCCAGCACCCAGGCCTGCCAGAGCTCCCTGGTACCTCTGCCACCAGCCCTGTGGCTGCTCTCGCAGAGCCAAGTGCCAGCCATCCCCGCGCAGCCTCTGCCTGTGTGCACAGTACCTGCCATGAGCTCTCCCAATCCATTTCTTCAACTGGAGAGTTGTCCATTTTTTTTTAGTCTTCAGAGACTGCAAAAGAAAGCGAGTCACTGTCATTTGCAGGCCCGAGAGCAAAAGTCTCTGTCCCAGGAGCCTCTTGGCGTCTCCGTGCATGAGAGCTGTGGGGCACAGAGCAGGCAGTGCTGGGCCTGCCTGCAGCAGCCTCCTTGCCCCTGGAAGCCCCTTTTTCAGGCGGGGAGACCAGTGCCAAGTGGAGGAGAGAAAAGGGCAATGTGAGAGGTGCGAGCAACAAGTGACGCGCGGTGGCTTTGGGGCCTCCCCTGGGAGGCATCGCGCAGGCTGCCCTGGAGCCCCTCAGCTCCCCTGCATCTTGTGGGCACCACGGGTGGCCCCTGGTGCTGCGCGGCCCTGCTGCTCACCTGGCCTTGCTGCTGCGTGGCCAGCACTGGGGCCACTATGAGGCGCAGCCCTGGGAAGCATCCGTGTTCCCGTGGCGATAACTGCCCCTCTGGGATGTTCCACTGCTCCGTGGGGGGAGGAGGGCAGCGGCAGGGGCCAGGGGGGTCGCCGTGAGGAAGGGTCTGCGTGTGCTGGACTCCCCTGGCACTGCTGAGCCTGGCGGCAGAGAGCAATGCGTGGCCTTGGGCTTGCTGGGTGCCAAGGAGGGCTCCTCACGCAGCCCCATGGTGCTGCTGGCGGCTGCCTGCCCAGAGGCCGGGCTCCCCTTGGGGCTCTGCTCCCACCCCTGCAAGCAGCCTTGAACACCTTGATCTTTCTTCCCTGCTCCCCTCCTGCCCTTACTGCCCGATGGACTCGAGAAAGTTGTGTTTTCCATGGTGGAGACGTGTTCCTTGGCAGTGCAATGAGTGAGAAGGGCAGTTGTGCCCTGGGGCCAGGTGTGCATGTCCTCAGCAGAACCCTTGTGAGTTGGTGGTGGCCTGGGAGCCCCTGGTGCTGCTGGGCTCCTTCTCTTGTCCTGCCGCGCACCTTGCAGGCGCCATGTGCTGTGGCTGGGAGCAGCCTTGGTGCGGCTCCTGCACTGCTGCCCCTGCCACGGCTTCCTAGGGCTGCAGAGGGCAGAGCAGGCACAAATGTGCCCTCAGCAGCAGCAGCAGGGACCTGCAGCTGCTGCAGCTCTGCCCAGCACTGGGCTACAATGCTCACTTGCTAAGGGAAAGAATTCCTGACTTTCAGGTTAGGACATGAAAGCCAAGGGCTGGTGGTGTGAGGAATTGTCGGCAGGCATTTGGCTACTGCCCTGGGAATGCTGGAGGGGAAGTGTGAAGCAGAGCAGTGTTCCCTGCAGGGAGGCGCGAGCAGAGGGCTGGGCAGCGAGCTCAGCCCTGTGGCTGTGAGGGCCAGTGCTGGGAGCCCCCTTGCCTGCGCGCGTGACGCCTGCAGAGCCCAGGCGTGCGCAGTGCCCCCGTCGGCAGGAAAGGCGCTGGGAAGCCCTTGCCCCACGCAGGCTGCTTGCAGAGAAGCTGCGGCTTGTCTGTCTCGCACCTGGGCCACCAGGGCTGTCTTGGACAGTCCCCTCTCTGGGAAGGTGCTTTGCAGCTGCTTGAAGGGACAGGCTGCCTGGAATCCTGCTGACCCCTGGAGCGGAAGGGGTCTCACCTGCTCCATGGCCTCCATTTAGAGTGATTTTTTAACACTGCAGTACAAGGTCTGGTTGCAGGTGGTTGGGGTGAATGGAGGGGCTCCTGCACGCCTTTGGGTGTGCTCTGCGCATCCTCCTCAGAGCTTTGTCGCATGGATAGGAACAGGTGAGCAGAATCTTCCCCTGCTGCTTCTTCACCTTTTCTCCATGCTCTGAAAGTCTGGACATTCCTGGCAGGATGATAGGTGGGAGCTCTGTTCTTGACTTACTCAGCTTGGATTCTCCCAGAGGACTTGTCCTTCCTTCTGGCCTTCCATGGTCCTGCCTTGCATTGCTCCCCTCCCTGGGGCTGGGTTCTTTTGCCACCCGCCTTGCACAATTCTCTGCTGAAGCGGCTGCAGTCAGAGGCCCGGCCAGGCTGCTCAATGGGTACAAATTGCAAAACAGTTTCAATGGGTACAAATTGCAACACAGTTTCAATGTGCATATGAGGAAGAGCTTTTTGACTGTTAGGGTGACAGAGCACTGTAAGCGGGTGTCCAGCGAGGTTGTGCAGGCTCCTCCTTTGGAGCTCTTCCAAACCCTCCTGGGTGTGATCCTGTGCAACATGCTGTAGGGGTCCCTGCTTGTACAGGGAGGGGTTGGACTGATGATCTCGAGAGGTCCCTTCCAACGTCAACCCTTGTGTGACTGTGTGAGCCGGGAGCGCTCCGGGGCGCCCAGGGCGGCAGCGATGTTGGAAGGGCAGCGGTGGGGTTTTGTCAGGCCATAAGGCCTCTTCTCCCATGGCACTGAGTTGTCGCCATGAGCAGCTGCAGCAGCTGTGAGACGGCCCTGGGAGGACAGTGGCAGCACCAGTCATCTCCCTAGTGCTCCGTGTGGCCGGGTGCAGGCCTCAAACAGAGGGCTCTTTGGCAGGCTCCTCCCGGGAAGAAGATTGGGGTGGCTGGAGGCAGGAGCTGCTTGGCAAACTGCTAGACCACCAGAGGAAAGCGCCTGTGCTCCCTTCAGGCGGGGTTTGCATCGTGGTACATAAGGTCTCGCCGTGGGTGGACACGTGGCTGGAGGCTGCAAGCAGGGCCCAGCTGCACAGTGGTGGCCAAGGTGCCCCCAGGCAGGCGGGCGCTGTCTCTGGAAGCTGCTGCCTGGCACAGAGCAGCGCTGGGAGACGCTCTGCCCTCGTGCAGCCCTGCAGTGCAGGGCCCTGCTCTTGGCAGCTCCTGCCTCCTCTGCGCGGCAGGGAGCTTGCAGCTTGCTTTGCTGCGCTCTGAGCCCTGCGCACAGGGACGACCCCTTGGCAAGGGCAGCTCCTCCTGTCCAGTGCTCACATGCAGTGCTCAGCATGGGCCTTCCAGGAGCTCTTTGTGCTGGAAATGGCAGGCGGCTCAGGACAGGGAAAGGCTGTGAAAGGCTATAGGCAGCGCAAGGCACGAGTGTCACACAATTTGAGCAGAGTAAATGGCCTCTGCACAGAAAATGCCAGAGTCACCGTGGAGCTGCAGGACCTTCCTTGGTGACCTGGTCCCTGTTCCCGAGGCTGCCGAGGGACAGAGCATCCTCCCTCGTGGTCCCCAGCACGGGGCCCTTCCTGGCAGCAGCCCATTTCTGCACCAGCTGCTCCGGGGACACTGCCCCCCGTGACGTGGTCCCTGAGCATGTCCAGCCCTGCAGGGCCCTGTGTCCCCCAGGAGCTCGGGGAGTTCGGCCCTGCATCTCCAGGCCCTGTGTCCCTGGGGTGCGACAGCTTCCCTTTGCCTGTGCCTTGGGCACTGCGGGGACACGTTGTGTGCAGCACCCGGAGAGTTGAGAGCTGCCCCGCGGTGGGGCTGGGGCTTCCTCCCCTTTGCGCATCCCCAGGGCCACGTGTGAATGGAAGTCCCAGAGGGACCTTTTTACTGTCGCCCCCTGCCCCTGGTGCCTGAAATCCTGGGGCTCCACAGATGCACCTGCAGTGGGGATATTTTTGCACCTGTGCTCGATTGGAAAAAACATGCAACACATGAACAATGATACAGGAATATATATTTAAACAAGAACGAAAAAGAGTATAACAACAATAGAGAAAGAGAATAACAACAATAACAACAACAATATTAATAACAGTAACAACAACAATATCAATAACAATATAAAAATATCAAAAACAACTAAAACTACAGTGAAACTACATATATAAAAATCCACAAAATAGGCTAGGGCCGGAGTCCTTGTGCTCAGCACTTCCTGGCAGCAGCCAGGGTGAAGGGGAGCTTGGCCTGCAAGGGAAAAGGAGGCGTGAGCAGGGCCGAGGAGCGGCTCGGGGGCTCCCGTGGAGCAGAGGCTCTTTGGCGGCTGCGCGGGCTCTTTGGCAGCAGCGCTGCCGTCATTGGTGCCCTGGCAGAGGCTTGGCGTGGCCAGCGCAGCCCAGAGGCCGGCAGAGGGGCTGAGGCAGCAGGTGCCCAGGCCTTGGGCGCTCCTGCGTCCTGTGCAGCTCTGCCCCGGCGCCGCGGCCCGCCAGAGCGCCCGCACACCTGGGCCAGGCTCCCGCGCAGCTGCTCCCCAAAGGCAGCGCGGAGCAGCGCCAAGGGGCCGGGCACAGCCCCAGCTCTGCCCGTGCAGCCGGCAGCAGGGGCCAGACCTGGGGGCTGCAGCCGGAGCTCTCCCAGTCCATGGGCTCCTCTGTGCTGCAGCCGACCAGCCCATTGGTGTCCCCAGCCTGGAAGAGAACAGGAGATTTTGGTAGGGGCACTGCGTGGAGAGGAGGAAGCACAAGCGCATCCAGTGGCTGTGGGTGCTGTACCTGGCTGCTGCCAGAACTGAGCCACTCCATTGGCTCCGGATCATTCAATGCAGGGCCCTGATCTGTGTGCAGAGCCTGTGAGAGAGAAGGAAGTGTTTCCAGGACAGGTGCCAGAGCAAGGTAAGGCTGGCCCCAGGGTCCCTCTTCCTGCAGCAGGAAGCAGGAAAGCAGGAACGGGCAAGGACCTGCTCCAGGTTTCCCCGTGCAGCGGGGGCACTACCTGGATGCTGCAGGTCGAACTCTCCCATTCCATGGGCTCCTCGACGCTGCAGCCATCCAGGCTCCAGGTGCCAGGAGTCTGAAAAACAGCAGGAGAGCTTGTGGGGACGGTCATGGTGGCAGTGCTGGCTCTGTGCGCGGGGCCTCGTGTCCCCTGCGTGCGCGGGGCAGGCGGTGCACAGAGGCAGGGCGCCAGGCTCAGGCAGCAGCCCCCGAGGCCTTGGCCGCTCCTGGCCCTGGCGCAGCTCTGCCCCAGCACCCAGGCCTGCCAGAGCTCCCTGCCACCTCTGCCACCAGCCCTGCGGCTGCTCTCGCAGAGCCAAGCGCCAGCCATCCCCGCGCAGCCTCTGCTGGTGCGCACAGTACCTGTCCGCTGCAACCATAGCTCTCCCAATCCATGTCCTCAAGCCCAGTGTTATCCATTTTCTTTCACTCTCCTAAGTCTGCAACAGAATGGAATTGTTTACATTTGCAGCCATGAGCACCAAGTGTCGCGCGGTGGCTTTGTGGCCTCCCCTGGGAGGCATCGCGCAGGCTGCCCTGGAGCCCCGCAGCTCCCCTGCATCTTGTGGGCACCACGGGTGGCCCCTGGTGCTGCGCGGCCCTGCTGCTCACCTGGCCTTGCTACTGCGTGGCCAGCACTGAGGCCACTATGAGGCGCAGCCCTGGGAAGCATCCGTGTTCCCGTGGCGATAACTGCCCCTCTGGGATGTTCCACTGCTCCGTGGGGGGAGGAGGGCAGCGGCAGGGTCCAGGGGGGCTGCCGTGAGGAAGGGTCTGCGTGTGCTGAACTCCCCCTGGCACTGCTGAGCCTGGCGGCAGAGAGCAATGCGTGGCCTTG
Source organism: Tinamus guttatus (assembly GCF_059628265.1). Classification (NCBI taxonomy): domain Eukaryota; kingdom Metazoa; phylum Chordata; class Aves; order Tinamiformes; family Tinamidae; genus Tinamus; species Tinamus guttatus. The sequence goes on from NW_028288587.1 coordinate 565,771, forward strand.
GGCTTGTTGGGGGCCAAGGAGGGCTCCTCACGCAGCCCCATGGCGCTGCTGGCGGCTGCCTGCCCAGAGGCCGGGCTGCACATGGGGCTCTGCTGCGACCCATGCAAGCAGCCTTGAACGCCTTGCTCTTTCTTCCCTGCTCACCTCCTGCGCTTACAGCCCAATGGACTCGAGAAAGTTTTGTTTTCCATGGTGCAGACATGTTCCTTGGTAGCTCAATGAGTGCAAAGGGCAGTTGTGCCCTGGGGCCAGGCGTGCATGTCCTCAGCAGAGCCCTTGTGAGTTGGTGGTGGCCTGGGAGCCCCTGGTGCTGCTGGGCTCCTTCTCTTGTCCTGCCGCGCACCTTGCAGGCACCATGTGCTGTGGCTGAGAGCAGCCTTGGTGCGGCTCCTGCACTGCTGCCCGTGCCACGGCTTCCTAGGGCTGCAGAGGGCAGAGCAGGCACAAATGTGCCCTCAGCAGCAGCAGGGACCTGCAGGTGATGCAGCTCTGCCCAGCACTGGGCTACAATGCTCACTTGCTAAGGGAAAGAATTCCCAACTTTCAGGGTAGGACATGAAAGCCGAGGGCTGGTGGCGTGAGGAATTGTTGGCAGGCATTTGGCTGCTGCCCTGGGAATGCTGGAGGGGAAGTGTGAAGCAGAGCAGTGTTCCCTGCAGGGAGGCACGAGCAGAGGGCTGGGCAGCGAGCTCAGCCCTGTGGCTGTGAGGGCCAGTGGTGGGAGCCCCCTTCCCTGCGCGCATGACGCCTGCAGAGCCCAGGCGTGCGTAGTGCCCCCGTCGGCAGGAAAGGCGCTGGGAAGCCCTTGCCCCACGCAGGCTGCTTGCACAGAAGCTGCGGCTCGTCTGCCTCGCACCTGGGCCACCAGGGCTGTCTTGGATAGTCCCCTCTCTGGGAAGGTGCTTTGCAGCTGCTTGAAGGGACAGGCTGCCTGGAATCCTGCTGACTCCTGGAGGGGAAGGGGTCTCGCCTGCTCCATGGCCTCCATTTTGAGTGATTTTTTAACACTGCAGTACAAGGTCTGGTTGCAGGTGGTTGGGGTGAATGGAGGGGCTCCTGCACGCCTTTGGGCGTGCTCTGCGCATGCTGCTCAGAGCTTTGTCGCATGGATATGAACAGGTGAGCAGAATCTTCCCCTGCTGCTTCTTCACCTTTTCTCCATGCTCTGAAAGTCTGGACGTTCCTGGCAGGATGATAGGTGGGAGCTCTGTTCTTGACTTACTCAGCTTGGATTCTCCCAGAGGACTTTTCCTTCCTTGTGGCCTTTCATGGTCCTGCCTTGCATTGCTCCCCTCCCTGGGGCTGGGTTCTTTTGCCACCCGCCTTGCACAATTCTCTGCTGAAGCTGCTGCAGTCAGAGGCCGGCCAGGCTGCTCTCCTGGCTGCTGCACTAGCCCCCTCTGCGCAGTGCTTTCGGCTGACCTGTTTTGAAAGGCTCTTGCCTTGGAAGAGCGGACGTTGCTGTTTCAAATCCTTCTGCAGGATTTCCAGAGCATCACTGACAAAGGTCTCAGGATGCATGTTTAGATCTGAGTTGAGCTTGCTAAAGGAGCTGAGTTGCCAGCCCACAGGTAAAGGCAAGGTGGACGGAGCAGGAGATCTCCCCAGTGCTGGAGGAGCTGCTGATGTCTGAGCAGCCAGGAATACAGGCATGGAAAAGCAGGACTTTAAAGGAAGCTGCTCATTCCCATGGTTGCCCATAACCCTCCCAGGAAAGATGAGCAAGTGTGCTTCAGATGAGTGGACAGTGTGTGGATGGAGAACTGCTTGGATGACAGAGCTCAGAGGGTTGTACTAATGGGTGCTGAGTCTAGTTGGAGGCCTGTGGCTAGTGGTGTCCCCCAAGGGGTCAGTGCTGGGTTTGGTGCTATTCACCTATTTGCTCAGTGCCTTGCAGGAGGCCCCCTCAGCAAGTTTGCACATGAGACAAAGCTGGGCGCAGTGACCGACGCTCCAGAGGGCTGCGCTGCCATTGAGAGGGACCTGCAGAGGCAGGAGAGTTGGGCAGAGAGGAACCTCCTGAGGCTGAAGAAAGGCAAGTGCAGGGTCCTGCAGTGGGGGAGGAATAACCTTGAGGCTCCAGTTGAGCTTAGGGGTGGAGCTGCTGAAAAGCAGCTCTGTGGAGAGGGGTTTGGGAGGTCTGCTTGACAGCAGGTCAAGCAGGAGGCAGCAATGTGCCCTTATGTCGAGGACGGCCAAAGGGATGCTGGCCTGCATGAAGAGGAGTGTTGGCAGCAGGTGGAGGGGGCTGATCGTGCCCCTCTCCTCAGCTCTGCTCAGGCCACACCTGGACTCTTGTGTGCAGAAATATCCCGTTCTCCCTAGGACAAGAGGGACGTGGAACTTGCGGAGAGGGACCAGCATAGTGCCACAAAGGTGATGAAGGAACTGGAGCATTTGTCTTATGAGGAAAGAGTAAGCGAGATGGGGGTGTTTATCCAGGGGAAGACAAGAGTGAGAGGGGAACTTATCAACAGGTACAAACACTTTAGGGGAGGATGTAAAAAGGACAGGGCCGAACTCTTCCCGGTGGTGCCCAGCAATAGCCCAAGGGCTAAAGGGTGCAAATTGCAAAACAGTTTCAATGGGTACAAATTGCAACACAGTTTCAATGTGCATATGAGGAAGAGCTTTTTGACTGTTAGGGTGACAGAGCACTGTAAGCGGGTGTCCAGCGAGGTTGTGCAGGCTCCTTCTTTGGAGCTCTTCCAAACCCTCCTGGGTGTGATCCTGTGCAACACGCTGTAGGGGTCCCCAGTTGTGCAGAGGGGGTTGGACTGATGATCTCGAGAGGTCCCTTCCAACGTCAACCCTTGTGTGAGTGTGTGACCTGGGAGCGCTCCGGGGCGCCCAGGGCGGCAGCGATGTTGGAAGGGCAGCGGTGGGGTTTTGTCAGGCCATAAGGCCTCTTCTCCCATGGCACTGAGTTGTCGCCATGAGCAGCTGCAGCAGCTGTGAGACGGCCCTGGGAGGACAGTGGCAGCACCAGTCGTCTCCCTAGTGCTCCGTGTGGCCGGGTGCAGGCCTCAAACAGAGGGCTCTTTGGCAGGCTCCTCCCGGGAAGAAGATTGGGGTGGCTGGAGGCAGGAGCTGCTTGGCAAACTGCTAGACCACCAGAGGAAAGCGCCTGTGCTCCCTGCAGGCGGGGTTTGCATCGTGGTACATAAGGTCTCGCCGTGGGTGGACACGTGGCTGGAGGCTGCAAGCAAGGCCCAGCTGCACAGCGGTGCCAAGGTGCCCCCAGGCGGGCGGGCGCTGTCTCTGGAAGCTGCTGCCTGGCACAGAGCAGCGCTGGGAGACGCTCTGCCCTCGTGCAGCCCTGCAGTGCAGGGCCCTGCTCCTGGCAGCTCCTGCCTCCTCTGCGCGGCAAGGAGCTTGCAGCTTGCTTTGCTGCGCTCTGAGCCCTGCGCACAGGGACGGCCCCTTGGCAAGGGCAGCTCCTCTGGCCCAGCGCTCACCTGCAGTGCTCAGCACGGGCCTTCCCGGAGCTCTTTGTGCTGGAAATGGCAGGCGGCTCAGGACAGGGAAAGGCTGGGAAAGGCTATAGGCAGCGCAAGGACACGAGTGTCACACAATTTGACCAGAGTAAATGGCCCCTGCACAGAAAATGCCAGAGTCACCGTGGAGCTGCAGGACCTTCCTTGGTGACCTGGTCCCTGTTCCCGAGGCTGCCGAGGGACAGAGCATCCTCCCTCGTGGTCCCCAGCACGGGGCCCTTCCTGGCAGCAGCCCATTTCTGCACCAGCTGCTCCGGGGACACTGCCCCCCGTGACGTGGTCCCTGAGCATGTCCAGCCCTGCAGGGCCCTGTGTCCTCCAGGAGCTCGGGGAGTTCGGCCCTGCATCTCCAGGCCCTGTGTCCCTGGGGTGCGACAGCTTCCCTTTGCCTGTGCCTTGGGCACTGCGGGGACACGTTGTGTGCAGCACCCGGAGAGTTGAGAGCTGCCCCGCGGTGGGGCTGGGGCTTCCTCCCCTTTGCGCATCCCCAGGGCCACGTGTGAATGGAAGTCCCAGAGGGACCTTTTTACTGTCGCCCCCTGCCCCTGGTGCCTGAAATCCTGGGGCTCCACAGACGCACCTGCAGTGGGGATATTTTTGCACCTGTGCTCGATTGGAAAAAACATGCAACACATGAACAATGATACAGGAATATATATTTAAACAAGAACGAAAAAGAGTATAACAACAATAGAGAAAGAGAATAACAACAATAACAACAACAATATTAATAACAGTAACAACAACAATATCAATAACAATATAAAAATATCAAAAACAACTAAAACTACAGTGAAACTACATATATAAAAATCCACAAAATAGGCTAGGGCCGGAGTCCTTGTGCTCAGCACTTCCTGGCAGCAGCCAGGGTGAAGGGGAGCTTGGCCTGCAAGGGAAAAGGAGGCGTGAGCAGGGCCGAGGAGAAGCTCGGGGGCTCCCGTGGAGCAGAGGCTCTTTGGCGGCTGCGCGGGCTCTTTGGCAGCAGCGCTGCCGTCATTGGTGCCCTGGCAGAGGCTTGGCGTGGCCAGCGCAGCCCAGAGGCCGGCAGAGGGGCTGAGGCAGCAGGTGCCCAGGCCTTGGGCGCTCCTGCGCCCTGTGCAGCTCTGCCCCGGCACTGCGGCCCCGCCAGAGCGCCCGCACACCTGGGCCAGGCTCCCGCGCGGCTGCTCCCCAAAGGCAGCGCGGAGCAGCGCCAAGGGGCCGGGCACAGCCCCAGCTCTGCCCGTGCAGCCGGCAGCAGGGGCCAGACCTGGGGGCTGCAGCCGGAGCTCTCCCAGTCCATGGGCTCCTCTGTGCTGCAGCCGACCAGCCCATTGGTGTCCCCAGCCTGGAAGAGAACAGGAGATTTTGGTAGGGGCACTGCGTGGAGAGGAGGAAGCACAAGCGCATCCAGTGGCTGTGGGTGCTGTACCTGGCTGCTGCCAGAACTGAGCCACTCCATTGGCTCCGGATCATTCAATGCAGGGCCCTGATCTGTGTGCAGAGCCTGTGAGAGAGAAGGAAGTGTTTCCAGGACAGGTGCCAGAGCAAGGTAAGGCTGGCCCCAGGGTCCCTCTTCCTGCAGCAGGAAGCAGGAAAGCAGGAATGGGCAAGGACCTGCTCCAGGTTTCCCCGTGCAGCGGGGGCACTACCTGGATGCTGCAGGTCGAACTCTCCCATTCCATGGGCTCCTCGACGCTGCAGCCATCCAGGCTCCAGGTGCCAGGAGTCTGAAAAACAGCAGGAGAGCTTGTGGGGACGGTCATGGTGGTAGTGCTGGCTCTGTGCGCGGGGCCTCGTGTCCCCTGCGTGCGCGGGGCAGGCGGTGCACAGAGGCAGGGCGCCAGGCTCAGGCAGCAGCCCCCGAGGCCTTGGCCGCTCCTGGCCCTGGCGCAGCTCTGCCCCAGCACCCAGGCCTGCCAGAGCTCCCTGCCACCTCTGCCACCAGCCCTGCGGCTGCTCTCGCAGAGCCAAGCGCCAGCCATCCCCGCGCAGCCTCTGCCGGTGCGCACAGTACCTGTCCGCTGCAACCATAGCTCTCCCAATCCATGTCCTCAAGCCCAGTGTTATCCATTTTCTTTCACTCTCCTAAGTCTGCAACAGAATGGAATTGTTTACATTTGCAGCCATGAGCACCAAGTGTCGCGCGGTGGCTTTGTGGCCTCCCCTGGGAGGCATCGCGCAGGCTGCCCTGCAGCCCCGCAGCTCCCCTGCATCTCATGGGCACCACGGGTGGCCCCTGGTGCTGCGCGGCCCTGCTGCTCACCTGGCCTTGCTGCTGCGTGGCCAGCACTGGGGCCACTGTGAGGCGCAGCCCTGGGAAGCATCCATGTTCCCGTGGCGATAACTGCCCCTCTGGGATGTTCCACTGCTCCGTGGGGGGAGGAGGGCAGCGGCAGGGGCCAGGGGGGTCGCCGTGAGGAAGGGTCTGCGTTGCTGACCACTGCTGCTGAGTCAGGGGATGGATGAAGCGGAGAGCCCCGTTTGGAGTGAGGCTGCAAAGGGCATGCCAAGAGAAGTGTTTTGCTGTGCCAAGACTCGTGCTGCGCACGCTTTGTGGTTGGAGTGAGAAACAGGTTCCTTGGTGTTTTCTGCGAAACGCTTTAGCAGGCCGTTGGTGCTAGTATGGAGTCAGGGGATGGATGAAGCGGAGAGCCCCGTTTGGAGTGAGGCTGCAAAGGGCATGCCAAAGGAAGTGTTTTGCTGTGCCAAGACTCGTGCTGCGCACGCTTTGTGGTTGGAGTGAGAAACAGGTTCCTTGGTGTTTTCTGCGAAACGCTTTAGCAGCCCGTTGGTGCTAGTATGGAGTCAGGGGATGGATGAAGCGGAGAGCCCCGTTTGGAGTGAGGCTGCAAAGGGCATGCCAAAGGAAGTGTTTTGCTGTGCCAAGACTCGTGCTGCGCACGCTTTGTGGTTGGAGTGAGAAACAGGTTCCTTGGTGTTTTCTGCGAAACGCTTTAGCAGCCCGTTGGTGCTAGTATGGAGTCAGGGGATGGATGAAGCGGAGAGCCCCGTTTGGAGTGAGGCTGCAAAGGGCATGCCAAAGGAAGTGTTTTGCTGTGCCAAGACTCGTGCTGCGCACGCTTTGTGCTTGGAGTGAGAAACAGGTTCCTTGGTGTTTTCTGCGAAACGCTTTAGCAGCCCGTTGGTGCTAGTATGGAGTCAGGGGATGGATGAAGCGGAGAGCCCCGTTTGGAGTGAGGCTGCAAAGGGCATGCCAAAGGAAGTGTTTTGCTGTGCCAAGACTCGTGCTGCGCACGCTTTGTGGTTGGAGTGAGAAACAGGTTCCTTGGTGTTTTCTGCGAAACGCTTTAGCAGCCCGTTGGTGCTAGTATGGAGTCAGGGGACGGATGAAGCGGAGAGCCCCGTTTGGAGTGAGGCTGCAAAGGGCATGCCAAAGGAAGTGTTTTGCTGTGCCAAGACTCGTGCTGTGCACGCTTTGTGGTTGGAGTGAGAAACAGGTTCCTTGGTGTTTTCTGCGAAACGCTTTAGCAGCCCGTTGGTGCTAGTATGGAGTCAGGGGACGGATGAAGCGGAGAGCCCCATTTGGAGTGAGGCTGCAAAGGGCATGCCAAAGGAAGTGTTTTGCTGTGCCAAGACTCGTGCTGCGCACGCTTTGTGGTTGGAGTGAGAAACAGGTTCCTTGGTGTTTTCTGCGAAACGCTTTAGCAGCCCATTGGTGCTAGTATGGAGTCAGGGGATGGATGAAGCGGAGAGCCCCATTTGGAGTGAGGCTGCAAAGGGCATGCCAAGAGAAGTGTTTTGCTGTGCCAAGACTCGTGCTGCGCACGCTTTGTGGTTGGAGTGAGAAACAGGTTCCTTGGTGTTTTCTGCGAAACGCTTTAGCAGCCCGTTGGTGCTAGTATGGAGTCAGGGGATGGATGAAGCGGAGAGCCCCGTTTGGAGTGAGGCTGCAAAGGGCATGCCAAAGGAAGTGTTTTGCTGTGCCAAGACTCGTGCTGCGCACGCTTTGTGGTTGGAGTGAGAAACAGGTTCCTTGGTGTTTTCTGCGAAACGCTTTAGCAGCCCGTTGGTGCTAGTATGGAGTCAGGGGATGGATGAAGCGGAGAGCCCCGTTTGGAGTGAGGCTGCAAAGGGCATGCCAAAGGAAGTGTTTTGCTGTGCCAAGACTCGTGCTGCGCACGCTTTGTGATTGGAGTGAGAAACAGGTTCCTTGGTGTTTTCTGCGAAACGCTTTAGCAGCCCGTTGGTGCTAGTATGGAGTCAGGGGATGGATGAAGCGGAGAGCCCCTTTTGGAGTGAGGCTGCAAAGGGCATGCCAAAGGAAGTGTTTTGCTGTGCCAAGACTCGTGCTGCGCACGCTTTGTGGTTGGAGTGAGAAACAGGTTCCTTGGTGTTTTCTGCGAAACGCTTTAGCAGCCCGTTGGTGCTAGTATGGAGTCAGGGGATGGATGAAGCAGAGAGCCCCATTTGGAGTGAGGCTGCAAAGGGCATGCCAAGAGAAGTGTTTTGCTGTGCCAAGACTCGTGCTGCGCACGCTTTGTGCTTGGAGTGAGAAACAGGTTCCTTGGTGTTTTCTGCGAAACGCTTTAGCAGCCCGTTGGTGCTAGTATGGAGTCAGGGGATGGATGAAGCGGAGAGCCCCGTTTGGAGTGAGGCTGCAAAGGGCATGCCAAGAGAAGTGTTTTGCTGTGCCAAGACTCGTGCTGCGCACGCTTTGTGGTTGGAGTGAGAAACAGGTTCCTTGGTGTTTTCTGTGAAACGCTTTAGCAGCCCGTTGGTGCTAGTATGGAGTCAGGGGATGGATGAAGCGGAGAGCCCCGTTTGGAGTGAGGCTGCAAAGGGCATGCCAAAGGAAGTGTTTTGCTGTGCCAAGACTCGTGCTGTGCACGCTTTGTGGTTGGAGTGAGAAACAGGTTCCTTGTTGTTTTCTGCGAAACGCTTTAGCAGCCCGTTGGTGCTAGTATGGAGTCAGGGGATGGATGAAGCGGAGAGCCCCGTTTGGAGTGAGGCTGCAAAGGGCATGCCAAAGGAAGTGTTTTGCTGTGCCAAGACTCGTGCTGCGCACGCTTTGTGGTTGGAGTGAGAAACAGGTTCCTTGGTGTTTTCTGCGAAACGCTTTAGCAGCCCGTTGGTGCTAGTATGGAGTCAGGGGACGGATGAAGCGGAGAGCCCCGTTTGGAGTGAGGCTGCAAAGGGCATGCCAAAGGAAGTGTTTTGCTGTGCCAAGACTCGTGCTGCGCACGCTTTGTGGTTGGAGTGAGAAACAGGTTCCTTGGTGTTTTCTGCGAAACGCTTTAGCAGCCCGTTGGTGCTAGTATGGAGTCAGGGGACGGATGAAGCGGAGAGCCCCATTTGGAGTGAGGCTGCAAAGGGCATGCCAAAGGAAGTGTTTTGCTGTGCCAAGACTCGTGCTGCGCACGCTTTGTGGTTGGAGTGAGAAACAGGTTCCTTGGTGTTTTCTGCGAAACGCTTTAGCAGCCCGTTGGTGCTAGTATGGAGTCAGGGGACGGATGAAGCGGAGAGCCCCGTTTGGAGTGAGGCTGCAAAGGGCATGCCAAAGGAAGTGTTTTGCTGTGCCAAGACTCGTGCTGCGCACGCTTTGTGGTTGGAGTGAGAAACAGGTTCCTTGGTGTTTTCTGCGAAACGCTTTAGCAGCCCGTTGGTGCTAGTATGGAGTCAGGGGACGGATGAAGCGGAGAGCCCCGTTTGGAGTGAGGCTGCAAAGGGCATGCCAAAGGAAGTGTTTTGCTGTGCCAAGACTCGTGCTGCGCACGCTTTGTGGTTGGAGTGAGAAACAGGTTCCTTGGTGTTTTCTGCGAAACGCTTTAGCAGCCCGTTGGTGCTAGTATGGAGTCAGGGGACGGATGAAGCGGAGAGCCCCATTTGGAGTGAGGCTGCAAAGGGCATGCCAAAGGAAGTGTTTTGCTGTGCCAAGACTCGTGCTGCGCACGCTTTGTGGTTGGAGTGAGAAACAGGTTCCTTGGTGTTTTCTGCGAAACGCTTTAGCAGCCCGTTGGTGCTAGTATGGAGTCAGGGGATGGATGAAGCGGAGAGCCCCATTTGGAGTGAGGCTGCAAAGGGCATGCCAAGAGAAGTGTTTTGCTGTGCCAAGACTCGTGCTGCGCACGCTTTGTGGTTGGAGTGAGAAACAGGTTCCTTGGTGTTTCCTGCGAAACGCTTTAGCAGCCCGTTGGTGCTAGTATGGAGTCAGGGAATGGATGAAGCGGAGAGCCCCGTTTGGAGTGAGGCTGCAAAGGGCATGCCAAAGGAAGTGTTTTGCTGTGCCAAGACTCGTGCTGCGCACGCTTTGTGGTTGGAGTGAGAAACAGGTTCCTTGGTGTTTTCTGCGAAACGCTTTAGCAGCCCGTTGGTGCTAGTATGGAGTCAGGGGATGGATGAAGCGGAGAGCCCCGTTTGGAGTGAGGCTGCAAAGGGCATGCCAAAGGAAGTGTTTTGCTGTGCCAAGACTCGTGCTGCGCACGCTTTGTGGTTGGAGTGAGAAACAGGTTCCTTGGTGTTTTCTGCGAAACGCTTTAGCAGCCCGTTGGTGCTAGTATGGAGTCAGGGGATGGATGAAGCGGAGAGCCCCGTTTGGAGTGAGGCTGCAAAGGGCATGCCAAAGGAAGTGTTTTGCTGTGCCAAGACTCGTGCTGCGCACGCTTTGTGGTTGGAGTGAGAAACAGGTTCCTTGGTGTTTTCTGCGAAACGCTTTAGCAGCCCGTTGGTGCTAGTATGGAGTCAGGGGATGGATGAAGCGGAGAGCCCCGTTTGGAGTGAGGCTGCAAAGGGCATGCCAAGAGAAGTGTTTTGCTGTGCCAAGACTCGTGCTGCGCACGCTTTGTGGTTGGAGTGAGAAACAGGTTCCTTGGTGTTTTCTGCGAAACGCTTTAGCAGCCCGTTGGTGCTAGTATGGAGTCAGGGGATGGATGAAGCGGAGAGCCCCGTTTGGAGTGAGGCTGCAAAGGGCATGCCAAGAGAAGTGTTTTGCTGTGCCAAGACTCGTGCTGCGCACGCTTTGTGGTTGGAGTGAAAAACAGGTTCCTTGGTGTTTTCTGTGAAACGCTTTAGCAGCCCGTTGGTGCTAGTATGGAGTCAGGGGATGGATGAAGCGGAGAGCCCCGTTTGGAGTGAGGCTGCAAAGGGCATGCCAAGAGAAGTGTTTTGCTGTGCCAAGACTCGTGCTGCGCACGCTTTGTGGTTGGAGTGAGAAACAGGTTCCTTGGTGTTTTCCGCGAAACGCTTTAGCAGCCCGTTGGTGCTAGTATGGAGTCAGGGGATGGATGAAGCGGAGAGCCCCGTTTGGAGTGAGGCTGCAAAGGGCATGCCAAAGGAAGTGTTTTGCTGTGCCAAGACTCGTGCTGTGCACGCTTTGTGGTTGGAGTGAGAAACAGGTTCCTTGGTGTTTTCTGCGAAACGCTTTAGCAGCCCGTTGGTGCTAGTATGGAGTCAGGGGACGGATGAAGCGGAGAGCCCCATTTGGAGTGAGGCTGCAAAGGGCATGCCAAGAGAAGTGTTTTGCTGTGCCAAGACTCGTGCTGCGCACGCTTTGTGGTTGGAGTGAGAAACAGGTTCCTTGGTGTTTTCTGCGAAACGCTTTAGCAGCCCGTTGGTGCTAGTATGGAGTCAGGGGATGGATGAAGCGGAGAGCCCCATTTGGAGTGAGGCTGCAAAGGGCATGCCAAAGGAAGTGTTTTGCTGTGCCAAGACTCGTGCTGCGCACGCTTTGTGGTTGGAGTGAGAAACAGGTTCCTTGGTGTTTTCTGCGAAACGCTTTAGCAGCCCGTTGGTGCTAGTATGGAGTCAGGGGACGGATGAAGCGGAGAGCCCCGTTTGGAGTGAGGCTGCAAAGGGCATGCCAAAGGAAGTGTTTTGCTGTGCCAAGACTCGTGCTGCGCACGCTTTGTGGTTGGAGTGAGAAACAGGTTCCTTGGTGTTTTCTGCGAAACGCTTTAGCAGCCCGTTGGTGCTAGTATGGAGTCAGGGGATGGATGAAGCAGAGAGCCCCGTTTGGAGTGAGGCTGCAAAGGGCATGCCAAGAGAAGTGTTTTGCTGTGCCAGGACTCGTGCTGCGCACGCTTTGTGGTTGGAGTGAGAAACAGGTTCCTTGGTGTTTTCTGTGAAACGCTTTAGCAGCCCGTTGGTGCTAGTATGGAGTCAGGGGATGGATGAAGCGGAGAGCCCCGTTTGGAGTGAGGCTGCAAAGGGCATGCCAAAGGAAGTGTTTTGCTGTGCCAAGACTCGTGCTGCGCACGCTTTGTGGTTGGAGTGAGAAACAGGTTCCTTGGTGTTTTCTGCGAAACGCTTTAGCAGCCCGTTGGTGCTAGTATGGAGTCAGGGGATGGATGAAGCGGAGAGCCCCGTTTGGAGTGAGGCTGCAAAGGGCATGCCAAGAGAAGTGTTTTGCTGTGCCAAGACTCGTGCTGCGCACGCTTTGTGGTTGGAGTGAGAAACAGGTTCCTTGGTGTTTTCTGCGAAACGCTTTAGCAGCCCGTTGGTGCTAGTATGGAGTCAGGGGATGGATGAAGCGGAGAGCCCCTTTTGGAGTGAGGCTGCAAAGGGCATGCCAAAGGAAGTGTTTTGCTGTGCCAAGACTCGTGCTGTGCACGCTTTGTGGTTGGAGTGAGAAACAGGTTCCTTGGTGTTTTCTGCGAAACGCTTTAGCAGCCCGTTGGTGCTAGTATGGAGTCAGGGGATGGATGAAGCGGAGAGCCCCGTTTGGAGTGAGGCTGTAAAGGGCATGCCAAGAGAAGTGTTTTGCTGTGCCAAGGCTCGTGCTGCGCACGCTTTGTGGTTGGAGTGAGAAACAGGTTCCTTGGTGTTTTCTGCGAAACGCTTTAGCAGCCCGTTGGTGCTAGTATGGAGTCAGGGGATGGATGAAGCGGAGAGCCCCGTTTGGAGTGAGGCTGCAAAGGGCATGCCAAAGGAAGTGTTTTGCTGTGCCAAGACTCGTGCTGCGCACGCTTTGTGGTTGGAGTGAGAAACAGGTTCCTTGGTGTTTTCTGCGAAACGCTTTAGCAGCCCGTTGGTGCTAGTATGGAGTCAGGGGATGGATGAAGCGGAGAGCCCCGTTTGGAGTGAGGCTGCAAAGGGCATGCCAAAGGAAGTGTTTTGCTGTGCCAAGACTCGTGCTGCGCACGCTTTGTGGTTGGAGTGAGAAACAGGTTCCTTGGTGTTTTCTGCGAAACGCTTTAGCAGCCCGTTGGTGCTAGTATGGAGTCAGGGGATGGATGAAGCGGAGAGCCCCGTTTGGAGTGAGGCTGCAAAGGGCATGCCAAGAGAAGTGTTTTGCTGTGCCAAGACTCGTGCTGCGCACGCTTTGTGGTTGGAGTGAGAAACAGGTTCCTTGGTGTTTTCTGCGAAACGCTTTAGCAGCCCGTTGGTGCTAGTATGGAGTCAGGGGATGGATGAAGCGGAGAGCCCCGTTTGGAGTGAGGTTGCAAAGGGCATGCCAAGAGAAGTGTTTTGCTGTGCCAAGACTCGTGCTGCGCACGCTTTGTGGTTGGAGTGAGAAACAGGTTCCTTGGTGTTTTCTGCGAAACGCTTTAGCAGCCCGTTGGTGCTAGTATGGAGTCAGGGGATGGATGAAGCGGAGAGCCCCATTTGGAGTGAGGCTGCAAAGGGCATGCCAAAGGAAGTGTTTTGCTGTGCCAAGACTCGTGCTGCGCACGCTTTGTGGTTGGAGTGAGAAACAGGTTCCTTGGTGTTTTCTGCGAAACGCTTTAGCAGCCCGTTGGTGCTAGTATGGAGTCAGGGGATGGATGAAGCGGAGAGCCCCGTTTGGAGTGAGGCTGCAAAGGGCATGCCAAAGGAAGTGTTTTGCTGTGCCAAGACTCGTGCTGCGCACGCTTTGTGGTTGGAGTGAGAAACAGGTTCCTTGGTGTTTTCTGCGAAACGCTTTAGCAGCCCGTTGGTGCTAGTATGGAGTCAGGGGATGGATGAAGCGGAGAGCCCCGTTTGGAGTGAGGCTGCAAAGGGCATGCCAAAGGAAGTGTTTTGCTGTGCCAAGACTCGTGCTGCGCACGCTTTGTGGTTGGAGTGAGAAACAGGTTCCTTGGTGTTTTCTGCGAAACGCTTTAGCAGCCCGTTGGTGCTAGTATGGAGTCAGGGGATGGATGAAGCGGAGAGCCCCGTTTGGAGTGAGGCTGCAAAGGGCATGCCAAAGGAAGTGTTTTGCTGTGCCAAGACTCGTGCTGCGCACGCTTTGTGGTTGGAGTGAGAAACAGGTTCCTTGGTGTTTTCTGCGAAACGCTTTAGCAGGCCGTTGGTGCTAGTATGGAGTCAGGGGACGGATGAAGCGGAGAGCCCCGTTTGGAGTGAGGCTGCAAAGGGCATGCCAAAGGAAGTGTTTTGCTGTGCCAAGACTCGTGCTGCGCACGCTTTGTGGTTGGAGTGAGAAACAGGTTCCTTGGTGTTTTCTGCGAAACGCTTTAGCAGCCCGTTGGTGCTAGTATGGAGTCAGGGGATGGATGAAGCAGAGAGCCCCATTTGGAGTGAGGCTGCAAAGGGCATGCCAAGAGAAGTGTTTTGCTGTGCCAAGACTCGTGCTGCGCACGCTTTGTGGTTGGAGTGAGAAACAGGTTCCTTGGTGTTTTCTGCGAAACGCTTTAGCAGCCCGTTGGTGCTAGTATGGAGTCAGGGGATGGATGAAGCGGAGAGCCCCGTTTGGAGTGAGGCTGCAAAGGGCATGCCAAGAGAAGTGTTTTGCTGTGCCAAGACTCGTGCTGCGCACGCTTTGTGGTTGGAGTGAAAAACAGGTTCCTTGGTGTTTTCTGTGAAACGCTTTAGCAGCCCGTTGGTGCTAGTATGGAGTCAGGGGATGGATGAAGCGGAGAGCCCCGTTTGGAGTGAGGCTGCAAAGGGCATGCCAAGAGAAGTGTTTTGCTGTGCCAAGACTCGTGCTGCGCACGCTTTGTGGTTGGAGTGAGAAACAGGTTCCTTGGTGTTTTCTGCGAAACGCTTTAGCAGCCCGTTGGTGCTAGTATGGAGTCAGGGGATGGATGAAGCGGAGAGCCCCGTTTGGAGTGAGGCTGCAAAGGGCATGCCAAGAGAAGTGTTTTGCTGTGCCAAGGCTCGTGCTGCGCACGCTTTGTGGTTGGAGTGAGAAACAGGTTCCTTGGTGTTTTCTGCGAAACGCTTTAGCAGCCCATTGGTGCTAGTATGGAGTCAGGGGATGGATGAAGCGGAGAGCCCCGTTTGGAGTGAGGCTGCAAAGGGCATGCCAAAGGAAGTGTTTTGCTGTGCCAAGACTCGTGCTGCGCACGCTTTGTGGTTGGAGTGAGAAACAGGTTCCTTGGTGTTTTCTGCGAAACGCTTTAGCAGCCCGTTGGTGCTAGTATGGAGTCAGGGGATGGATGAAGCGGAGAGCCCCATTTGGAGTGAGGCTGCAAAGGGCATGCCAAAGGAAGTGTTTTGCTGTGCCAAGACTCGTGCTGCGCACGCTTTGTGGTTGGAGTGAGAAACAGGTTCCTTGGTGTTTTCTGCGAAACGCTTTAGCAGCCCGTTGGTGCTAGTATGGAGTCAGGGGATGGATGAAGCGGAGAGCCCCGTTTGGAGTGAGGCTGCAAAGGGCATGCCAAAGGAAGTGTTTTGCTGTGCCAAGACTCGTGCTGCGCGCGCTTTGTGGTTGGAGTGAGAAACAGGTTCCTTGGTGTTTTCTGCGAAACGCTTTAGCAGCCCGTTGGTGCTAGTATGGAGTCAGGGGATGGATGAAGCGGAGAGCCCCGTTTGGAGTGAGGCTGCAAAGGGCATGCCAAAGGAAGTGTTTTGCTGTGCCAAGACTCGTGCTGCGCACGCTTTGTGCTTGGAGTGAGAAACAGGTTCCTTGGTGTTTTCTGCGAAACGCTTTAGCAGGCCGTTGGTGCTAGTATGGAGTCAGGGGATGGATGAAGCGGAGAGCCCCGTTTGGAGTGAGGCTGCAAAGGGCATGCCAAAGGAAGTGTTTTGCTGTGCCAAGACTCGTGCTGCGCACGCTTTGTGGTTGGAGTGAAAAACAGGTTCCTTGGTGTTTTCTGCGAAACGCTTTAGCAGCCCGTTGGTGCTAGTATGGAGTCAGGGGATGGATGAAGCGGAGAGCCCCGTTTGGAGTGAGGCTGCAAAGGGCATGCCAAGAGAAGTGTTTTGCTGTGCCAAGACTCGTGCTGCGCACGCTTTGTGGTTGGAGTGAGAAACAGGTTCCTTGGTGTTTTCCGCGAAACGCTTTAGCAGCCCGTTGGTGCTAGTATGGAGTCAGGGGATGGATGAAGCGGAGAGCCCCGTTTGGAGTGAGGCTGCAAAGGGCATGCCAAAGGAAGTGTTTTGCTGTGCCAAGACTCGTGCTGCGCACGCTTTGTGCTTGGAGTGAGAAACAGGTTCCTTGGTGTTTTCTGCGAAACGCTTTAGCAGCCTGTTGGTGCTAGTATGGAGTCAGGGGATGGATGAAGCAGAGAGCCCCATTTGGAGTGAGGCTGCAAAGGGCATGCCAAGAGAAGTGTTTTGCTGTGCCAAGACTCGTGCTGCGCACGCTTTGTGGTTGGAGTGAGAAACAGGTTCCTTGGTGTTTTCTGCGAAACGCTTTAGCAGCCCGTTGGTGCTAGTATGGAGTCAGGGGATGGATGAAGCGGAGAGCCCCGTTTGGAGTGAGGCTGCAAAGGGCATGCCAAGAGAAGTGTTTTGCTGTGCCAAGACTCGTGCTGCGCACGCTTTGTGGTTGGAGTGAAAAACAGGTTCCTTGGTGTTTTCTGTGAAACGCTTTAGCAGCCCGTTGGTGCTAGTATGGAGTCAGGGGATGGATGAAGCGGAGAGCCCCGTTTGGAGTGAGGCTGCAAAGGGCATGCCAAGAGAAGTGTTTTGCTGTGCCAAGACTCGTGCTGCGCACGCTTTGTGGTTGGAGTGAGAAACAGGTTCCTTGGTGTTTTCCGCGAAACGCTTTAGCAGCCCGTTGGTGCTAGTATGGAGTCAGGGGATGGATGAAGCGGAGAGCCCCGTTTGGAGTGAGGCTGCAAAGGGCATGCCAAAGGAAGTGTTTTGCTGTGCCAAGACTCGTGCTGTGCACGCTTTGTGGTTGGAGTGAGAAACAGGTTCCTTGGTGTTTTCTGCGAAACGCTTTAGCAGCCCGTTGGTGCTAGTATGGAGTCAGGGGATGGATGAAGCGGAGAGCCCCGTTTGGAGTGAGGCTGCAAAGGGCATGCCAAGAGAAGTGTTTTGCTGTGCCAAGACTCGTGCTGCGCACGCTTTGTGGTTGGAGTGAGAAACAGGTTCCTTGGTGTTTTCTGCGAAACGCTTTAGCAGCCCGTTGGTGCTAGTATGGAGTCAGGGGATGGATGAAGCGGAGAGCCCCGTTTGGAGTGAGGCTGCAAAGGGCATGCCAAGAGAAGTGTTTTGCTGTGCCAAGGCTCGTGCTGCGCACGCTTTGTGGTTGGAGTGAGAAACAGGTTCCTTGGTGTTTTCTGCGAAACGCTTTAGCAGCCCATTGGTGCTAGTATGGAGTCAGGGGATGGATGAAGCGGAGAGCCCCGTTTGGAGTGAGGCTGCAAAGGGCATGCCAAAGGAAGTGTTTTGCTGTGCCAAGACTCGTGCTGCGCACGCTTTGTGGTTGGAGTGAGAAACAGGTTCCTTGGTGTTTTCTGCGAAACGCTTTAGCAGCCCGTTGGTGCTAGTATGGAGTCAGGGGATGGATGAAGCGGAGAGCCCCATTTGGAGTGAGGCTGCAAAGGGCATGCCAAAGGAAGTGTTTTGCTGTGCCAAGACTCGTGCTGCGCACGCTTTGTGGTTGGAGTGAGAAACAGGTTCCTTGGTGTTTTCTGCGAAACGCTTTAGCAGCCCGTTGGTGCTAGTATGGAGTCAGGGGATGGATGAAGCGGAGAGCCCCGTTTGGAGTGAGGCTGCAAAGGGCATGCCAAAGGAAGTGTTTTGCTGTGCCAAGACTCGTGCTGCGCGCGCTTTGTGGTTGGAGTGAGAAACAGGTTCCTTGGTGTTTTCTGCGAAACGCTTTAGCAGCCCGTTGGTGCTAGTATGGAGTCAGGGGATGGATGAAGCGGAGAGCCCCGTTTGGAGTGAGGCTGCAAAGGGCATGCCAAAGGAAGTGTTTTGCTGTGCCAAGACTCGTGCTGCGCACGCTTTGTGCTTGGAGTGAGAAACAGGTTCCTTGGTGTTTTCTGCGAAACGCTTTAGCAGGCCGTTGTTGCTAGTATGGAGTCAGGGGATGGATGAAGCGGAGAGCCCCGTTTGGAGTGAGGCTGCAAAGGGCATGCCAAGAGAAGTGTTTTGCTGTGCCAAGACTCGTGCTGCGCACGCTTTGTGGTTGGAGTGAAAAACAGGTTCCTTGGTGTTTTCTGCGAAACGCTTTAGCAGCCCGTTGGTGCTAGTATGGAGTCAGGGGATGGATGAAGCGGAGAGCCCCGTTTGGAGTGAGGCTGCAAAGGGCATGCCAAGAGAAGTGTTTTGCTGTGCCAAGACTCGTGCTGCGCACGCTTTGTGGTTGGAGTGAGAAACAGGTTCCTTGGTGTTTTCTGCGAAACGCTTTAGCAGCCCGTTGGTGCTAGTATGGAGTCAGGGGATGGATGAAGCGGAGAGCCCCGTTTGGAGTGAGGCTGCAAAGGGCATGCCAAAGGAAGTGTTTTGCTGTGCCAAGACTCGTGCTGCGCACGCTTTGTGGTTGGAGTGAGAAACAGGTTCCTTGGTGTTTTCTGCGAAACGCTTTAGCAGCCCGTTGGTGCTAGTATGGAGTCAGGGGATGGATGAAGCGGAGAGCCCCATTTGGAGTGAGGCTGCAAAGGGCATGCCAAAGGAAGTGTTTTGCTGTGCCAAGACTCGTGCTGCGCACGCTTTGTGCTTGGAGTGAGAAACAGGTTCCTTGGTGTTTTCTGCGAAACGCTTTAGCAGCCCGTTGGTGCTAGTATGGAGTCAGGGGATGGATGAAGCGGAGAGCCCCGTTTGGAGTGAGGCTGCAAAGGGCATGCCAAAGGAAGTGTTTTGCTGTGCCAAGACTCGTGCTGCGCACGCTTTGTGCTTGGAGTGAGAAACAGGTTCCTTGGTGTTTTCTGCGAAACGCTTTAGCAGCCCGTTGGTGCTAGTATGGAGTCAGGGGATGGATGAAGCGGAGAGCCCCGTTTGGAGTGAGGCTGCAAAGGGCATGCCAAAGGAAGTGTTTTGCTGTGCCAAGACTCGTGCTGCGCACGCTTTGTGGTTGGAGTGAGAAACAGGTTCCTTGGTGTTTTCTGCGAAACGCTTTAGCAGCCCGTTGGTGCTAGTATGGAGTCAGGGGATGGATGAAGCGGAGAGCCCCGTTTGGAGTGAGGCTGCAAAGGGCATGCCAAAGGAAGTGTTTTGCTGTGCCAAGACTCGTGCTGCGCACGCTTTGTGGTTGGAGTGAGAAACAGGTTCCTTGGTGTTTTCTGCGAAACGCTTTAGCAGCCCGTTGGTGCTAGTATGGAGTCAGGGGATGGATGAAGCGGAGAGCCCCGTTTGGAGTGAGGCTGCAAAGGGCATGCCAAAGGAAGTGTTTTGCTGTGCCAAGACTCGTGCTGCGCACGCTTTGTGGTTGGAGTGAGAAACAGGTTCCTTGGTGTTTTCTGCGAAACGCTTTAGCAGCCCGTTGGTGCTAGTATGGAGTCAGGGGATGGATGAAAGCGGAGAGCCCCGTTTGGAGTGAGGCTGCAAAAGGCATGCCAAAGGAAGTGTTTTGCTGTGCCAAGACTCGTGCTGCGCACGCTTTGTGGTTGGAGTGAGAAACAGGTTCCTTGGTGTTTTCTGCGAAACGCTTTAGCAGCCCGTTGGTGCTAGTATGGAGTCAGGGGATGGATGAAGCAGAGAGCCCCATTTGGAGTGAGGCTGCAAAGGGCATGCCAAGAGAAGTGTTTTGCTGTGCCAAGACTCGTGCTGCGCACGCTTTGTGGTTGGAGTGAGAAACAGGTTCCTTGGTGTTTTCTGCGAAACGCTTTAGCAGCCCGTTGGTGCTAGTATGGAGTCAGGGGATGGATGAAGCGGAGAGCCCCGTTTGGAGTGAGGCTGCAAAGGGCATGCCAAAGGAAGTGTTTTGCTGTGCCAAGACTCGTGCTGCGCACGCTTTGTGGTTGGAGTGAGAAACAGGTTCCTTGGTGTTTTCTGCGAAACGCTTTAGCAGCCCGTTGGTGCTAGTATGGAGTCAGGGGATGGATGAGGCAGAGAGCCCCATTTGGAGTGAGGCTGCAAAGGGCATGCCAAGAGAAGTGTTTTGCTGTGCCAAGACTCGTGCTGCGCACGCTTTGTGGTTGGAGTGAGAAACAGGTTCCTTGGTGTTTTCTGCGTAACGCTTTAGCAGCCCGTTGGTGCTAGTATGGAGTCAGGGGATGGATGAAGCGGAGAGCCCCGTTTGGAGTGAGGCTGCAAAGGGCATGCCAAGAGAAGTGTTTTGCTGTGCCAAGACTCGTGCTGCGCACGCTTTGTGGTTGGAGTGAGAAACAGGTTCCTTGGTGTTTTCTGCGAAACGCTTTAGCAGCCCGTTGGTGCTAGTATGGAGTCAGGGGATGGATGAAGCGGAGAGCCCCGTTTGGAGTGAGGCTGCAAAAGGCATGCCAAAGGAAGTGTTTTGCTGTGCCAAGACTCGTGCTGCGCACGCTTTGTGCTTGGAGTGAGAAACAGGTTCCTTGGTGTTTTCTGCGAAACGCTTTAGCAGCCCGTTGGTGCTAGTATGGAGTCAGGGGATGGATGAAGCAGAGAGCCCCATTTGGAGTGAGGCTGCAAAGGGCATGCCAAGAGAAGTGTTTTGCTGTGCCAAGACTCGTGCTGCGCACGCTTTGTGCTTGGAGTGAGAAACAGGTTCCTTGGTGTTTTCTGCGAAACGCTTTAGCAGCCCGTTGGTGCTAGTATGGAGTCAGGGGACGGATGAAGCGGAGAGCCCCGTTTGGAGTGAGGCTGCAAAGGGCATGCCAAGAGAAGTGTTTTGCTGTGCCAAGACTCGTGCTGCGCACGCTTTGTGGTTGGAGTGAGAAACAGGTTCCTTGGTGTTTTCTGCGAAACGCTTTAGCAGCCCGTTGGTGCTAGTATGGAGTCAGGGGATGGATGAAGCGGAGAGCCCCGTTTGGAGTGAGGCTGCAAAGGGCATGCCAAGAGAAGTGTTTTGCTGTGCCAAGACTCGTGCTGCGCACGCTTTGTGGTTGGAGTGAGAAACAGGTTCCTTGGTGTTTTCTGCGAAACGCTTTAGCAGCCCGTTGGTGCTAGTATGGAGTCAGGGGATGGATGAAGCGGAGAGCCCCGTTTGGAGTGAGGCTGCAAAGGGCATGCCAAGAGAAGTGTTTTGCTGTGCCAAGACTCGTGCTGCGCACGCTTTGTGGTTGGAGTGAGAAACAGGTTCCTTGGTGTTTTCTGCGAAACGCTTTAGCAGCCCGTTGGTGCTAGTATGGAGTCAGGGGATGGATGAAGCGGAGAGCCCCGTTTGGAGTGAGGCTGCAAAAGGCATGCCAAAGGAAGTGTTTTGCTGTGCCAAGACTCGTGCTGCGCACGCTTTGTGGTTGGAGTGAGAAACAGGTTCCTTGGTGTTTTCTGCGAAACGCTTTAGCAGCCCGTTGGTGCTAGTATGGAGTCAGGGGATGGATGAAGCAGAGAGCCCCATTTGGAGTGAGGCTGCAAAGGGCATGCCAAGAGAAGTGTTTTGCTGTGCCAAGACTCGTGCTGCGCACGCTTTGTGGTTGGAGTGAGAAACAGGTTCCTTGGTGTTTTCTGCGTAACGCTTTAGCAGCCCGTTGGTGCTAGTATGGAGTCAGGGGATGGATGAAGCGGAGAGCCCCGTTTGGAGTGAGGCTGCAAAGGGCATGCCAAAGGAAGTGTTTTGCTGTGCCAAGACTCGTGCTGCGCACGCTTTGTGGTTGGAGTGAGAAACAGGTTCCTTGGTGTTTTCTGCGAAACGCTTTAGCAGCCCGTTGGTGCTAGTATGGAGTCAGGGGATGGATGAAGCGGAGAGCCCCGTTTGGAGTGAGGCTGCAAAAGGCATGCCAAAGGAAGTGTTTTGATGTGCCAAGACTCGTGCTGCGCACGCTTTGTGGTTGGAGTGAGAAACAGGTTCCTTGGTGTTTTCTGCGAAACGCTTTAGCAGCCCGTTGGTGCTAGTATGGAGTCAGGGGATGGATGAAGCAGAGAGCCCCATTTGGAGTGAGGCTGCAAAGGGCATGCCAAGAGAAGTGTTTTGCTGTGCCAAGACTCGTGCTGCGCACGCTTTGTGGTTGGAGTGAGAAACAGGTTCCTTGGTGTTTTCTGCGAAACGCTTTAGCAGCCCGTTGGTGCTAGTATGGAGTCAGGGGATGGATGAAGCAGAGAGCCCCATTTGGAGTGAGGCTGCAAAGGGCATGCCAAGAGAAGTGTTTTGCTGTGCCAAGACTCGTGCTGCGCACGCTTTGTGGTTGGAGTGAGAAACAGGTTCCTTGGTGTTTTCTGCGAAACGCTTTAGCAGCCCGTTGGTGCTAGTATGGAGTCAGGGGATGGATGAAGCGGAGAGCCCCGTTTGGAGTGATACTGCAAAGGGCATGCCAAGAGAAGTGTTTTGCTGTGCCAAGACTCGTGCTGCGCACGCTTTGTGGTTGGAGTGAGAAACAGGTTCCTTGGTGTTTTCTGCGAAACGCTTTAGCAGCCCGTTGGTGCTAGTATGGAGTCAGGGGATGGATGAAGCGGAGAGCCCCGTTTGGAGTGAGGCTGCAAAGGGCATGCCAAAGGAAGTGTTTTGCTGTGCCAAGACTCGTGCTGCGCACGCTTTGTGGTTGGAGTGAGAAACAGGTTCCTTGGTGTTTTCTGCGAAACGCTTTAGCAGCCCGTTGGTGATAGTATGGAGTCAGGGGATGGATGAAGCGGAGAGCCCCGTTTGGAGTGAGGCTGCAAAGGGCATGCCAAGAGAAGTGTTTTGCTGTGCCAAGACTCGTGCTGCGCACGCTTTGTGGTTGGAGTGAGAAACAGGTTCCTTGGTGTTTTCTGCGAAACGCTTTAGCAGCCCGTTGGTGCTAGTATGGAGTCAGGGGATGGATGAAGCGGAGAGCCCCGTTTGGAGTGAGGCTGCAAAGGGCATGCCAAGAGAAGTGTTTTGCTGTGCCAAGACTCGTGCTGCGCACGCTTTGTGGTTGGAGTGAGAAACAGGTTCCTTGGTGTTTTCTGCGTAACGCTTTAGCAGCCCGTTGGTGCTAGTATGGAGTCAGGGGATGGATGAAGCGGAGAGCCCCGTTTGGAGTGAGGCTGCAAAGGGCATGCCAAAGGAAGTGTTTTGCTGTGCCAAGACTCGTGCTGCGCACGCTTTGTGGTTGGAGTGAGAAACAGGTTCCTTGGTGTTTTCTGCGAAACGCTTTAGCAGCCCGTTGGTGCTAGTATGGAGTCAGGGGATGGATGAGGCAGAGAGCCCCATTTGGAGTGAGGCTGCAAAGGGCATGCCAAAGGAAGTGTTTTGCTGTGCCAAGACTCGTGCTGCGCACGCTTTGTGGTTGGAGTGAGAAACAGGTTCCTTGGTGTTTTCTGCGAAACGCTTTAGCAGCCCGTTGGTGCTAGTATGGAGTCAGGGGATGGATGAAGCGGAGAGCCCCGTTTGGAGTGAGGCTGCAAAAGGCATGCCAAAGGAAGTGTTCTGCTGTGCCAAGACTCGTGCTGCGCACGCTTTGTGGTTGGAGTGAGAAACAGGTTCCTTGGTGTTTTCTGCGAAACGCTTTAGCAGCCCGTTGGTGCTAGTATGGAGTCAGGGGATGGATGAAGCAGAGAGCCCCATTTGGAGTGAGGCTGCAAAGGGCATGCCAAGAGAAGTGTTTTGCTGTGCCAAGACTCGTGCTGCGCACGCTTTGTGGTTGGAGTGAGAAACAGGTTCCTTGGTGTTTTCTGCGTAACGCTTTAGCAGCCCGTTGGTGCTAGTATGGAGTCAGGGGATGGATGAAGCGGAGAGCCCCGTTTGGAGTGATACTGCAAAGGGCATGCCAAGAGAAGTGTTTTGCTGTGCCAAGACTCGTGCTGCGCACGCTTTGTGGTTGGAGTGAGAAACAGGTTCCTTGGTGTTTTCTGCGAAACGCTTTAGCAGCCCGTTGGTGCTAGTATGGAGTCAGGGGATGGATGAAGCGGAGAGCCCCGTTTGGAGTGAGGCTGCAAAGGGCATGCCAAAGGAAGTGTTTTGCTGTGCCAAGACTCGTGCTGCGCACGCTTTGTGGTTGGAGTGAGAAACAGGTTCCTTGGTGTTTTCTGCGAAACGCTTTAGCAGCCCGTTGGTGCTAGTATGGAGTCAGGGGATGGATGAAGCGGAGAGCCCCGTTTGGAGTGATACTGCAAAGGGCATGCCAAGAGAAGTGTTTTGCTGTGCCAAGACTCGTGCTGCGCACGCTTTGTGCTTGGAGTGAGAAACAGGTTCCTTGGTGTTTTCTGCGAAACGCTTTAGCAGCCCGTTGGTGCTAGTATGGAGTCAGGGGATGGATGAAGCGGAGAGCCCCGTTTGGAGTGAGGCTGCAAAGGGCATGCCAAGAGAAGTGTTTTGCTGTGCCAAGACTCGTGCTGCGCACGCTTTGTGCTTGGAGTGAGAAACAGGTTCCTTGGTGTTTTCTGCGAAACGCTTTAGCAGCCCGTTGGTGCTAGTATGGAGTCAGGGGATGGATGAAGCGGAGAGCCCCGTTTGGAGTGAGGCTGCAAAGGGCATGCCAAAGGAAGTGTTTTGCTGTGCCAAGACTCGTGCTGCGCACGCTTTGTGGTTGGAGTGAGAAACAGGTTCCTTGGTGTTTTCTGCGAAACGCTTTAGCAGCCCGTTGGTGCTAGTATGGAGTCAGGGGATGGATGAAGCGGAGAGCCCCGTTTGGAGTGAGGCTGCAAAGGGCATGCCAAAGGAAGTGTTTTGCTGTGCCAAGACTCGTGCTGCGCACGCTTTGTGGTTGGAGTGAGAAACAGGTTCCTTGGTGTTTTCTGCGAAACGCTTTAGCAACCCGTTGGTGCTAGTATGGAGTCAGGGGATGGATGAAGCGGAGAGCCCCGTTTGGAGTGAGGCTGCAAAGGGCATGCCAAAGGAAGTGTTTTGCTGTGCCAAGACTCGTGCTGCGCACGCTTTGTGGTTGGAGTGAGAAACAGGTTCCTTGGTGTTTTCTGCGAAACGCTTTAGCAGCCCGTTGGTGCTAGTATGGAGTCAGGGGATGGATGAAGCGGAGAGCCCCGTTTGGAGTGAGGCTGCAAAGGGCATGCCAAAGGAAGTGTTTTGCTGTGCCAAGACTCGTGCTGCGCACGCTTTGTGGTTGGAGTGAGAAACAGGTTCCTTGGTGTTTTCTGCGAAACGCTTTAGCAACCCGTTGGTGCTAGTATGGAGTCAGGGGATGGATGAAGCGGAGAGCCCCGTTTGGAGTGAGGCTGCAAAGGGCATGCCAAAGGAAGTGTTTTGCTGTGCCAAGACTCGTGCTGCGCACGCTTTGTGGTTGGAGTGAGAAACAGGTTCCTTGGTGTTTTCTGCGAAACGCTTTAGCAGCCCGTTGGTGCTAGTATGGAGTCAGGGGATGGATGAAGCGGAGAGCCCCGTTTGGAGTGAGGCTGCAAAAGGCATGCCAAAGGAAGTGTTTTGCTGTGCCAAGACTCGTGCTGCGCACGCTTTGTGGTTGGAGTGAGAAACAGGTTCCTTGGTGTTTTCTGCGAAACGCTTTAGCAGCCCGTTGGTGCTAGTATGGAGTCAGGGGATGGATGAAGCAGAGAGCCCCATTTGGAGTGAGGCTGCAAAGGGCATGCCAAGAGAAGTGTTTTGCTGTGCCAAGACTCGTGCTGCGCACGCTTTGTGGTTGGAGTGAGAAACAGGTTCCTTGGTGTTTTCTGCGAAACGCTTTAGCAGCCCGTTGGTGCTAGTATGGAGTCAGGGGATGGATGAAGCGGAGAGCCCCGTTTGGAGTGATACTGCAAAGGGCATGCCAAGAGAAGTGTTTTGCTGTGCCAAGACTCGTGCTGCGCACGCTTTGTGGTTGGAGTGAGAAACAGGTTCCTTGGTGTTTTCTGCGAAACGCTTTAGCAGCCCGTTGGTGCTAGTATGGAGTCAGGGGATGGATGAAGCGGAGAGCCCCGTTTGGAGTGAGGCTGCAAAGGGCATGCCAAAGGAAGTGTTTTGCTGTGCCAAGACTCGTGCTGCGCACGCTTTGTGGTTGGAGTGAGAAACAGGTTCCTTGGTGTTTTCTGCGAAACGCTTTAGCAGCCCGTTGGTGCTAGTATGGAGTCAGGGGATGGATGAAGCGGAGAGCCCCGTTTGGAGTGAGGCTGCAAAAGGCATGCCAAAGGAAGTGTTTTGCTGTGCCAAGACTCGTGCTGCGCACGCTTTGTGGTTGGAGTGAGAAACAGGTTCCTTGGTGTTTTCTGCGAAACGCTTTAGCAGCCCGTTGGTGCTAGTATGGAGTCAGGGGATGGATGAAGCGGAGAGCCCCGTTTGGAGTGAGGCTGCAAAGGGCATGCCAAGGGAAGTGTTTTGCTGTGCCAAGACTCGTGCTGCGCACGCTTTGTGCTTGGAGTGAGAAACAGGTTCCTTGGTGTTTTCTGCGAAACGCTTTAGCAGCCCGTTGGTGCTAGTATGGAGTCAGGGGACGGATGAAGCGGAGAGCCCCGTTTGGAGTGAGGCTGCAAAGGGCATGCCAAAGGAAGTGTTTTGCTGTGCCAAGACTCGTGCTGCGCACGCTTTGTGGTTGGAGTGAGAAACAGGTTCCTTGGTGTTTTCTGCGAAACGCTTTAGCAGCCCGTTGGTGCTAGTATGGAGTCAGGGGATGGATGAAGCGGAGAGCCCCGTTTGGAGTGAGGCTGCAAAAGGCATGCCAAAGGAAGTGTTTTGCTGTGCCAAGACTCGTGCTGCGCACGCTTTGTGGTTGGAGTGAGAAACAGGTTCCTTGGTGTTTTCTGCGAAACGCTTTAGCAGCCCGTTGGTGCTAGTATGGAGTCAGGGGATGGATGAAGCGGAGAGCCCCATTTGGAGTGAGGCTGCAAAGGGCATGCCAAAGGAAGTGTTTTGCTGTGCCAAGACTCGTGCTGCGCACGCTTTGTGGTTGGAGTGAGAAACAGGTTCCTTGGTGTTTTCTGCGAAACGCTTTAGCAGCCCGTTGGTGCTAGTATGGAGTCAGGGGATGGATGAAGCGGAGAGCCCCGTTTGGAGTGAGGCTGCAAAGGGCATGCCAAGAGAAGTGTTTTGCTGTGCCAAGACTCGTGCTGCGCACGCTTTGTGGTTGGAGTGAGAAACAGGTTCCTTGGTGTTTTCTGCGAAACGCTTTAGCAGCCCGTTGGTGCTAGTATGGAGTCAGGGGATGGATGAAGCGGAGAGCCCCGTTTGGAGTGAGGCTGCAAAGGGCATGCCAAAGGAAGTGTTTTGCTGTGCCAAGGCTCGTGCTGCGCACGCTTTGTGGTTGGAGTGAGAAACAGGTTCCTTGGTGTTTTCTGCGAAACGCTTTAGCAGCCCGTTGGTGCTAGTATGGAGTCAGGGGATGGATGAAGCGGAGAGCCCCGTTTGGAGTGAGGCTGCAAAGGGCATGCCAAAGGAAGTGTTTTGCTGTGCCAAGACTCGTGCTGCGCACGCTTTGTGGTTGGAGTGAGAAACAGGTTCCTTGGTGTTTTCTGCGAAACGCTTTAGCAGCCCGTTGGTGCTAGTATGGAGTCAGGGGATGGATGAAGCGGAGAGCCCCGTTTGGAGTGAGGCTGCAAAAGGCATGCCAAAGGAAGTGTTTTGCTGTGCCAAGACTCGTGCTGCGCACGCTTTGTGGTTGGAGTGAGAAACAGGTTCCTTGGTGTTTTCTGCGAAACGCTTTAGCAGCCCGTTGGTGCTAGTATGGAGTCAGGGGATGGATGAAGCAGAGAGCCCCATTTGGAGTGAGGCTGCAAAGGGCATGCCAAGAGAAGTGTTTTGCTGTGCCAAGACTCGTGCTGCGCACGCTTTGTGGTTGGAGTGAGAAACAGGTTCCTTGGTGTTTTCTGCGTAACGCTTTAGCAGCCCGTTGGTGCTAGTATGGAGTCAGGGGATGGATGAAGCGGAGAGCCCCGTTTGGAGTGAGGCTGCAAAGGGCATGCCAAAGGAAGTGTTTTGCTGTGCCAAGACTCGTGCTGCGCACGCTTTGTGGTTGGAGTGAGAAACAGGTTCCTTGGTGTTTTCTGCGAAACGCTTTAGCAGCCCGTTGGTGCTAGTATGGAGTCAGGGGATGGATGAAGCAGAGAGCCCCATTTGGAGTGAGGCTGCAAAGGGCATGCCAAGAGAAGTGTTTTGCTGTGCCAAGACTCGTGCTGCGCACGCTTTGTGGTTGGAGTGAGAAACAGGTTCCTTGGTGTTTTCTGCGAAACGCTTTAGCAGCCCGTTGGTGCTAGTATGGAGTCAGGGGATGGATGAAGCGGAGAGCCCCGTTTGGAGTGATACTGCAAAGGGCATGCCAAGAGAAGTGTTTTGCTGTGCCAAGACTCGTGCTGCGCACGCTTTGTGGTTGGAGTGAGAAACAGGTTCCTTGGTGTTTTCTGCGAAACGCTTTAGCAGCCCGTTGGTGCTAGTATGGAGTCAGGGGATGGATGAAGCGGAGAGCCCCGTTTGGAGTGAGGCTGCAAAGGGCATGCCAAAGGAAGTGTTTTGCTGTGCCAAGACTCGTGCTGCGCACGCTTTGTGGTTGGAGTGAGAAACAGGTTCCTTGGTGTTTTCTGCGAAACGCTTTAGCAGCCCGTTGGTGCTAGTATGGAGTCAGGGGATGGATGAAGCGGAGAGCCCCGTTTGGAGTGAGGCTGCAAAGGCATGCCAAAGGAAGTGTTTTGCTGTGCCAAGACTCGTGCTGCGCACGCTTTGTGGTTGGAGTGAGAAACAGGTTCCTTGGTGTTTTCTGCGAAACGCTTTAGCAGCCCGTTGGTGCTAGTATGGAGTCAGGGGATGGATGAAGCGGAGAGCCCCGTTTGGAGTGAGGCTGCAAAGGGCATGCCAAGGGAAGTGTTTTGCTGTGCCAAGACTCGTGCTGCGCACGCTTTGTGCTTGGAGTGAGAAACAGGTTCCTTGGTGTTTTCTGCGAAACGCTTTAGCAGCCCGTTGGTGCTAGTATGGAGTCAGGGGATGGATGAAGCGGAGAGCCCCGTTTGGAGTGAGGCTGCAAAGGGCATGCCAAAGGAAGTGTTTTGCTGTGCCAAGACTCGTGCTGCGCACGCTTTGTGGTTGGAGTGAGAAACAGGTTCCTTGGTGTTTTCTGCGAAACGCTTTAGCAGCCCGTTGGTGCTAGTATGGAGTCAGGGGATGGATGAAGCGGAGAGCCCCGTTTGGAGTGAGGCTGCAAAAGGGCATGCCAAAGGAAGTGTTTTGCTGTGCCAAGACTCGTGCTGCGCACGCTTTGTGGTTGGAGTGAGAAACAGGTTCCTTGGTGTTTTCTGCGAAACGCTTTAGCAGCCCGTTGGTGCTAGTATGGAGTCAGGGGATGGATGAAGCGGAGAGCCCCGTTTGGAGTGAGGCTGCAAAGGGCATGCCAAAGGAAGTGTTTTGCTGTGCCAAGACTCGTGCTGCGCACGCTTTGTGGTTGGAGTGAGAAACAGGTTCCTTGGTGTTTTCTGCGAAACGCTTTAGCAGCCCGTTGGTGCTAGTATGGAGTCAGGGGATGGATGAAGCGGAGAGCCCCGTTTGGAGTGAGGCTGCAAAGGGCATGCCAAAGGAAGTGTTTTGCTGTGCCAAGACTCGTGCTGCGCACGCTTTGTGGTTGGAGTGAGAAACAGGTTCCTTGGTGTTTTCTGCGAAACGCTTTAGCAGCCCGTTGGTGCTAGTATGGAGTCAGGGGATGGATGAAGCGGAGAGCCCCGTTTGGAGTGAGGCTGCAAAGGGCATGCCAAAGGAAGTGTTTTGCTGTGCCAAGACTCGTGCTGCGCACGCTTTGTGGTTGGAGTGAGAAACAGGTTCCTTGGTGTTTTCTGCGAAACGCTTTAGCAGCCCGTTGGT